>NC_069392.1:78935194-79238149 GCF_027475565.1 Acinonyx jubatus
CTCGTGGACCCATACAGCTTCAGCTCTCTCACCCAAGAAACAACCTCGCTTGGCCTCTGATCCTGGGCCTCCTCCTTCCACCGTTCCAGGATGAAGGTCGATGGAAAGGAGGGCACACAAGTGTTAGAATAAGGCAGATGTGGCCTTGAACCGGGACTCTGCACATGACTCGCTGTGTCAATGCGTCGGATGAGTTAACTGTTCTTTCTTTCCCAGGAATGCTTAAATCTAACTCAGGTGACATGAGTTCTTCAACCTCTCTGAGACTCAATTTCTTAACTCATAAGATGTGGAAAATAAGACTCTGGTTCTGGAGTCATCACTAGGAGAAGTGACTTCTGTGAAGAGCTCAGCACAGGGACTGGCACTCAGTAATCGTGAGTCCCTTCCGGCCCTCTCTTGTCTTTCCATTGAACTGTCGGAGATCTCAGTGTCCCTTTCCTGGGGACTTTTGTTTATAAGGAAGTGGTAGGAAATACACATATGAAAACAGCAGTGTGCAATGTCTGAAGCTGGTAAATTTCTGTTTGCAGGGCTTTTGGGCTTTGATTTTAGGACCTTATTTCCTAATATCATTAGGCAAGGTCATTCTTAAACAACAACCACAAAGATTCAAACTAGACTTGATACCTTTGGGCTGTCAGCTACAAGCCCAGGAGAAGAGATCTGGAGTCAGGGAAGCTAGTTTCTCCAGATCTCAGTGCACAAAGGCCAGCCTGGTCCTCATCAGGCAACAGAAAGGACATGTAACTGTACCAAGCCATGAGGTCCCCACCTGGGATGCTCCATGCAGACCTGGATACTTCAAAAAGTCAATGGCAGGTCCAGAGGAAGACAGACAACATAGTCAAGAGGTGAGGAACCTTTCATAAGACGGTGATGTTTACAAATCAGCTGTGGCCCTGGAAAGGGAAAGCCTGAATGGGGAATCTGGGGATGTTCATGAACTCTCAGTGGCACAGAAAAGAAGAAACTCATTTATTTATCATATCCCTGAACCTTCCAACTGTGGGTCATTCCTGTTGACCTGGAGTAGGTAGCTTAGCGACAAAGAAAATGCAGTGCTATTCCACACAGAGGGATGGACTAATGGAACTGGCTGCCGCCAAGCAGTAGAGACTTCATACTCTTCTTCGATTTTAGCTACAACTTTGCTAAGGGGCCTTTACGCTGATGGCTTCCCAAGGAGCCGTGGAACCCTAACCCGGAACCAAACGTATCCACGTATATTTCGGGTACCTCAAACCCAATGCACTCGTTCAGGGAACTCATCAAGCCTTCCTAAAATCTGCCTTTAACCCTCTGGTCAGCCCTTGGTAGCCTGCAACTTAGTGGGAGACCCTGAAGTCATTCCCAACTTCTCCATCCTCCCTCCCCACCCACACGTCACTGTCTTCTCTGTTGATGTCTCCTCTCTCCAGCCCTCCGATGCCAGATCCCCTTACCCCACTGCACGGCTCCCAATCTGCCTACACCACCCTGCTCCCTCTGGCACCCGCCTCAGCACTGCTGCTGGGGGCTCCTTCTAAACCACAAAGGATCATGTCCTTCTTTCTCATCCAAAGGCCCTGAGCGACCCTCCATTATCTGCAGGGTCAACCGGCCCTGACGCATGCCTCCAGCCACACCCAGCCCATGCCTCGTACTCCACGGGACTCCAGCTGAGACCGCGCACCTCCAGCTGAGCCTGGCCCACACCACATCCTTGTGCCTCTCAACACTCTGCTCCCACTGCACCTCCTCTGTGAAACTCTTCTTGACCAAGCCCATCACCTCCCCACCACACCCATCTCTGCTCACCACCAAGCTCACTGCTATGTGTCCATGTCCCTCCCCTCTCGGGCAGCAATGACCTTCTTCATCTCTGTCCTCTTGGGGTCTAACGATGCCTCACAGCTGGCAGAAGCTGTGTGTATGGGGAGCGAATAAATAAATGAACAGCACAATCCATAAAGACTCAAGGAAGTGCTCAAGGGAAGATGGACTTATTACATGCAGTACGAGGTTCTTAGGACTGGATGGCACTGGGATGGCAACATGGTGTGGGGCAGAGTCTAAAATGTTGAGTTGGGTTTCCAAGTCTACTGCTTCGTAGCGTTAAGACCTGGACCAAGATGTCTAACGCCTCTGGGTCTCAGTTAGTCACCTATAAAGATGAGGGGGTGATAGCACTGGCTGCGAGGGTCTGGGCAAAGGCGGGTCTGCTGGGAGACAACAGGCAGGCAGCAGACGATAGGGCCCTCCCCATCAATCCACAGAACGGAGCACAGATTCTGGGAACAGCGCTGGACCGGGGCCCGGGGGAAACATCGGGGGCAGAGCATGGCTCCTGCCTCAGGGGACGGACAGTCAGCTTGACGAGGCAAAACAGCCTCGTCTGAAAGGCTGAGAAACCACACAGCAAGTCAGTAACACTAGATGAGTCACCAGCTTGAACATGATCCGTGGCCAGGTTGGCGTGGGATGTGCTGTGCGCTGGGTGGGGAGCGCTCTCCAGGGGTTGAGGGTGTAGAGACAGGCTGATGGAAGAGGAGGGTCGCAGGGCATCAACGTGTTGGCACGGAAGCCAAGGGGTGCTCTGGAGTCGAGGTGAGGCCATGGTTCCCACCTTGGGTTCCTCGCCTTAGGCTCTGTTGGCTGCTCTCTGCTGCCCCCTGTTGGTGCGTAGAGGGAAGAGCAGGACGGTGGCTGCGAGGAGAGGGATGGACCAGCAAGTGAGGTGGTGGGAGGAAGAAATACAGCCAGTGGGGCAGGGAGTGGAGGTGGGCAAGAGAGGGGGCCTGTCGGGGTCACCTTCAGCCCTCGCCCCCTTTCTTTCCCTGGAGCGCCGGTCACACCCTCTCTCTTCTGCACCCTCCCCTCATTTTCTCCTTGCCGGTCAGAGGCTCACCCTCTGTCTCCCGGTGTAGACCACAGGTGTGACCAAGGGAAGGAGCACTTAGCATTCTTGGGACTTCTGTTCTCACTGTGCGTCTTGCCTGAGGGCATTTCTCGAGGCCAGAAATTGTTTCATCCCTGAACACCCAGTTAATATGCATGAAGTTTGTGGAGAAGCAAAACGAAAGGAAAGAAAGAAAGAAAGAAAGAAAGAAAGAAAGAAAGAAAGAAAGAAAAAGAGGAAATAAAGGGCTGAGGGGCTGGAAGACAGAGACAGGGAGTGAAGTGAAGGAAGCTATAGTTAACACGAAGCCTCACCCAGCAGCCATGAGGCAGATTGTCCCTTGAGCGGGGACAATTGCAAATAACTTTTCCCATTCGCCCCAGCCCAGTGTTTTCAACTTAGAAAACACAACTAGCTTTAGGACTTAGATCAGTTGACATTTGGGGCCAGGTACTTCTCTCTTGGGGGAGGGCATCGTAGGCTATGTAGTAACCTCTGTGGCCTCTACCCACGAAATTCAAATAAAAACCCCGGCCTGGCAGAAACAACCCATAATGTCTCCAGACCTTGCCAACAGTCCCCTGTTGAGGATCCCAGCCTTAGAGAATCGGCAGGACCCTCCTCCCCCAATGCCCAGAGCTGTACTTCCTTCCCCTCCTCCTCCCCTGAGCACCACAAGAATGCCACATATGTCCACCTGCCCGTCCACTTGACATTCACAGAAACAGAAACAGAGGCTTCCTTCGGAGGCCCACGTCCTGACCTCTCTTGCTCTGCTCAGCGACTGCAAACCAGTGGATTTCATAACCTCAAAGCAGCTCTGCGCCCCGAGTCCTGACTTCCTGGACAACCAGAGACTCAGGTAAAAGTGTCTGCCCAGAGGCAGCTCTGGGGTGGTGGTGTTAACCTTGGAGACTTCGCTCTCCAGCTTCTCCTCCGTCTCTTCTCCTCTGAGCTGGCTGCGCAGTGAGAAAAAGCCGCAGCGGCTACTTCTGCGAACATGAATCTGGGGCCACCCTCCTTCAAATTCAGACAGCAAGTCCTGGAGTTAAGAAAGAAAGCCTTGGCACAAAGAAGCAATTAAGTTAATTGTGGGTCTGATATATGTATGCATATGTATATGCACATATACATATTTTTTTCCCCTCAGAATTAAGTACCCAAATGGTATTAGGCTTCCAGGCTGAGCCTCCATCCAGAAAAACCAGAATGCAAGAAGCATAAGGAACAGGTTCCAAGTCCCTCTATTTTTGTACGTGAGGAACCGGAGTCCCAAAGAAGTGAAATGCCAGCCAGCACAGAAGCCAGGACCAGACACAAAACAAAGTTCCCAACACTCCCCTCCATCCAGCCGGGCAGGAGGCACAGGGCACCTCAGAGGAGGGTGTCCTCAGAGTGGGTGTCACCAGGTATGTCTACACCTCGGGAGATGGCTTATTTCGTGGAAACCTTTCGCCCGGGGCTCGTTTAGAAGGGACTGAAGAGCGTCCCTTAGAGGGCACCCGTGCTGGGCTCTGTGACGTTGTTTTCAGTGAAAATTCGAATTAGCTGTTTTCAGCTCTAACCTTAAACTCCAGCTGGTTTTATCTTCTCTCGCCGATTATATTGTAACCCCGTGCACGGTGTAAAGGTCACACCTGTGTTTATACACCATATGGCATCAAAATACCGTGAAGAGAACACGATGTGGTCTCTATCAGAAGATCAAAAAAGAAGAGGAGAGGCAGGCTTTGCTCCTAACTCAGGGCCACCGAGTCCCTCTCGAACACTGAAACGGGGCCGTGTCCACCCCGGTTACCAGCACTTGACCTGCTGAGTGCGCACACTGTTTATTGACAGAGAAACAAACAGGCACCTGTCTGGTTTCAGGGGGACTGGGGAGTTTCCAACGTGGATACGAGAAAACTTTTACACTGTACCCAAACATTCTTTTCTTTTATTTCTAACGCCAAAATTAGAAAGAAAACAAATACATAGAGGGCTCAGCGTAGCAGGAAAAAGAAACCCAAAAGTCAAGACATTTGATAAGAACAGCCCCGACTGGGTCTCCACTCACCTGGCCTAGAATAATCTAGAGTTCCTTAGAGGAGGTAACAGGCTGTGTGTTCCAGGGCCTGGGAGGCTGGCTGTCCTCAGAGTTCCCAGGTAGGAGGTCCCCTCAGTTTCCCACGCTGGAGGAGTGGAGTGTGAGGATGTTGGGGGAGAGAAGAAGTCAGAGAGAGAGCTGCTGGAGGAGTATTTTTCTTGTCGAACCTAGCGGTGCCTTGAGGTACAATTAATAAGTAACTGCCAAGAACCACTCTACGCGGGGAAGGGCTCTAGCCCACTGCCTCCGTCTGCCGGTGCAGAAATAACCTGCTACTGTTTACCTGGCCACCCAGTGACCTGACCCTAGCAGGGGCTTTGCTAATTAGCATAGTCCCTCAAAGCCCAGCTTTGGGACTGGCTGTCACATGCTTCCCACATTCCAAGCATGAGTCTCTGGTGGGCCCTCCGCCCCCGGGCAGCCTGCCAGCCAGTCCCAGGAGCAGCAAGATGGCCTTTCCTCCAGGGGCTCCTTCCACCCGCTGGCCCCACGCTGGCCCTGTCCACCTGCGGGCACATCGGACACAAGCCTGTCCCAGCACCAGAATCCAAGGCCTACATCTGTCTTTAACCACGCATCTTCTGAAGCTGTGTGGGGAAAAAAAGCATTTTGCTCTAAAATAAGCCGGCACTGCACTGACTTGAAAACAGGTCAGTGAGCTTCCATTGAAACCGGGCTGTAACTGGAACTGATCACAGTTCGTTAATACAAAATGCCAATAGATATTTAGACAGCTGCCTGCCTGCCCACCACGCGGGCAGTGGTGAGTCACTAGTTCATGTGAGATTCATCGGTTTCTAAGCGATACTGGGTAAGTTAATGATTTTAAATCATGTGAATCTGGATTTACGCTCAGTTTATCTACTTTAAAAGCAAAGTCTCTACATGGGTCTCTTTCCTCCCAAGCAGTACACATCAACTTTTCATCCCCTGGCCATGTCCGGAGCCAGCCCCATGCTCTCCGGAGAGCTGGGATCATGCTTAAGTGAACCAGAGGTCGGGCCGAGCAGAGTGGTTTTCACCCAAATCACAAAAACACAACCGAAAGAGAACTGTTCTTAAGAAAGACTCGTGTACCATAAAAGGGGAATTTCCAGAAGCCTCTGATATTAGCAATTTGCTTTTCCATTCCCTTCCTCTCTAGTTTCAAGATGAGATGATGACAAGAGAATAACTTTCAGAAAAAAAAACACACACACACACATGAAACTCTGTATACAAACGTGTCAACTGACACAGTGTAACCTGGGGGAATTTCCACACCTGTTCTAATTCCCCAGGAACAGGAGGTAAAGCCAGGGTACCCCCCCCCCCGCCCCCCACCCACATGCAGACATAATCATTAAGTGTTTCCTTGCTTTAAAATAAATATCACTACTCACGGAGTACCAAGTTTTCTTTTTCTGGTTGGGCAAAAGTAGTTTTTCCAAAGTAAGTGCTGAAGTGGGTTTTTTTTTTAGGAGCAGAGAGACCTGGGAATTTTCTCAAAACTAGCACAAGTATGGATGTTTCTCCTTTCACTTTCCGTTTTGACATTATGCATCTAAGGCCAACATGCCCTGGCTAATTTCAGTAGAGTGTTCTGGAGGGAGGGACGTTCATTGGGCATTCACTTCTTACAGGCCTGAGATATCAGGTACTGGGGAGGAGTCACATTCAGGAAATAGAAGACAAAATCCAACTGCATAGGGAAATGAGCCAAACAAGAATGGACATAAAGATTAAAAGAAAAACCCCCCACATGTGAAAACACAGACGCGTGCACATAACCAGCTGTCGTGTCTATAAACTGGGCTCAATCTGCTCACCTTGCAAAGATTTCCCGTACAGTGGGGACTGCCCACATATGTTCCCTGCTTCATTTCTGCTGGCCAACCCTATGTTTCTACATCTCTTTAAATGGGGCTATTTACATCACGCCCACTTTTCAGCTTTTCTACCCTCAAGCCCCTTTAGTATTTAAAAAATTCCCATCAAGGCTGTAATTTACATATAGCAAAATGAATACGTTTTCTGTGTACATTTTCACGAATTTTGACAAACGCATACACGCCTGGAACCCCCGCCCCCTCTCCGTCAAGATAGGGAGCTTTTCCACCCTCCCAGAAAGACCCCTGGAAGCCACTTTGTTTTTAAACGATTTGCATCCGCATGTTTTTGTGCATGGAGATTATCAAAACCAAATGTGTGGGAAGAAAGGCTAATCATCAATCATCTCCTACAAACACAGGTAGTGAAGGTTCTGAAGATGCTGCGTGAACCTGCACAGACACGTTCGCAGGGACGGTGCTTTTATTAAATGCCAAGGGGCTTTTCAGGGACGGGCGCACAGGCCCCGCTCCGCAACCCTGCTGGCACTTGATCATGTAACAGATTGCATGGGTTTTTCTGGTTTTGTTCTTCAGGCACTGGGGTTTACATGTTTAGAAAGAGGGAAGTTGAGGCTGGATAGTCAAATGTACCAGAGTCTCAAAGGAGCAAATGCTCTCCAATTAGGAGGGTGCGAGCAGGGCTCAGAGTGCTGAGCTCGTTTCCAAAATTCTGTTGCAACATCGGAAGAGGAGTTCGCAAGACCGGGCAAATTAGACATTTTCTTAACATTTCCTGTTTCCCAAATTTCAGAGACCAACAGGGAAAGTCTGGCCCAGAGCAAGGGACAGTGCTTTGATGGGAGGTGGCCCTCCTGGCCTGTCGAAGGGGGGAGGGGCTGGGCCGAGAGGAAAATCAAGGCTGAATGTACTTCCTCTGGGGTGGGAATAGGAGGTACCCTTGCTCCAGTGAACCGCAATTCTGGCAGAGGGACCGAGAGTGGACGGATGGAGGGGAAGCCAGGCACCTCCACTCTTCTGGGTGGTAGTGTCTCAGGAAAGGCCGACCTACTTCACGGACATTTGGACTGTCGGTCTTCAAAGCAAAAACAGAATGAAACAAAACAAAACAAAACAAAACCATCCTAAAATATTATGCAGGAAGTAGGTTTTTTTTTTTTTTTTAAATCACTTTTCCAAAATGGTACCCTGAGGTAATCCTTTCTTAAATCCCCCGGCAATCAAAACAATGTGGTTGCAAAAGTTTACAACTTTAAAACCTTTCAAAGGTCACCTCCCTGCCTCACACCCTCTCGCCTAAGAGCATAACGGATATTTTGAGTCACATGTATTGTTCTTTGTTCATTTGCATTTGGTGAAATCCCTCTTTTGGACCAATTTAGTAAGCATTGCCCTGGGCTCCCTTGGTGATTGTTCTCGTTCTCTATATGTATATTTTTTACTTCAAAAAAACTTAGGCTCCCAACAGAAAAAAACCAACATGCCATTTTTGTCACTTATGCGTGTTTTTTTTTTTTTTTTTTGTGGCTCAGATGGTTTTTCCATGTCGCTTGGGATGTCATTCCTTCTCTTTCACAACAAACTAAGCCCTTCAAGGCTCAGCTGAAGTCCCCGTACTCCACGACGCGATCCCTGTTGGATCTGTCTCTCCTCAGCCTCCCCCTCCCCGACCTCTTGTCGAATGGACATACTATTCCACACTTCCGGCCCACAGGCTTTGGCCTCCACCACTAGACCGAGTAATTGAAGGCCTTCATCAAGAGTTCTAGCGCCCATTACAAAGTGAGGCCGTAAAACAAAGATGGGCTAACTCGCAAATTTAGCCTAAGCACCAGCTGCCTCGGTACAGGGGTCTCCACTGATGGAGGGTCTCACCTCCAAATCTAACATACGGCAAAGAGCCCTCGGGCCCGGGACCCCTCGAAGCTTCCCGCCAGATGCCCTGTGCAGGCCAGCTGTCACGGGAGGCCCGGGTGCTTTATGAGGCCTCCTGCTCACCGCCCACCCCCCCCCCCCCCCCCCCCCCGCCGCTCCGTGTGGAAGCCAACGGCGCTGGCTTTTAAAGAAACATATTTCTTGCTCTATGAGTAATTTAAAAGTGACTCATGCTCAGTTTCACCAGCCGGTACATGTGACCCGCAGTACTGGTTGAGTGTATCTATAGATGTGTAAACCAAAGCAGTTCTTAGAACACAGATTTCCCCCCTCCCACGTGCTGTTTATTTCCCTTCACGGGGGCCGAGCGACCGTGATACAGATGAGCTGCTGGGTACTGCGTGCTCCCGGCTCCGGCCTGGGACGGGCCCCACGGAGGAAGCAGAGCACATCATCCAGCGAGAGAAAAATAAAAGGTCCCGAGGAGGAAAGAGACAGGCAAACGACCTCATAAACTTATTTTGTATTAGCAGACTATCAAGAAGCTCTGAGAAAAACCCATAAAAATCTCACACGATGAAGATCCACATAAACAAAAGACTGATCCGAATTCTGTTTCTTTTTGTCCCAGTCGATTTTAGACCTAAGAAGAGGAGCGCTCCCTCTCCCCCGCTCCTCATACAAACACACACACACACACACACACACACACGCACGCACGCACGCACGCACTCACACAGCCCACCATTGCTTCATTTCCAAAACAGAAAAACGTTCCCAGGATCTGCTGTGGTCTGACTTGATAACTCACATACGTGAAAACGTTTTTATTTCTCCAGTTTGTCTTTATTCTTCTGTCACTTGCAGAAGGTGCAGGGCCCAGCTCAGGGACGGGGGACTGTTGGAGGAAGGACGTCGGGTGATACAGCTGCCGAACGCTCTAGATAGTGTTTCCTACCTCCTTCTCACTTCCTTTTTTCTATCAAACCAACTCTAAAAACTCTTTTGCCTGCTCTCTGACCATGTACGTCTCCTCCACTTTGATACCTCATCATGTCAGCTCTCTGGTCTCAGTTTGCTACTGGCCGGATGATAGTCGTGCTTTCCACATTGATTGCAGGTTCTCTGAGGAGGGCGGTGAGGAATTTCGCTCTGCACATCCCCGCAGTCCCCGGCCCCACAGCAATGGGCAGATGGGACTTCCAGATGAAAAGAACTAATAATTTATTTTTGCCAAAAAGGTGTGACCGGCAAGGCGTGCCTAGTGTTTAGCCCCCTGTTAAATCTGACTGCGTGCCGGCTGAAAGACTTTACCGCTCATCCCAGTCGGCGGCTGGGTGGAGAGGAATAAATGCATTGGTTCTTCAACACAAGGACAAGTAAATACAGGCAACGCCGGGCACTTACATCTCACCACGCACACGCATCGACGTAAGCATCTAACAAACATCAGTTCACCGGGATCTCGTCTGGACGCAGTGAGGTAGGTAGTGTTATCCCCACATCACGTATGAGGAGACTGAGGCAGAGTAGGTAACTAATAGCCAGAGAGTGTCCGAGCTGGATTTAGACACAGGCCATGTGGGTCCCGTGTGTGCTCCTAAGGGCTAAGCGACTTTCCTGTTGCAGCGAAGAGCTGTGTTTTCAGCGGCCTTCTACACGGATACCTCGTCCGCTTATGTATGCTAAAGACCATCATCACTCAAGTCCAACGTAAAGAGAACTAATGATGTGATGTCATCTTCCGGGGAGACTTCAAAAGGAAGTAGGGCAATAGGGGCACCAAGTAAACAGCGTCCCTTTGAAATGCAGGAAGGCAACTGTGCCATCCTGGGCGACCTCAAAATGGCACTACCCACGCTCCATGGAGATACCGGCTCAAACGTCTCAACAAGCTTGAGGGAGGATCCCCTTCAGACCAATGTTACTATACGCCCGACAGAATCTTCCCAAATCCCTAATTTCTCAGCACAGAGAACCTCAGTGCAGCCCAAATCATAGCTACAGTTGGATTTGTTTACTGTGTTTTATAAATATGATCTTGCAAGCCCACACATGGCATGCTCGAGAACTCCAGATTAGGTACAAGAAGAAAAACCTCATCCTGGTGGTCAAATCATGGCAGGAAATGATGCCACCAGCAATTATTCATGTATTAGCAGTTGCTTAAGTACCATAAGGCTTTTAGGGGAAAAGACTGGGAGGCAGTGGTTGGAAATGAAGCCCCATTATTAATGTAGTCAAGCTATTCAGCTGGATTCAATAAAGTAAAAAGCCCTGCCCAGACCAGTGTCTGTAGTAGAAGATGCTAAGAGCTGTTTTTTAAAAATCTGGCTTTATTGAATCCAGGCTTTAGACACAGCATTCCTTCTTCCTGAATGGCGGAAAAATCATCCCGTGCATTTTAAGCCACTGGAGAGGAAATGGACTTAAGCTGTGTCAGGAAAGTGCAGTTAGATTTAAGGGAGAGAACTTCATAACATTCAAGGTGATTGAAACCTTGGTAGCCCTCTGGATATATCGTCAAGACAGGCTGCGAGATCCTTTTTTATCAGTTTGGCTCGGGTTAAAACCCACGACCGGGAGCCTACAGCGTGCCAGGCCCTATGTGGGTCCTGTGGGGCCCTGGGCGTAGAGAGGCGAACAAAATACAAGATCCCCTGCTTCTGAGGCTCTTACCACCCGGGGCTGGGGGTAAGCAGGAGCTCACGCTGGCTAGCACGGGCAGACCTGTGCCGGTTTGGATGAACAGCATTTGGTATTTCTGTCTGTGTGTCTGTCCCTCTCCACGGGCTTGCCCCTGTCCGCTTTTCGTGTCTCTGGCTCTGTCTTCATTGTCTTAGGACTGTTTTGTCCCCACATCCCAGACTCCAAGCCTCAGACCTCTCTGGCCTGGGCGGCCCGCAGGCATCTTGTGTGTTTATCCCTCCAACCACATCCTTGGCCAGCTGCTGCTGTTGCCTCCACTGCCCTCTCCAGTGGCCCAATTCACACCGCTCAGGGATGCTGAGACCTTTCTGATCCCTTCTCTCTTGTATCGTTGGCTGCAGAACCTGAGAAGAAGCCAGGAGAGTAGGCCAGTCCTTGGGTGAAGGCATCAGGCCAACGTGTTTCATATTCACCTGCTCAATATTTCCTGAATGCCAAGAACCCAGGTACAGAGGGCGAGGAAAGAAGGATTAGGTAAGACTCTGTCCTCCAGGACCTGATGATCTAGAGAGGGAATAAAAAAGACCTGGGGCCCCTGGGTGGCTCAGTGGGTTAAGTGTCTGACTTCGGCTCAGGTCATGATCTCACGGTTCGTGGGTTCCAGCCCCACGTCGGGCTCTGTGCCGACAGCTCAGAGCCTGGAGCCTGCTTCAGAGTCTGTGTCTCCCTCTCTCTCTGCCCTTCTCCCGCTTGCACTCAGTCTCTCAAAAATAAATAAAACATTAAATAAAAAGACCCCAGCCCAAGGGAAAGCACAAATAAGCTCTATGATGACGTGAAATACAGCGACGACTCCCAGGAAGGGTCTAATTGATCCAGACAGTTATCATTGAAAACCAATGCCCCAAATGGGCCGAGTCCTTGTGCCAGATCAGCTCACCGGCTGTACCGTCTACCCGTGAGCAAGTCCGTTGCCCCTTTGTTAAACTGGGCGCTTTAATCCAACATGGGATATGGTTGCGGTCGGAGGCCCACAAGACACAACGCCTGGCCCTCGGTGTGAGGGGCTGGTCACCCTCTGCAGAAAGAATCTGCAGTATGGTAGGCACTCAGGCCTTTATCCACAGCCTGGCACAGGGCCCCGGAGAGAGACAGCTCACAGGACAAGAGGGATGCCAGCAGGTGCTAAGGTAGAGAGAGAGAGAGAGAGAGCAAGCGAGCGAGAGCTCCAAGGGGAGGAGAATATCCTAAGGAGGAGGAGAAACTTGGCCAAACCTTGGATTGGGCTTTGAAAGGTGAGAGGATATGGATCTGGGAAGGGAGGGGGTTTACCCCAGACAGATTAGCTTCCCGGAGCTCTCATGGACAACAGGGCTAATACACACATATCCTTCCTGGCTCTGGGATGCAACCTCGGACGCTGAGGGTCCCCGTGGAGTGATGTTCCTAGCATCGCACTCTGTCACCTCCCACGGTTCTAAGATCCCCACAAAGTCACGCGTGCCTGCAGCTCCCACTGCTCCCCATTCCTTACACAGTGACCCTCCAGGCTAGAATGCCGGTGACACTGGTTTCCAGGTCCCAGGAATTCCTGGCAAGCCTGAATTGCCAGCTGGCTTTGCCCTTTTCCCGAAACTTCCCCTGATGGCATTAGGAGCTGGGCTTTTACTCCCACGCCTCTTCCCCAGCCACTGTGTGTCAACAGTAGCAGGAGAGTCAGAGGAGACAGAACATACTCCATGATGGCACACACGGAGAGGATGCTACGGCTGGGAATATGTGCACAAGGACACGAGTAGGCACAGAACCAGAGGCTACCCTCCGGTGTGCCACACCAGCTCTCACTGGCCAAGACCACACAATAGTACTCGGACCGTGGAAAATGCATATCTATGTAAACAATGAACTCACATGAAATATACTTGGGGGGAAATCATTTCAGAGACAAATAACATTACAATGAATGGGTGTTCCTTAGAAAGGTGTTAAACAGAGATAAGTGTTAACAAATCCTTCCAATACCGGGCAGATTATATAATCGTATTGACTTTGAGTGTGACAGTTCACCGAGGCGAAATGGGACGTCAGATAGGTCTAGTTTGGGTGGGAAAACGTTAAAGATCGAAGATTTAGGAATGATGCACTCCTTAAGGGAACTGGATTTATTTCTCATATTGGTTGACCTACGTACCTCCCTCCCTCCCCTCTCCATTCCTTCCTTCCTCCCTCCCTCCTTCCCTTCCATGGAGCTAGACACTGGGCTAGATGCTGAGACTACACACAAGAATAAGATACAATCCCTGCCTTATGAAGCTCACACTGTAGCTAGGGAGACCAAGAGCTAGCAAATTCTCATGTTGCAACACAAGAAGGTGCTATAATAGAGGTATGTGGAGAATGCTCTAGGAGTGTGAGAGAAGGCGGCATCTGTTTCCAATGGGGTTTAGGGGACTCCCCTGGCATATAATTCTATAATAAATATTTCTCAAATGTCCCATTGCTTGGGGTTTAGCTATCTTTCACAACTAGCTTTCCTCTCTGTCTCCCTCTCTCTTTCCCTTGTTCCCTTCCTCCCCCCCTCTTCTATTCATCTATTACCTCCCTCTCTCCATCACCCATCACCTATCTATCTATCTATCTATCTATCTATCTATCTATCTATTATCTCTGGAACATTTTAGATCATATAACTTGTTTTAAAAAAAAGTGTATGTATGTATGTATTTATTTATTTTTGAGAGAGCGGGTGGGGAGGGGCATAGAGAGAGGAAGAGAGAGAATCCCAAGCAGGCTCCACACTCAGCACGGAGCCTGACATGAGGCCTGATCCCACAACCATGACATCACGACCAGAGCCAAAAATCAAGGGTCAGACGCCCAACCGACCCAGCCACCCAGGTGCCCCGATCCTATCACTTTCTAAGACAGGTTCCTCTTCTTGCTGATGGGACAGCCTAGCTACCGAAGACCATTTTGCCAGCATTTGCCAAAGCTGACAAAGGGAGTTTGGAGTTCCTTCTCCAGAGGTCTTAAAATAGGACTGGTTTCAACTGGCTGGGACAGTTGGGTGGTCCTGCCTAAAGGCAGCAGGGACGACCGGAGGGCTTTTCAAGGGCTCCCGTACATCCTTGTTTCCTTCACTGCCAAGAACCTGTAAGTCCCTTTGGACCCTGAGCAGCTGCTACCCTGTCAGTACTGGGACTGGCTGCCCAGGCCAAAAGCTGAGGAGAGAAACAGCAGCCCTGGAGGGTACATTTCCACAGTCTTACAGGTCATTGTCGCAGCCGGCTGCCGTTCTAAGACAGACTGCCAGCGCTGCGCTGAGAATCTCACCAGGGTTATAATCCCCCATAACTGACATCAAGAGCCAAAAACCCATGACATGCTTGGACTCGGAATTTTGTTATGTAGCTTGCATTTTCTGATGCCCTGAAGCTTTTGATATGCTTCCAATCGGAGGGAAATGTAAACAGCTCCGTTCACTGGTAAATTGGGCCTCTGTCGCACGAATTTCCAGAGGTTCCCTCATGCTCTGCTAAGTAAAATGTCCTCCTGGAACGTCAGGGTTTGCTAGGTGGTCTGTGTATTCGTAAGAAGAGGAAGGGTTATCCAAGGACGGTGTCTAGAAACAGTGCGGACGGGTGGTTACTGCACTTTCTCTACTGGAATCCAAAGTAAACAGGTGAACACAAACACCGCTTCACACACACGGAGGAGGCTCGGCGGCCGTGAGTCTTTATTCTGGGGTCTTCGGTTTCTGATAAGACCTGCTTATTGGCCTAAGAGCGCTGACTCGATAGGCCTGATTCTGAGGTCCTGGTTTATCGTCCCGGATTCTTAAAGTCTGACAAGGGCTTCGCACATCTATAAGCACAGGCAGGCGGCAGGTGCCCAATAACGTCTAGCGACCTTCACTCCCTAAGTGATTCCATGGAGGCCTTCTTGGGGGCTGTCTGGAGCAACAGGACCTCGTTTTCTAAATTAAATGCAGACAAAAGAGTTGCGTTTTCTTTCAGAGATGGATACCAGGGGACATCATCAAGGTAATTTTAATCCTCTTTTTAAATTTTATCTTTGGGGAGAACAGAGATGGTCTGTTTTATATTCTTCTTTTTTTTTTAACTTTTATATGTTTATTTATTTTTAAATTTTTGTAAGTTTATTTAGAGAGAGAGAGAGAGCATGCACACAAGCAGGGGAGGGGCAGAGAACAGGAGAGGCAGAATCCCAGGCAGGCTCCACATCATCCACGCAGAGCCTGATGCAGGGCTCAAACACATGAACTGTGAGATCTTGACCTGAGCCAAGATCAAGAATTGGACGTTTAACCAACTGAGTCACCCAAGTGGCCCAATGTTTATTTTTGAGAGAGACAGAAACAGAGTGTGAATGGGGGAGGGGCAGAAAGACGGAGACACAGAATGTGAAGAAGGCTCCTGGCTCTGAACTGTCAGCACACAGCCTGATGTGGGGCTCGAACTCATGAACAGTGGGATCATAACCTGAGCCGAGGTCGGATGCCTAACTGACTGAGCCACCCAGGTGCCCCTGTTTTATATTTTTTTACATTTTTCCATGTAAACTCATATAACTAATAGCCATATTACGATTGTAATCAGTGATCAGCACCTGAGAGGAAGCCCAATGCAGTAGCTAAGAACACAAACACGGCTCTAATCCTGGCTCAGCCACAAACTACTGTGTGAACTTGGGCAAGGTGCTAAATCTATCTCTGTGCCCTGGTTTCTTCATCTATAAGTGGGGAGAATGATAGGACCTATCTCATTCAGTTCTTGTTAGGATTAAATGAGTTATTACACATAATCTGCTTAAAGTAGTACCTGGAGCATGGTAAGTACTCTATGTTAGTTATTAGTATTATTAAGGATGAATAAATGACAGAGCTAATCAAAACCAAGCAGATGAGGCAGCATGTAGCAACATGGGTTTTATTTTATTTGTTTTAATCTTCCTTCCTTCCTTCCTTCCTTCCTTCCTTCCTTCCTTCCTTCCTTCCTTCCTTTTCTTTCTCCCTCCCTCCTTTCCTTCCTTTCCTTCCTTTCCTTTCCTTTCCTTCCTTCCTTCCTTCCTTTTGAGAGAGGGCGAACATGAGTGGGGAGGGGCAAAGGGAGAGGAAGGGAGAGGGAGAGAGAGAGAGAGAGAGAGAGAGAGAGAGAGAGAGAGAGAGAGAATCCCAAGCAGGTTCCGCATCCAACACAGAACCTGATGCAGGGCTCAAGTCTCATGACCATGAGATCATGACCTGAGCTGAGATCAAGAGTTGGACACTTAACCAACGAGCCACCCAGGTGCCCTTGACCCTGGATTCTAAATGGCTGCAAGAATACAGCAAAGAGCTGAACTGTGCCTGTGCACAGTAAGCACTTCATGTTAGCAATTAGTACCTTGGGCACCTGGGTGCTACTCTTATTTTGAATTATTGTTTATGACCTTCACTTACCCTTGCAGAGCTCTGTGGGACCACATTACATTTTGCTTCCTCTCTGCCACCTTTGGCGTTCAGGGAGAAAAGGCTCTGACCCCAGCCCCACATCAGAGAGAATCCTCCACTAACATGGCAAAAATGCTTACATGACCCATAAGGCGGGCCCCTTTCTGGAGATTTTTCCCCGGCTTCATTATCCTTCTACAAGGTTTCCCTCCCGTCCTCTTCAAATCTTGAAGCCACCTGCATCCCTGGAAACCTTCATTCACTTGTACTTCTATTCTGCACGTAAGGAAACAGGTACAAATGAAAACGTGAAAAGGGGGATGAAATCAATCAGACTAGTCACAGAAGGTCATTGTGCCATTATTGGCAGTTGGCTGGGCATTGGCACAAAGAGAATTAAACCAATCAGGCACCTTCTCCTAAAAACTTAGAATCAGAAAGAAGACAACCTTTTCATTAGGCATTTTTGGTGAAGGGACTTTTTCGGAGAACATTGGAAAACAATTGATCCTTCAGATGTTCATAAAATATTTTAAGCTAAGTTTCTGTGGGGTTTTCTCACTGTTACAACTAATGTTTTCTTCCTTTCTGAATGCGGAGTGAACTTTTTGTGCAGAAGTCTAAAAACCCTGTTTTGCCGATGTATTCACAGGCATGTGTGATATAGGTGACCACCCTGCCAATGGTGAGAGTTTGTACACTTTTCAAGATTCAGTCCCCAGCCTAGTGAGGTCTTAAGAAAAGGACAAACCCCTTAATTTCAAAGATCTGGCCTTTGAAACTTTTAGGAAATAAAAGGATTTAAATAGCCTTCTGATACATTTCACAGTGCCTGCCTGCGATTGTTCTTGTGTGGCGTGAATAAGCCTGATTCACTGCCGCGGTGAGGGAGGTTAGGAGATCCTGATAAATTCAGATAAAGGGCAATGAAAATGCTTAGCAACTGAGGTCCCAACAGGGTTCAGGAGGCTTGCAAGAGAAAAGCACTTATAATCACGAGACGAGAAGGGCTACTACCCTCAACTGACAGATAGATAACGTCATTTATTCTTGCACAAGTCTAGTTAAGATCACTCACAAAAGAGCTATCCGACGCCACGGGCTAAGTGAAACTAGAAAACTGGTAGGCAGAAATATATATGGTTACCTTGCTTCAAGTTATAGGAGATAGAGGTGATAAATGTAATGAATAAAATCGAAAATCTGACTGACCTATAGCTGGGGGGACATGTAAAGACACAGAGTATTCCAACTGACCCCTTAATGCAGAGCGCTGGGCTTAGCCACAGGCTTGCCGTTCAGAACCCCACGAGGGAATGCAATCTCTATGAACAATTTCTAACATGAAGGAAGCACATCGCCAGGTAATCACTCGGTGAACAGTATTGACTCATTCATGAGTATTAACTCCACATTCACCTGCTCACGGAGCGAGAACAATTACAGACGTTAAAGATGCTCCGGCTGTTCGACCCTGAAGCACTGGTAAGAAGGATCTTGCTTTGTAATCAAAATATAATTATTTTCCCTCCTCGGATCTTCAGGGGATCGAGGATCCTGTCCTCAGAGTGGGGATCAAAACAGGAAGTGAAGAATTTTCAACCATTAATTCTACCTGAAAATGTAAAAAGTCTCCTGTGAGACCCCGAAGGCAGAAAAGGCGATCTTTATGGAGCCCAGATGGGGCTGAAGTCAGCATTTAGGCCTTTTCTAGCTCTTCTTTTTCTCCATTTACACCATTACCTGCACGTCCACTGGCTCTGCACAGGATGTTTATAAACAGTGATTAAAAACGGAGGGGAAAAGGCAGCTGATTGTCTAGCTTGCAAACACCTTTCAACACGACAGGTTTAGTTCCGTTGCAGAAATTACGATCAAGTCTTCTCTTTGTTTAAATTCCTGAAAGAAACTGGCATATCCAAGATGAAGAGAAATTCTGTTGCAGCGCATGTATCTTATGGGCTCACTGTTAAAACAGGCAAACTCTGACACCAATTCCACCTGAACGTTTTGGGTGTTATTTGTTTAAACATGTTTGTTTGTTTTTTTAGTGAGGCTAAAAATATTTTCCCTTGGTGTTTCTGAAGGGATATTTAGACTAAAATAAAAATAAATGGCATGTTTAAAACGTTATAGTCATCAGACCTGGGACCGAGTGCAGAAAACGGGTGGAGGAAGTGAATGTTAGGACCTGTATAGTAGTTTTCCTATTTTGACTGCTCTAAATAGATGTGGAAAAACAAATTGAAAGAAAAAAGTATATCTCCACCCTGTACAAGCGAGGAAAGAAAAAACATTACTCCTATTTGAGTTAAGCTTCAAAATAAATACATGTCCATAGAATAATTTTTCCTGTTATTGGATATCAAGTCCTGTTACTATGAACTATTATAGTTATATGAAACTGCTTTTTTCGTACCAGACTTTTTGTCATTGGGTAAAGTCTTGATAGGACTGAGCTGAGAAATTTTACGAAGTGGTTATTAAGAAATATTTACGGTAGAATAATATTGACTCTAATAAAATTTGACTTGCAGTTTCTCTTTTTTTTTATTTGAGAGAGAGAGAGTGTGTGAGTGAAGGAGAGGGGTCAAGGGGTCGAGAGAGAGAGAGAGAGAGAGAGAGAGAGAGAGAGAGAGAGAGAGAGAGAATCTTAAGCAGGCTCCACGCTCAGCATGGAGTCTGACATGGGGGTCAACCCGTGACCCTGGGATCATGACCAAAGTCGAAACCAGGAGTTGGGCGTTCAACCGACTGAACCACCCAGATGCCCCTTCTTGAAGTTTCCTTTTAAGTGAGAAAAACAATGAGAATCTTAGCAAAGAAAGGGACATTAGACACAGGGTTTCCTCCTTTGGATAACAGAACCCTTTGTTAGGATACTTAACAGCCTTGAGTCATTCATCAATTCCCCGAAAATATAAGGCTAAATGCCCTGTGTGAATTTTTCTGGAAAGAAGGTACGTAGCTTTAATTCTCAAAGATATATAGATATATTTATTATACACACACATTTAATTTCGTGGAATCCCATTAAGAACCACAGAGCACACCCCCCTTTCAAAAACATTTATTGTCTGGCATTTCACCTACGATGTCACACGGAACCCCAAATCAAAATTAAGGGAGACCTTGACATTCTATAGGAGTCCGTCATATTATGCCCTGAGTCACCCCCCTTTCAAAAACATTTATTGTCTGGCATTTCACCTACGATGTCACACGGAACCCCAAATCAAAATTAAGGGAGACCTTGACATTCTATAGGAGTCCGTCATATTATGCCCTGAGTCACCTTCCTCTAATATAATCATCATTCAAAAGGCCGACATGAGTGACCCTCTGGTCACTTTCCAAGGCTCAGGTATGTTTCATGCCCTGGAACTTCGGGAAGCTAAGTCATCAGCACTCATGGAAAACACTGGGCAAGAATGTTTAAGCTTTGACGTTGCAGTAATTCTACTTTGCTGAGCCTCAAAGGGTATAAGCTAATTTGAAGATTATTAATTTGTCAGCTGAGGAAAAAAATGTATATAGGGAATGCATTTTAAGTTAGACTTGGAAAAGGCAGCTACCCAAAAGCCACAGTGAAACTAGCGAACAGTGTGTTGTTCTGTCTGCAAACTCTTTCACACAAATTATTTCCAGGAGTCACAGCCAGAGTATTTACCAACCAGCACGGTGTGCACCCAGGCCAATCAGGGTGGATTTCAGCTGGCTGTAAACAGCTGGCATAGCTGTGCTGGGCCATCCCAGGTGAATTCCAGCCCCAGTTAGTTTATTTGAGGTCCCTAACGGTGCCAAACTTGTTTCACCAATGGGTTGAAGAAGAAACTCAAAGGGGAAGAAACCAAGCTCAGAGAAGTTGAGAGGTGGCCTGAACCAATTACCTACTAAAACACTGGAGATGAGATTCAAAGCTGCTTCTCTGACCTCCTCTTTCCCCTCCTTCCACTTTGCACGTGCCCAGACATGTTCTCGGGGAGCCCACCTTGCCTGGACCCTATGCCACAGGGGACAACAAAGCTACTGGGACCGGTCAACAGTCTACCTACCTAGGCACATCTTTAGAGCCCGCGGGACAGGTGACCCCTGCTCTCGACTTTTCTGTGGGGCTTGCACCTCTTAGAACAGAGTGACCTGGGGTTGGCTGGCCAGTGGCACCAGCCTCGCCAGGATCCCTGAAGCCTGAGACACGCGAAGCACTCACACCAGAGATGTGGCTTAGGAGGATGGGAAGGGAGGTGAAAACTGTGGATGACACTTTCCAGCAAAGGTAAAGCTAAAAACTGGTGTCGGCTCAAAGTCCCGCCACGGTCGTTTGGTTGTGTACCTTCCCGGATGAGTTCGCTTTGTTCCTGTCAGCATTCTGCATGGTCCACCCACAGGATATTACTTTATTAGGACGGGGAGCAATGGCGGGAACAGAATTGAGTGTTTAGAGAACGCTTTTGATAAAATCGCTTGCCGGCTAATCAGTGCTTTCCATGACGATGAGACCCAGCCAGAGAAAAATGGGTCTGTCTCTCACCCTTTCTCCACACCCTTCTGACGGTAGAGACCCACTGGCGGTGCGAGGGAGACCTAGGGGACTGATGTGGGTGGTCAGGCACCCGGGGACCACGGTGCCAGAGCCTTGCTGCTCTCGGCTGCCTCGCAGCGTCCATGCGAGTCAGTGCTTGCTCAGGAAATGTTGGCTGATCGAATGAGTGAGCGAGCAAGTGAAACAAAAAATGAACGAATGAGTTCGTGGTGGGTATGTCCAAGGGCCGGAATCCTCAGACTGCGGTGGGTTGCTGGGACCCCCTCAGATAGAATGTACCAAACATGCCTTTGCTAAGGGCAGGGGAAGCGTTAACTATTCAGCCACGCCTCTGCGTTTCCCACCTCATTCACCCGCACCACCCTGCTTCTCCGCACAACTAGCGCAATGAACACCTGACAAAAAACCCCCACAACCAAGGCTCCTGGGTGGCTCGGGCAGTTAAGACTTCATCTCAGCTCAGGTCACGATCTGAGTTTGCGGGTTCAAGCCCTGCATCGGGCTCTGTGCTGACAACGTGGAGCCTGCTCGGGATTCTCTTTCTCTCTCTCTGCCCCTCCCCTGCTCGCACTCCCTCCCACTTTCTCTCTCTTTCAAAATAAATAAATAAACATTAAAAAATAACCACAGAAAACCTAATGTCCCCTCGTCCTTCTCTGACTATCTACCCTGAGCCCTTCACCATCAGGCTGTCCACTCAGCCCGGAAAGGCCTGTCTTCTCCCTTCCCGCTCTCCTAAAACAGCCCGCCTTAGGAGACCATGGACAAGATCCACGTGGCCCGACAGGCCCTCCTCACCTCACCTCTCACCATCCACCACACCCCCCCACTCCTGGGGGGGTTTGCTGAAGACTGCCCCGGACTGGCAACTCTGCTCATGTTTCAAACCGGATTTGGACCCCTCCAGTGTCAGAGAACCTAGCACCAGGCTTGGCAGGCAGACGTCTGTTGAAGAATAACAAAGACATCATGGCAAGTTAGGCTTTTCAAGTGTTTTGGCCTTTATGTTTTGGATGACCCGCAGGGAGACAGGGCCTCGAACTCTGGATTCAGAAGTGGCACTGGCTCTCAGAGACCTGGAGAGACGGGGCACAGGACGTGCCTGAGAAGTCGGGCTTCCAGGCCGGCCTGTGTGCAGACTGACAATTCACCAGGGAAGGGCTGTAACGTGCTCCCTGGAGCACGCTCTCCCTACCTCCACGAAGAGACGACGGTAGAAAATGAGCTCGCCCGTCCCTCTCCTGAGCCCGGCACCAAGCCAGCCTCACAGGTATGTGCACAGCTCTCAACAGTGCTATCTGGTCACCAGCCACTTCTCTGAGCTGTCCCACAGTCCCAGTGAGCTGGAGGGATGGGAATAGAATCGGGGCCCTAGTCCTGAGGAGCCTAGGGATAAATCAGTAGGCAGCTGGGGGCCACGAAAGCGCCTGGCTGTGGCATAAACCACCAGATAGTTAGAGCTTACGCTGCTTTGCTTAAAAACTGCACCGATAACACAGTCTGCCAATTCTCAATCTTAGGAGATCATCCGCCACCTGGACCTGACCGGCCGCTTACGAGGAAAGCGCTCCAAGATTCCAAGAGACTAAAAGGCTCCTAACTGTTGTTTAGAAATGTCAATGGCCCTAAATTATAACCAGAGAGGGAAACGCATCTAGGGGCAGGGAGGGCCATTCTGTAATCGAGTCTCGGGGGCTGTCTGGCTTCTCCAACGCGCAGGGCAAATACAGACGGTTTATAGATGTGGGCGAAGGTTCTCAGAGTGAAGAATGTCCATTTCCATCAGAGATTAAAATGCAGTTTGGGAAAACAATTACCTGCCTGGGATCCTGGGAAAGTAAAGCTTCCTGGTTTCTCTGCCAAGGAGAACGATTGTAAAACAAGGCCTGAGAATCTCACAAACAAGATTTTAGAATTTTATCCAAACAGCTGCAGTTCACCTTCAAGGAGCCCAGACGCACTTGGGTCTGATGGATGTTGCAACACCAAGTTCGAGGTCTCCCCGGTCTTGTGCCAAGAGCTGGCCCCATGGGACAAAGACAGAACAGTTGCTCTCTTAATGGGAGCAGAAAACAACCCCCCCCCACCCCCCACCCCCACCCCCCAACCTCTCTGCTTTGTTGTGAAATTGTCACTGTGCCTTTGAGAAGAGATTAAAATCCTAGCCATGTCAAATTTAAAGGGCAGGTTCCCAGGCAGGGACTGGAGAGGGGTTTGGGCAGCGGTGGGGGGTGGGGGGTGGGGAAACCAATTGCAGTGCATTTACAGAGGATTTGGGGATCACAAAAGTCATGGGCCTTGACTCAACTGAGATTAATGGAAAAGTACAAGTCTGCCATTTAAAGATAATAGTAAAATAAAGCGGCAAGGATATTCTGGCTTGTTCTCTGCCTCCATTCTTGAGCCTGCTTAGGAATCTCGGAGTAGGCTTCCTGAGGCACAGCATGGGTGCCGCACAAGCGGCTGTTTTTACCTCCTTTCCTGCCCTGGACATACAAAGATTCGGCAGCCGAGAGGGAGGATAAATGGTCCACCCACAGCTGAACATTTCCTGAGGGCCAGGGAGGTGCTCGGCAAAGCTGCTGGAGTTGGTGGGGGGAAGAAAAAGAATATGAGTTCTCAAGGCATTGGCAGAAAAGACTAGAGAGAAAGAGGCCGTAGGAAAGTTCCCTGGCTTGGCGGCCTTGCCAGATTCTCAGACACGGGACACTCCGCCTTCAAGAAGGAGGCCCTGGATCCTTCCAGAGCCCCTGAATCTCTCATCTGGCTCCAAATCTTCAGAAGTGCTATATAGGAACCCCTCCACATATTCTCTCCTGACTCCATTTGTAAAGCGAGGAGACGGTTGACCGCAAAGACATTCTCATCCTGTGGGTTTGGTTCCCAGAGAGCGACCCGTTGGGGTGTGGGGAAGAGGGCCCCCAGCTCCACCTTAGGGAGGGAGCGCATTTCAGCCTGGGGCCTGATCGTTTCCAGGCCTGAATATGACCACTGGTCTTTGGACAGACACTGACATTGAAGAAATATTCTTTGATTAAAGAAATCTTTTGATTAACGTCATTGTTGGCTCATCCTCCTTTCTAAGATGAGGGACAGGAGCTGTGCCCACCTCACGGGTTAGGGTTCTTACGAAAATGGAACGGGTGGGCATACATGGTGTGGCCCATCGTGGGTGCTGGGCAGACAGTAAATTTCATCAGTGTTGCCGGTGCCATTATTCTCTGTTCATTCACTCAGCCTTCCGTTTTCTCGCTCGATGAACTTTCTGTACTTTGACACCCATTACAAAGGTATTCTGATGAACGTTTAACGTCCCCCTTCATTCACGAAAGAACTCCAGGGTCCCCAGTCAAATAAGCATATGGCAGGCAATCTATGCCGTCAAGGAAGCACAAGTTTTGACATGATTAAAAAAGCCTTCCTTTCCCACAATTCCCTTCCTTCATTTCCCCTTTCTCCTTTCTTCTCCCTTCCAAATCCTCTAAAGATTCCTCGCAGACGTTTTATTAAGCCCTGACAGGTTATGGAAGGTGAGTTTCAGTAGTACGAAGATAAATGTCACTTACAAAGTCGTTCGCCAAATCGTGAAGAGCAGGGGCGAGAGAGACCGAACTCCCCCCATAAAGCAGAAGCCTTCTGCGTTGCTAGGAATGCCCGTCCTTGAGCAAAGACTGCGGCAGGAGTCCCCTCTCTCCCTTTGTGAAACGGAAACGGAATCATTTGCCAGCTCCCTGTCCTACAGGGCTCCTCGTGCAGCGTTCAGTCCCTGGAGAGAGGAGGTGGAGGCAGGCTGTCTGCCCACCCCATCCGGGCTCAGTCTCCAGGGTGTTTTCCACCCTCCCAGCCCAAGCAGAGCTATGTGAATGATCGCTACCAGCCAGCTCGGTGGCGGGGAGGCTGCTCTGCTGAGACTCTGTTTCTGGGGGCTGACGCTGCAGGGGGGAGTACAGGGATCTCCCATCAATACAGGAGACCCGCTTCCTGCAGTGGGGACCCATCACCAGTGCTTTGCTGGTAGTGCTTTGGAGCAGGGCTCCTGCGGGAGCTGCCCCCATGGGCAGACACGTCCTTTTTCCTATTATAGTTACAACAAAGACAATAAGCAACAAATCCACCGAGGGTCCTCGTGGGCTCCCACTAATCAACATCCTCACAATGCCCGTGGAAACTTGTCAATGCACAGACCCTCTGGTTCACTGTGGTCCAAGGGGCTTCTCGTGCCTTTAAAAATAAACATTAACGCTGCGAGGGCGCTCTGTTTCATTTTGCACTCTTCCCAGCTGGTGATGGAAGGCTCCAAATGAGACACTTTCAGGGCAATCAAGTGCAAAAAAGGGACAGAGGACACTCATTGTTGCCTGTCTAGTCAGAAATGAAGAGATTTTGCCTTGTTTGGCCAGGGGTTACTAATTTCGAGGATGCCAGTTTTAGAGTTCATCTCAGTTTGACTTGTAAATGAAAGGTGGAAACTAGCCAAAATTACCCTGCTGTGTGGCTGCTGGCCCCAACATGCCTCACAACCCGTTTTCCATGCTGGGGTGGGGCAGAAGTTCACTGACATCACTAGAAAGTTCAGGAAACTAGGAGGTGGGACACAAGCAGTAGAAGACGGTGAGGCTCAGGTTTGGCGTATGTCCTGTGTTTCCACTTGACCCTTCCGTGTCCTCACCTACAGAGAGGGTGAGGGTTTGGCTTTCTCTTTCTTACAGAGACGCTCTTGGCGTTGGCTGTATCAGAATTGCCCAGGAGCTTGGCAAAAATACAGTTGTGTGGGCTCTTCTGTGAGGCCAGGCCTCTGGAGTCTTTGTTAGCTGTCCTAAACCAAGACTTCAGAACCACTGCCTTTCAGGACAGTGGAGAGAAATAAGGATGAGAAGGGTTGGTAAAGGTTTATTGAAATAGAAATGTAAATTTCTTCTAATACTTTTTTTTTCAAAGCTTATTTATTTATTTTGAGAGATAGAGTGACCAAGTGCGGGAGGGACAGAGAGAGAGAGAGAGAGAGAGGGAAAAAGAACCCCAAGCAGGCTTTGCATTGTCAGCACAGAGCCTGATTTGGGGCTCGAACCCACGAACTGTGAGATCATGACCTGAGCCGAAGTTGGATGCTTAGCCAACTGAGCCACCCGGGCGCCCCCGTCCTTCTCCCTTATCTGGCTTTGCCTTCACCTTTTCTCCTTTCCTTTACACAAGTCACTCTCGTCTTGCTAACAGCGAAATCACTCCGGGGAGCTCCAAGTGCCACGTGCAGAGGGTCTGGAGGACTGGGTTCGGGATGTGGCCTGGGCGTCAGGATCGTTAAACACTCCGCAATGACTCTTAACGTGCAGCGAAGATGTGTGGAGACCTGCTTTATTTAGGTCGGTCAGACGCAGCCTGCAGGATCAGGAAGGTCACCTGGACACGGCCAGGCTGACAAGGTGGCTGCCTATGGTCCCGCTGTTTTCAATAAAGCACCACGAAGAAGCACGCAAGTGGCCCCGATGACGCTCTAGCCGTGTCAGCCGAGAACACCTGGCCGTCCCGGCTGCCCTCCCGGAGCGAGAAGCCCAAACACCTCCATGGGCGAAGTGTGGCTTGGCGGGTCTGTGCAGAGGGACTCTGAGAAAACAGTCTCCCTCGGGACCAGCGGCTGTCCGCAAGCTGTGTGACAGCAAGGAACGTGGCTAGCACAGCCTCCCTGCGTTTTACTTTTTTATTAAAAAAATTTTTGTTTTGGTTGTTTATTTTGAGAGAGAGAGAGAGAGAGCATGAGAGCAGGGGAAGGGCAGAGAGAAAGGGAGAGACAGAATCCCAAGCAGGTTCTGCATCAGCACAGAGCCCGACACGGGGCTCCAACTCACGAACCGCCAGATCGTGACCTGAGCCGAAACGAAGAGTCGGACACTTAACCCACTGAGCCAGCCAGGCGCCCTTCCCTGCATTTTAAAGAGCCCGAAACGAGGGGCGCCGGGGCCAACTCGGCTCTCCTGGTGAGACCCACACCACAAAGCAGACCTTAAAGCTAGCTGGCCCTTCTGCAAAGCAGCTCTCCGGTGTCGTTGCACACACAGACACACAGACCTGGCACAGGACGGACAGTTTTACGTGGAGCTCTGCTCTGCACCAATCTCCTTACGGAAGTCGTTCAGACTGTCACAAAACCTCGTGTTCCCGCCCTGGGCATTTGTCTGAGGACGAGGGCAACTCCCTGCAACGGATTCTGGGGATGACCCGGCCTGCAGCCCCTCAGGGACGGGCAGGCTGGGAACAGAGCATTACCGAAACAGCCGAGGCTTGTGCACACCGTGGAAGTCAGGGTAGCGCGGCGGGAAGCGCGTGCTCTGTCTCCCGCACTTGGCACGGAGCCTGGTGCACGCAGGTCGCCAATGAGTGAGCAAACGCGTGTCACGTTGAAGGTGGAGTTGAAACCCACTACTTGCCGCGGACAAGGAACTGCTGAGGAAGGCTAGCGAGCACGGGGCTTCCCACACGGAGCGTGCCCAGCTGGCGGATGGGAGCACAGAAGGGGCCAGGGCACGTCCTGAGCGCCAGCCACCAGGGAGGGCTGGAAAAGGCCCCCTGGGATGCCCCTCCCCTTGGCTGCGGGCCAGGAACAAGGAGAAGAAGAGTAGAGGCGGTGTGTCTGCTCCTCCAGCTCCCCAGGTGAGGAAAGCGGGCCCTCCGTGGGAGCCTGTGTCCTGGGACAGGTCCCCGACCCCCGAGGCCCCGTGCTCAGCTGCGCCCGCCGGCACCTCGGGGAGAGCTGAAGCAGCTGCGAATTGAGAGGCTTTGCAAAGGCGGCAAGAATGAAACCAACTCCGCAAAGGGCACCGAAGACAAAGGGGGCATCTGAATGGCTACGTGTGCAGCAGGAGTTCAGAGGGAGGGGACACCAGGCCATCGTCCTCTGTGTGGGTGTGGGGAGCTCGGAAAAACGTGTCTGAGAACTCGACACGGATCTCTGGAATCACGCAGTTGGAACAGTCACCATTCGCTGGAGAGATTCCTCTGCTCTCTCTTTCCTCTCTCCTGTGTACTTTACACAGTGCGATTTATTTTAGCAAGAATAACTGTACTCCCCTCTTACGGCCCGACTAGGAGCTTCTTTGGAAGGCAGCTTGCCACGGAGCGCTGACCCTCCACTCCACGGCGTAGAAGTCCTGCCCTTCAAACATGCACTGTTCCGGGGACCACACAGGCACAAATATGTGGCAGCCAGAGCAGAAAAGAAAAAGGCACCTTGAAGAAATGGAACGGACCGGATCCTAGAGAGTTTGACTACGTCCCAATGGATGTTTTCGGGGATGGTGACACCAATCAGAACACACTTGTCCATCGTTGGTAAGATGGAAAGGCCAACATTGGCAGCGCCCATGCCAACCTTTCTCCTTTCCTTAGGATTAAGCATGTGACACCATTGTGGTGCCATTACCTTGACCACCAACACAGTCTCCTAACTTCTCGTGTTCAGACTCTGTGCTCACTAAGCTACCTCTTAAGCTCATCTAGCTTCCCAAGAAAATCTACCCACAGAGGGACCATGGGCTGGGGCAGGTAAGCGTCTGTATCTCCTTACAAATGAATATGCTGGCATTGTGGGCTGAACACCTGTCCAGTGGGCTGTTAGTGGGAGTCAGCCCCTACGAGATGGATTTGTCCTTGAGGAATGGACACATCAGGTCTTTGTGCAGCCGCCATGAGGTTCACGCCCTGGGCCACGGTGAATCCAACAAGTAATGTCACCCTCAGAAGCCTCTTAGAGTCATACTCTTCAGCTTCCCGTGCCGGTAGCCCAACAAATCGTTGAAAGCCTTCCATGGCTGCTTCTTGAACTTATGCACTTTCCTCAAGTGAAGAGTAGATTCAGAAATGACCAGAGTTTTGCAGGGTGTGGACGCCTTGCGTGATTTCCACGGTGCAAGGAGCAGTGGGCATCGGTTTCACTCCCTAGCTACGTGGAACATTTCACAGCGGATATAAATCCTGATCTGTTTATTCCTTCAGCCACCCCTGATTCTAATATAGTCAGACTGAATTCCAGTCAGACTGAATTTCCCAGTGTGAGAGATGTCTGCTCTTAAAGAACAAAGGATTTAGTTGGGGAGATATATACATGAAACGATCAAGCATAGTCAATGACACAAATAAAAACATAGGCCAAGCGGATAAAGGAATCAGCCAGAATTGAGTGGAGTCAGCTTAGTGTCATGATAAAAAGGACGGGTCTGGAAGTCAAATAGACCCGGATTCTAATGCTCGCCTGTTTGTGACTTCGTAAGGTACAGGTGAGGCTCAGCAGGGTGGGAACAAAGTGCCTGACGCATGGGAGGTGCTGGAGAAACGGTCACTAAGAAATCTCCATGCAGCAGGGGAAAGGGGAGGACACTTTATGCTCACTCTGTATCAGGCACTATTCTCAGTGCCTTATTGCATTAGCTCATTTCACGTGGCAGGAGGTAGGTACCATTATTAACTCCATTTACTGATGAGCAAAGCAAGGCCCAGAGGAGTTAAGTAATTTGCCCAAGGTCAACACAGCTAGTACGTGAGAGCTGGGATTTGAATCCAGGCAATGTGGGCCCCGAGTCTGGGATGTTAACCACTTTCCAGTCTTTTCTCATTACATATGCCACACACACCTCTTTGAGTCCTACTCATTACCGGACAGAATTGTCAAAATGCCTTAGATATTTGGGATGAATATTGAAAATATTATAAATCCCTTGCTTGTAGGGAGTGGCTGTTTGGTGCGATCTCTGTGGATCACTCTGTGACCTCTCCAAGACAGTGATGTGTACGGACTATTTCTGTCTCAGTTAATATACGGCACCGTATAAACACTGACTCAACCAGAGAGCCTGGACAATAAATTATCACCATCCCAAGTGCTAAAATAGCACTTGATTTTCTCTCTGCCCGAGCATGCTATCTATTTATATTTTGCTTACTTCTGTGGCATTCACAGTGCTTTATACACATTTCATCATTGCTACACTTCTGTCAATTTATTGTCTCTATATACACATGTGACTAATGTACCCAACAACACTTAATATCACTACAGGGTTCTCAGTTTTCAACTAGCTTTTTTATCTAAGGGATTTACCGACTGCATTTAATTTATAATTGGTGGAAATTTGCCGACAATTAGAAGAATAGCATTTTACTGTTTCTTTTGTAACTAAATTCATTTTGTATATGATCGATCATTCTTGTCCCTGGATAGTAACCATGTATTATTTTTTATCCTTTACAATTCCATTTATGGCTGACCTTGAATCGGAATAGATCTGTTATTTTTTGTCAAGTTTATTTATTTTGAGGGAGAGAGAGGCGAAGGAGGGGTAGAGAAAGAGGGAGAGAGAGAGAGAATCTCAAGCAGGCTCCACCCTGTCAGCCCAGAGCCCGATGTGCAGCTCGAGCTCATGAACTGTGAGATCGTGACCTGAGCTGAAATCAAGAGTCAGACACTTAACCGACTGAGCCACACGGGTGCCCCTAGATGTGTTATTTTAAAACTACAAATACAATTGCCTTTTCTCCTCAGTTGACTTGCTGAAGTCCAATATATACATACGTCTTATTTTTTCAGGTGGATGAGTGCAGGGACACAGATGCATTTTCAAATTTGGTCTTCACCTTTTCGGTTTTCATCTTCATGGGCAAAAAATAAATTTAGATGATGAGACGGAGTAAGGAAAAGAACCCCAGAGAAAGATTTCCTTGACCAGCTGGAGGACAGATGAGAGCCCCAAATTCTGGCGTGCATAAACTGGAAAACCAGGTGTGTGCGTTGTCAGGAGTTAACAGAACTTAAGATTTAGAAGCAGGCCTTAGTGCCGAATGTATAAAGAGAAATGGAGCGAGGGTTGTCATCTGATGTTTCTGTCAGTGACACATAAAAATAGCCCAAATGCTTATTAGCCTAAGGCTGGGGGCATTCTGTTTCCTTTTGTCTCCCCTCATGTGAATATCCGTCCTTGTTATTGAAAACAGAAACTCCAGCCTTAAGCATTTCCCGGCTTCAAAATAAGGATATTATGCCACAGTCCCTGTCCAAGAACCAGCAGTTACTTCCTTCCACAGGAGCCCCTGAAGTTTTCCACCTTGCCCAGGCGTGTCATCTGCCAGGGTGAATTTACGAAGAAGGGAAGGTATGACCAGACACGAAGATGACTCCTAAATGCCCTCAGGATCAACGATGGTGTTGGAGGAATGTTTAGAAACGAAGTCATTTATTCTGGGCGGTTTTGTGCCATGATATCGAGAGCCCTTAACAAGGTCCAGGAACCAATCCGTAGTCAAGATCCTCATTCACAAGAGAAGGCCAGGCACGGAGTTCTCTTTTACCTCTGGACATCAGCACATTCTGTTCTCTCGCCGCAGATAACTGGGCACTTCAAATCCTCTTCTTTCAGGACTTTGTTCCCATTTCTTCTAAAAAGCTTTTCCCAAAATTGGGTCAGATTCCCTATTCCGGGGGCATGGTCCCACGGCTATGCCAATCCCACTTACCTTACAAGGTTGCAAAATGCCAGCAGCCCCTGAAGACCAGGTCCCAGGAAAGAGTTGAATGGGAGAATGGGTGGAGGGTGGAAGGAAAGCAAGAATGGGGATGGGGGCTTGGAAGGGCCTGTCTAGGACTGTTACCGTGACTTCTACATGGCCACCCTGGGTGGACCCTATGGAGCTGTGGAAATCTTGTAAATCAAAACCAGGCCAAGCCTAAAATTAGTTCTACTAATAGAAATTACATTACTTGAATGTTTCCAAAGCAGGTTTTGCTTTTTTATTTTTCTTTGTTCTTCATCTCAAGAAAATAAACAACGGTATGGCGTTCAAACATGAATCAGGCCCGGCCCTGAAGGCTGGAGCGGTTTTCAGATGGCAGGTGGCATGTCCCACTTGGCCCTGCTCATGGAGGGCTGGCGTTTACCCGATGGAAATATCAGCAGAACCAAATGAGCTTGGGAAGTTTCCATTAGCTTCACAGCTATAGGGTCAGAGCTCAGACAAATGTGAAGCAAGGAATAAATAATCACAATGGTGAGTGAAATGTGCTCGAAAGCAAGATGATAACGAACGATGAAAGCATGTTTGCTGTTATATCTTTTTCCAAAATTATCTGTTTCAACAGCAAAACAGACGCTCAGAAATTAATTCACCAGTGCCATGTCTCAGGCAGAACGACATATGGAAATAGCACGGTCTTTGGCATTAGGCCGGGCTTGAGGGTTAGCTCCCAAACTTCCTTGGCTACGCAACTTTGGCAAGTTACGTAAGTTGGTCCAGCCTCCACTTCTTCATCGTCTGTCGGGGTTTTGTGAGGTTTACAGAACATATAATACAAGTGTTCAGCTCCTGGTTCAATAATAACGACTACTGCGATCGCCATTATCTTTAACACCATTGGAGAAACAGTAAAAACATCAATTTGGAAATTATGAACGACCCTAGGCTGGACTGAAGTTTAATTGCTTATGTGATATGCATAACGGTCTGAATAAGCAAATCAGAATGCAAACTAGTAAGTAGCTGACAAACAGAAGACAGCAAACTTTCAAGCATTTTAATAACACCCGTTTTACTATTAACAATATGGGTATGTGCGCTAATCTTTAAAAAAAAATTTTTTTTTGATGTTTATTTACTTATGTTTGAGAGAGACAGAGCGCAAGCCGGGGAGGGGCAGACAGAGAGAGGGAGACACAGAATCCGAACCAGGTTCCAGGCTCTGAGCTGTCAGCATAGAGCCCGATGTGGGGCTTGAACCCATGAACCGTGAGATCATGACCTGAGCCAAAGTCAGACGCTTAACCAACTGAGCCACCCAGGTGCCCCTAACTAATTTCAATTTGTATTACTTTGTCATAATTATTAATTTTATTTTACTAATTTTAATTACTTTTAATTTTAATTTACTTTATAATCCTCCATAATTAGTAAATTATATTATATTAACAGGACAGTATATTTTATATCCTTCCAAAAAATGCTATGCTTATACAGCACACTCTCCATACAGACTTCAACTTTTCCACTCTACGCTAATCTCACGCATCTTTTTATGTCAGTTCATAAACACCCACCGCGGTTTTTAGCAGCTATATTTAATTTCATAATACCAATTTACCATCATTTAGCCAGGCCCCTGCACAGATATTTCTTTTTCTTCCTCAGTTTGTTTGTTTTATGGTTTTGCTGCAAAAACAAAATAAATAACGCTATGATGGATGTCCTTCCATATACATGGGAAAACCCCTAGAAGTGAGATTGCTGAGTCAAAGTGCACACAAACTCAGTATTTTCAAAACTGAGGTCAAACTGCCCTCCAAAAAAATTCACCAAAATATACCTTCCTTTAATGGCGTGTGAAAAAACAAAAACAGAAAAACCCCTGACTGTTTTACACTTGCTTCCCCTAACTCTCGCTCTTTCTAGACATGACCCCGAGAAGAAGGTACAACCTGAAGTCATCATAGTAACTGATTTAAATATTTACCCTTTGATATTTACCCTTAATTCATGACAGTTTCTTGCAGATCTCATCTGGAAATGCTTCCCTTAGAAATGTAAACAACACTGGAGGTCTAAAAGTTTCTGTTCCTCCTAGCTTAGGTGTATCAAGTCCCTCCTGTCAAGGAGGGGGCCAGGAAGAGCTCTCCAGCCCCCAAAAGTAAAAAGCAACAATCAAGTTAAAACAACAATCAACCAAAACAATTCACAGATAAATGCATCCAGGGTTGCATTTACTCAAGGTTTCTCCGCGTGAGGCTCAGCGCTAGGTATTTCACAGACATGATCTCGCTTTAGGGCCTGTGTATTTGCGGGCACTTACGAGCCCAATAAAGGCCTCCCAGGTTGCCCGATGAGACCTGGGAAAATGGCTGTCCTTCACCTCTGGTGACAGCCGTGAAGATATCAAAGCCCCGCACCCCCACCATGTCCCACTCGCCCAGCCCCCTCCCCCAAGTCTCCCCCAGGGAAACGCGGTACCCCTTTGAGCCAGCATAGGCCGGCCATCTGTTGGCCCCAAATCCCCATAACTGCTGTTCCTCTTGCCGACCCGAAGCTTGGGGAGATGCTGAAGTGTCTTCTGATCATTGAAAGAGACGAACATGAGTTTGACGCAGTTTGGGTGTTACGTGTACTCTGTTCTATCTGAATTCTATAAACACTGGTCACGGAGAAGTGGTCTTTTAGATAACCTCCGGGTAAAACAGAACGGCGAATGAACCAGAACGCCTCACTCTTCTAGCTAACCGGGGAATCCACGGTACTCAAGTATTTCACTCCTGCTGTCAAACTGAGCAAAAGAATAGATGCCCCCCTCCCAAGGTAAAAAAATGAGACAAGACCATTTCCCTCGCCAGAATCCAGCATGGCTCTGTCACACACACACACTGACAAATGATCTCCCAGGGAGCAGCCACATCACTGAGGTTAGACCCAAAAAGTAATTGGTTTGGAATGCAGAGCTTGACTAAATGACTTAAGGCCACAGTATATTCTCTAATACATTTAAAACTTTTTTCCTGAAAGTTTCCCAAAAATCAGTTGTGTTTTTTTTTTTACATTTATTCATTTTTTGAGAGACAGAGACAGAGCACGAGCAGGGGAGGGGCAGAGAGAAAGGGAGACACAGAATCAGAAGCAGGCTCCAGGCTCTGAGCTGTCAGCACAGAGCCCGACGCGGGGCTTGAACCCACAAACCGCGAGATCATGACCCGAGCCGAAGTCAGACGCTCAACTGACTGAGCCACCCAAGCGCCCCTCAAAAATCAGGCTTTTGAAAATGAATTTACATTTTCTCCTCAAATTAACAAGACTCCCCCCTTCCCCCAAGCACGGAGACATGCTCCATGAAGTATCAGAAGCTGGACACCAACAGCATTGTGGGACTTAGCAGAGCTCACCTTTCAGACAGCAGGCCCACCACCATCACACCCCCACTCTGCTGCCTGTGAGGGAAGGAGGGATTCTCCAGACTCCCTTTCTGAAGGTCAAGTCCCCGGTAATGGTTTCTGAGCCCCAGAAGCCAGGGGGCTGCCCCAGAAAATGAAACCACTTTGAGAATCTTTATTTTAGTAACTATAAATCCCCTTGGTCTATTGACAGGCCTATCTTCCACCGAATTCCACTTTCTAGCCAGAAAAATTTTAGTGACATTCCAGTACATTCAGAAACAGGTCATTTGTATTCAATAGCGTCACTAACCTACTCAAATGAAAAAGTGCTTTTTGTGTGTGTGAAATACATCAAATTCTATTTAGGTATCTGAGGCAGGTTTCTGTGAAATCACTTGCTGTGGGTATCCGTGCACAGCAGCTGCTTACTGAAGAAAGGCAGCCAGCCTTGGAGTTCAGGATAAGCCCTAAAGGTTTCTGGAGATTCTGAAATCGGTGCCAGAGAGTAATAAGCCTGTAAGACAGTTAGCTTGCAAAGGTTGTAAGAGCGGTGCACTGGGATCCCCTTAGGACAGGCTGTTGTATGTGATTAATTAATCACTGACCAATCGGAAATTGCTAAATATTGAAGTGAAATGGGAAATTAAAAAAGAAAAAATTAAAAAAAGAAAAAAAAGCCCTGGGGCGCCTGGGTGGCTCAGTAGGTTAAGCGTCTGACTTTGGCTCAGGTCATAATCTCACGGTTCGTGAGTTCTAGCCCCTCATCAGGCTCTCTGCTCTCAGCATAGAGCCTGCTTCGGGTCCTCTGTGCCCCTCTCTCTTTGCTCCTCCCCCACTCTCTCTTGCTCCCTCTCTCTCAAAAATAAATAAACATTAAAAGAAAAAAAAAAGACCTGGCTTTTTTCTTTCTTTCGAATTATTAAAAAATAACCTAAAAGTATAACGTGTGGCACATAAATCACCCACAATTTGGGCGCCTCCTTCCTTTGCGTGACAGCATGTGTATTCAACTACTCTGCACTCAGTGTTCCAGGGGCTGGGGCTGTTGTGGCAAATAAGCCAGGCATGGTCCCTGCTTTCATGGAGCTCGAAGAATACACACACAGAGCACAGTTATCTAGAAGAGTGAGGTGTTCTGGTTAATATGAATATGCATAGGATGAAAATATCCGACAAACTAAAGTGGGGTGACGGGAGAGGCAAAGACTGGGGGAGCTTCTGTGAGGGAGTGACCTTTAAATATTTGAAAGGCAGGAAGGAGGGGCCCTGGGACAATCAGGAGGAGTGCGATCCGGGTAGAGGTCACAGGCAGCAGAAGGACCCGAGAGCAGGGGAGCTTGCTGTGTATGAAGATCAGGAATCCAGCCCGCATGGCCGGCGAGCAATGGGTAGGCGGTAACAGATGAGCTGGAGAGCTGTGAAGGGATCAGGCCGGGAAAGACTTTGGAAAGGAGTGTGGATCGTGGCTGAAGCATGATGGGAAATAATTCAGGTGATAAGGTAGATGGAAACACGGTCTTCTGCAAAGACCCCAAACTAGAGAGGTGACCGAAGACGGTGGGGGGGAACAGGTAGCTGAAGTTCCCGACAGCCCTCAGTGAGGCTCGGAGAAGCTCTGATGACAGCTGGGTTCTTGGAATGACATCAGCATGTGACACCACAACCACAGCACACACCATTACATCAGCACTTGTTTGGTCAAGACAGAAGTCAGCAAAAGGCCTTCTCCCTTGACCGTGCCCCAGCTTCCACACTTAATCCAGCCTCTTACTCCTCCCCAGAAACACCATCCTGGTCTACTCTCTGTGTTTAGAGACATCAAAGGCTTTGGGTCCCCAAGCACCAGCAGATTCCACACTTCTCTGTTAACTCATTTTGGGGACAAAAAATATAGGGAACTATCTTTGACATGCTTAATGTGTTTCATCAAAGAAACAAGGTTAATCAATTCTGCAGCCATACATGGGTATGTTTCATGACACCAAGAGCAAAACTCCCAAATATCAGCACCCCGTGATGAATGTCACACTAAACCATTAAAGACTTATTTTTAGCAAAGTCAACCACTAAGTTCTGAGCCAAATGAAAGGTCATGTGTTATCTGAGAAGCACATGGTACTGTGGTCATCAAATAGCTAATCTGGGGTGAGGTGTCCATGGAAGATGCTTGTTATGAAAGCAGAGAGTACTAGAGTGAGTTCTGTTATTCAGAAACAGAAATAAATTGATACAAATGGTAAAGAGAGCACGGGCTTAACAACTAAATTTCAAATGACATTTCCAATGAGTCCAATGAAATGACATTTCTTGATATTTATTATTAACATTGACCAAAAAAAATGTGCCCTAAGATTTCTCAACCTATTTTTCTTTGAGGGCATCGTGGCCATACATCAAAGACGTGGTTCTAAAAGCATATGATCACATCTAGAATGGTGCTGAAGACACCAGAGGAGATTTATTTCCTTACTAGCATGACCTTGAACAAGACAGATTACATTCCTAAGCCTTGGCTCCTCATCTGTAAAAAATAATGATAATCATATTCATCTTCCATAGGGTTGTTGTGATGAAGGTAGGAGATAAAGCATCCAACACAGCACATGACAAAGCCAGAGACGTCCAATAAATGTCAGTTCGCTTTTCCTGTAGCTTTCTGCTCCCACGGCAATCCAAACTTACAGCAAGCTAAGAGTTTTCCTTTTTGTATACATTTTTAGCACCATCCAATGGCTTTATATGCCACAAAGGATTGGAATTTTTGCCTGTTCACAGCTGACGCTTCAGAACCCTGACAAGTCCCTGTTCTAGAGTCCATGCTCAATAAGTAATTATTGAATAGATGACTCGGAGGTTATAGTGACATGAGGCTGAATGTGAAGGTCAATCTTCATAGCTGAATTGCCCACATTTTGGGGGGAACACATATATTCAGAATGCATTCAGATAATCAACTTAGACATGCAGCCATCACACAAAATAAAGGATCAAAATCATCTATTAAAGACAGCAGTGGCTTCAACTATACATTTTGGTACTTTAGCTTCAAATAAAGCATTAGTGGGAAAAGTCTGGCCCCAAGGGCTTATGGCTCAGCAGGAGGTCAATGGTCCCCAGGAAAGTGGGAACTTAAGACTTGGCCTTGAACTCAACTTCGGCTCGCTGAGGGTCAGCCCGAGGAGGTCCTGATGCCTGCAAGGCCACCTCTCAGTCATCACCCCTCTGGGGCTGGGGCTGCCCCAACATCAGAGTTGTTGGGAATTGGCCAGAGTTACGCCAGAACAGAAGAAAACATCATGCTGGGGAACAGGAACCCACTTTGGTCCGAAAGCTAGGGAATCAGGAGTCGGCTGTGCCCCTGACAAGCCGTATGGCTTTGGGGAAAGACGTCTCATATCTGCCTACGCACACTTCGCTTTCACCATGTTTAAATGATCGCCATTGACCTCATTTATCTCTCAGAGTTCAAAAGCCCCATGCCTGGGCTACGGCAGCCCCAGCCCCTATCCATCCACACGGCCTTGCTGTTGTGAAAAATTACATGTATGGAAACCGCACATGATAATCGCGGGAGAAAACAAGGAAGAGAAATTCACTCCTTTACCCTCTTTTCAAGAAGTACGGTTCACAATTGCTCACATCTGGCATGCCTCAATGGTAATCATTTGCAAGTTTCAAAAATGTTGAACCTTGAAAGTGAAATAAGGGGCTTTATCTTCAAAAGGGAAATTAAAGACCTGTAGCAGACCACTTGGGACCTTTTTATTACACCTGGATAATGACAGGTATGATTACTCTATGCAGCAGCGTGTTCTTATGAATAGGCTAACACATACCCTTAGGCTGTAAAATAGTGCTTTAGGATATAACATGGTGATTCAGATACAAAATAAAATAACTGTTTGTATGGTCCTTTTTAATGAAAAGTCTAAAAACACGCCTATTTAACAAACTTCTATTTTTATAGAGCCTGCCGTGAGAAAGCCTGCTTAAAAAAAAAAAATCTAACTATGGGTGGTCTCACAGCTAGAAGTGGCACAAGAATCCTTTGTCAGACCATGGTCTTAATTTTGGGTATGGAAAATGTGGTCACCATAATTATAAGCCAGAGAAAGCAGAGAGTTTTAAAAATTCTGTGCAGGAGAGAAGTAATAATTCGTTAGCGTTCAATAAAACTGTAATTTTACCAGCTTTTAGGTATGTAGTAATCAACATTAAAATTATAGCACTTGACAATTTTCTATTTTACCTCGTGGCTATTTGTTGAAGTGTCTCATTTCCTTGACGAGACTTCACGTTCCTTGAGTACAAATGCTGTGTTACCCTTATCCCTGTAGCCTCACCCCACCTGATACGTGGTTTGTTTTTTGTGTTCAATGAACCACAAAGAATGTTTCAAGAACAACCTCAGGAAAATCAGGCAAGAAATAATTCAGGGGAAGAGGAAATCAATGTGTAACTTGTTTAAAAAGCTATTCTCTTAGGCTTAAAGATATTTCAGATATCTAACTTTAAAAGGTTCGGCTATGGAAAAAGGTCATTTACACAGGTTTTGCAATGGGATTTAACCAAGAAAAGCATCAATAGTAATTAAGTTTTGATAAGGGAGGTGGGGGAAGTTTAGTGGTATAATTTAGTCACTTGGTTACTAAAACCTTTTCCCTGATTGAAAGGCATCGTTAGGGATTGAATGACACACTTTGGAGGAGACATAATGTGATCACTTCTCCCTCTAGATGGTCTTTTTTGGGTCTTGAAATGAAAAGATCAAAGCCAAGTGAGCCCATGGAAAATTAATGAGAGATGAGCATTGCACGCAGTTAATATGCTTAGTTAACTCAGGCAGCAAGAAAGAACTATGCAGGCCTTTACACACAGGATAAAACACAAATGCCCTTCCAGAAAGCTGGCCAGACATGAACCTGATGTTTTCTACCCTGGATGCATTATAGGTATGGGCTCCTTGGGGCTTGGCTTTCTTACATTTCTCGGATTTAATTCCACATTGCAACCTCCTTTTCCTCTTCATTAATATATGTGTTTCATCATTAATATTAATCCCCAAATTTTAGCACCTAAATCAGCCTCCACCTCACAACAAAAAGCAATTCTTTTTCAAGTCTTGTTTATTTAGAAAAACTTTTTTAATGTTTGTTTTATTTTTGAGACAGAGAGACAGAGTGTAAGCGGGGGAGGAGCAGGGAGAGAGAGGGAGACACCGAATCTGAAGCAGGCTCCAGGCTTGAGCTGTCAAACAGAGCCAATGTGGGGCTAGAACCCACAGAACTGTGAGATCACAACCTGAGCCAAAATTGGATGCTTAACTGACTGAGCCACCCGGGCGTCCCTCAAATCTATCTTCTTTAGGCGTTGCTATTTCTTACGATAGAAAATAGGATGACTCTTGGGGAGCCTGGGTGGCTCAGTCCGCTAAGCATCTGACTCTTGATTTCGACTCAGGTCATGATCTCATGGTTTGTGAGTTCGAGCCCTGTGTCAGGCTCTGTGCTGACAGCTCGGAGCCTGGAGCCTGCTTCAGATTGTGTGTGTCCCCCTCTTTCTCTGCCCCTCCCTCGGTCTCTCTCTCTCTCTCTCTCTCTCTCTGTCTTTCTCTCTCAAAAATAAATAAACATTACAAAAATGAAAATACATAAACTTTAAAAAAAGAAAATAGGATGATTATAAATGCAGGTGAGGAAATGTAATTTTTTTCCAAAATAGCCACGAATACGATGGCTTGGTGACATGTGGCTGCCAAGTTCATATGTGAAGTAGATTTTAATGTGTATTTAAGGGCTCAGCTTCTCCTGGGGATGCTGCAGTGACGAACGGCCTGGCTCAAGGCTCAGCCCGCGCCTTCAGAGCTGGGTCACTGTTGACAGGTCGTTCGCGTTTCTGAGCTTTGGTTTTCTTGTCCGAAAATGAGGAACAAGTCTCATACCTGCTAGTGGTTTTCAGGACTCAGACGGTGCAAGGTAAGCGTTTAACACAGTGTCTGTCACATGGTGAGAACCCACTCTCTAGGGGCTATTTCTGTCATCGTCTGCTGCTGCAATCTGTCCCGTTCCAAGCGTGCAGGATGCAACCGAATGCCAAAGCGTTCCCGCATTTTCCATGAAGTTCCGCAGGGGCGCTGCCTCAGAGGACTAGTGCCTGCGAGGTGGAGCTCACCCCCAGAGTGGGCCTTTTGCTGGCTCACATCTGGTAAAGCAGGGCAAATGGGGGTGAGGGGGGGCGGAGGGGGGTTGGAGGGGAAGATGGGGGGAGCAGGAGGGGGAAGGGGAGAGGCAAGCTTTCATAAGGTAATGCAATATTCAACCTTGCTTCTTCAGCCTTCTCCAAGGAGCACCAAATATTTCACGTTCAAATGAAAACCATTAGGAGGCAGACGTGGAGAAATGCCATGCGTAGCCTGTGAGATAGCCTTCTTCGTAGGGGGCAAAAAAGGAATACAAACAAGCAAGAGACTCAGGTTAACTTGTTCAGCCTTCCTCGGCCTGGTGTGGGATTTTCTCCATGGGAAATGTCTCTGTTTTTTAATATTGGGGCACGAGGAGGATTTTATTTGAGCTCTTCAGGGTATTTGGTCTTTATTTTGTAAGAAAGTAGTTGTATTTGCTTTAACAACAAAGCAAAATAGTTTCAGGACGAGGAAAAGAGAACCAGGATCCTGAAGGAAGGAGGTTTCGCCTGACAATGCTATGTACCCGCACACACACACTTACACACACACACACAGACACACATACATAGAGACTCAACACAAGCACACTAGACACACAAAGACACACACCCATGCACACGCACTTCCCAGCTAGGCTCATCCGACCTCTTCCATGGTGGGAGTGGCAGAAATCTTCTCTCCCCTCCACTTTTTGTCAAGAAAATCCTGACATTTCCAACCGTGCATGGGTGAAATATGAGAGTAAGAACCAAAACCAAAACAATGACAAAACAACCCTACCAAGAGAGAGAGAGAGAGAGAGAGAGAGAGAGAGAGAGGAACCATCTTCTCAAGCAAGGTGGTCTCCAGTGAAATTTTCAAGAACCATTTCAAAATCTTTACTGTTCGAGAAGCATGTATCTCACTGTTTGCAGACATGTTCCTGTTTTGTTTGGGTTTATTTTTGCCTGCGTTCTGCAGGAAGCCTCACAGATACGACAGGGTGATTTAATTCTGTACAAACCTCGCCTCCCTAAATTCTTAGAACGTAGATAGATACCACTGCCGGTATTCTTAGAGTTACACAGCCTCCCACACCAGCTAGAGCAAAGTAGAACCCACATTTCACTGGAATCCCTCCTTTTAGGTACTTGCAGGTTTTTCTTCACTCCACACAGGAAACCAAAGAGGAGGCACTCTTGCAGACGCTGATAAATGGGCTTCTCGAACGTTCTCAGTGGCTGGCAGGGCAAGAACTGACTTCTACCCAAAAAGGCAGCAATGACTTATCCCTTACACCTTGTAGAGGACAGTGAGAGTCTAGACGCCCTTCTGTCACGTGTCAGAATCTAGTTATGACAACAGACGCCATCAGACGCATCTGTGGAAGGGCTCCCAAAAGTCTCTTCCCTCCGTCCCGGGTGGCGAGACGGTCATGAGCCAAAGATGAGACAGAAGTGACAGCGGACCATGTGACAGGAGACAGACGGAGCCATGAAAGAAAGGGTGGCATTCCCACAGAGCAGCAGAACCTGCCGAGCCCTAAGCCCGTCAGGCGGGGTGTTGAGAGCAAGTCAGGTGCCTCTGCGTGGCGTGGGCAGGGAGCAGGTGACCCTCAAGAGGAATCAGGTGTAAGATCGAGCCCTGTCTCCCTAGTGACTTCTGCTCCTGCTGCCGCACTGACATCCAGGTCACCCAAGTGCACTGAAAGACCACTCTCAGCCTCGGGCTGAAGCTTCCCTACCAGGCGATCCGCGCCTTGAGCGTTTAACGCATCACAGTAAGAAAGTCCAATTTCTTCACCCGATGCTGACATTTAAGACCTTCTGTGTGATGGCTCAAATGTCTTAAAACCCAGATTCCTGAAAGTCTTTCAGAAGACACTAACCATTTGTCTTCATAGACCCCCCTTTTCCTGTCATCCCCAACAGAATGTCCCTGGGGTGATCACCTAAGGTTAATAAGAAGTAAATTAAGGGGATGATTCCACGCGAATTTACTGAATGACTGGTTTTTAAATAAGTTTCTTTAAAAAGAAAATCAGTGCATTCATTCACTCACTTAACATTCGTTAGAATATCGGCAGCGCAGTTCTGTGACAGGTAACAACACTAATATTTAGAACATCTGCTCTGCCACTAACCAGGAGAACGACCTGAGGCCACTGACCTAACCTTCCTGTGCCTCAGTTTACAAATCTCTAAAATGGTGAGGCCTGGACAAGATGGTTTCTTTCTTTTTTTTTCAATTTTTTTTTAATGTTTGTTTATTTTTGAGAAAGAGACAGAGACAGAGCGTGAGTGGGGGAGGGGCAGAAAGAGAGGGAGACCGAGAATCCGAAGCAGGCTCCAGGCTCCGAGCTGTCAGTGCAGAGCCCGGTGTGGGGCTTGAACTCACAAGCTGTGAGATCATGACCTATGGTGAAGTCGGGCGCTTAACCGACTGAGCCACCCAGGTGCCCCTGGACAAGATGGCTTCCTAGGTCTACCTTAAGCCTTAGCATTTTGGGAGCACACACTGGTGTGGCTTCTGCTCTGTGAAAGACACCTCGCTGGATGCTACAAAGGAGACAGACGTGCAAAGGCACGGGGGCCCGACCTCATCCTGTTTACGGGGTCACTGCTTGGCTATCTTTCCAAACGTCCAGCGTAAGTTATTTGACCAGGCATCACATTTCCAACCTTTTTGAAAAGGAATGCCTCCCTTCGATGCTTACCAATTCTCAGTCAAAGGGGGTCCGCTCCTGTCCCCCTAGGCTCGGCCTGAGCATCCCTGCATTGACTTGTACCTCACATTTCTTCCTCAGCCTGCTTTTCAGGGCACCTGCGCCATCAGGAGCTCTAACCTAGTACTGACCTTGGCCTGAGCTGCCATGTTTCAGGAATTCTAGAATGTGAGGTGGTTCCTGGTCTGTGCAGCCTGCCCCGCTACCCCAAGTGTATCCTTCCTCTTCTCTCCTCCCTCAAGAACAAGCGTCCTGGCCCACAGCCTGCAGCCTGGGGACGAGAGACCTGTTTTAAAATCTGTGCATGTCGAACCTGTCAACATCCAGGCTCAGGCAAACAGGCTGCCCTTGGGCAGAACAGCTTTGCTTATCAATCATGCTTCAGGGAAGTGGGTGGTTTGTACGTGGGGCCCACTTTGCCGTGACCGAGCCCCTATGAAAATGTCTGAGTGTGAATGAAAAGAAGAAAACAGTCTACTTTCCATGTCCGCGGCAGGAGGGCCAAGACAAGGTTTTATTTAAAAATAACTCCTCTTTCCTGAAGGCTGAAAGCTAGCATATGGGCTTAAATCTTTCAAGATTTACTAGTGACTGAGATCAGGAACGGAGCTCTCAACGTGGACAGAGATCTCACCTGCAAAAGAGGACAGCGCTTCAGGGATGCTCTCCAAGGACTCAGACATGAGAAACAAACTATTTCTAAGTTTTAAAAAAGTGGCTCTCGAGAAGGTACCATTTGTGAGTGTGATGTACCACCATGGCAATTAGCAACCAGAGCAGTTTAGTGTCAAGCAAGGCTAAGCTAAGATATGACACACAAGTCCCTACGGAATGAGAGGCGCTTGATGGGAAAAAGTCAAGTCTGTTGTCACAGGGCTGGGTATATATCCTGGCTATAACCCACTGGTTGGGATAAGTCACGTAACTTGGCTAAGTCTTAAGAAATACACACACAGGGGCACCCGGATGGCTTAGTCGGTTGAGTGTCTGACTTCGGCTCAGGTCACGATCTTGCTATTTGCGAGTTCAAGCCCTACATGGGGCTCTGTGCTGTCAGCACAGAGTCTGCTTCAGATCTTCTGTCCCCTTCGCTCTCTGCCCCTCCTCTGTTTGCTCTCTCTCTCTCTCAAAAATAAACAAACATTAAAAAATACTCATATAATACACCTATTTTATATATACATAATGGGGCCAATTATACCCTTAACTCATAGAATTATCATGAGATACTAAAAACAAACTGTCTCTGTATCGTAAACACAACAGCAATGTAAAGCATGGTCAAAACAGACCTATTAATTCAAATACATGTTACTTTATTCAAAACTATCTGATTTCTAGTGTAGCTTTCATCTTTTTTTGCTATTTTAGGAATGAGTTTCTAATTCAGTTTATGTGCATTTCCTATCCAAAGTCTGTTCACATTTTCAAAGCTCTTGCACAAGTGAAGGAAGGAAGGGCACAAGCTTAAAATAACCAGAGAAATAGCACCACAGAAATAGAGTAGGTAGATCACTGAAAAAGCATTTACCCTTTGCCCCAGCAACACACTTCTGGAAATTTATCCTACTCGTGTATGAATTGAAAAATGGACACGGCAGTCAATTGGGGCATTTGTAATACCAAAAGACTGGAGATAACCATGTGCCCATCAATAGGGTGGTTATGAGACGTGTGTAGGTGACAGAAACACGGTGACCTCCACCGAATCCCTCCTCGAGGTGTTCCCTCCCTTGTGTAGGTCCTTCCCATGTTGGCTCTGGGCTTGGCCCTATGAGCTGCTTTGGTAATGGAACATTAGCATATGAGATACAGGCAGAGGCTTAACAAGGCCCTGTTGCAGGGGACATAAAGCCTCTCTGCTTTTCGAATCCGGTCCCCACGTTTAGAAACCTGGGCTAGTCCAGCTCGTCCAGCTGGCGGTCAAAATCTACCAGCAACATGTGAGCGAAGCCATCTTGGGCCATCTAGCCCCTGTCGAGTTGCCAGATGATCTCATCCATTTGAGTAAACCCATGCAAAACCAGAAGAAAAACCGCCCAGCTGACTCCAAACAGCCTCCCCGTGAAGTTGTGAATAAATAAAACCATCGTTGTTTTAAGCCACTAAGCTATGGAGCAGCCTGTTATGCAGCGACACATAACCGATATACCGTGGTATCTCCAAAACGATGGAAAACTATGAAGGTAGTATCCTACCAAAGAAGAAAGAAAAAAGGATACACTCTATGTACTGATATATGAAGGTCTCTAAGATACACTGTTAAATTCACAGGTCAAGTGAAGAGCAAGGCAAAAAGTAGGCTGCCTTTTGTGTAAGAAAGAGGGAAAATTTAAATATATATATAATTATCTTGCATGAAGGGACACATACTCAGGGAATTAACATACATAGATACCTGTTTCAATCGAGTCAGAGGGTAGTGAGTTGGCAGATGGGGACAGAGGTGGCAGTGAAACTTGTCAATAAATCCCTTGCTAAATTATTTCAGTATATAAACCATGTGAATTATTACCTAGTCAGAAATCATTTTTTAAGTGAAAAACCAGGCTAATAGACAGACGATTGAAAGGACAAAGCTTGCCAAAGTAGTATTTCAAATTGATTATTATAATTTTACCGTGATTCTCTATAATGGCCTTCCTTTGAACCAGAGTAATCCTTTCTTTGTCCTACATACAGCTATCTGCACACACATTTTTTCTTCCCTACCAGACTGCAAGTGCCTTGAAAGCAGGGACCATGTCTTACACATTTTGTTTCTTCTGCAACTTGCAAGCAGGGCGTAGGGCACAGAGTAAGTGCTCAGTAAATGGTTGTTGAGCCAAAGAAATACGTAAACACATTCTGACAATACTAAAAATGTCCACCGTTAATGCTGGTGAGTTCCAATCAGATCTTCAACGGCCTAACTTCTTCTGTCTGTGCACATGCTCCACACACCATCTTTAAGGAACGTGGTGAGCATTCATTATGATTTGAGGCTTCGCTTCTCTTGTAAATATCCTCTGCACTACTGGGCAGAGTATATACAAGAGGTAATTTGAATGCCACGAAAGGAAAAAAAAAAAGCAAAACACGCTCCCCCATTTAGAAAGAAAAAACAGACCCGTTTGACTAGAGGAAGTCTAGAAAAAGAAAGATCTTTTATTATTTCTCACAAGTAACAAATTTCACTTCTGTGGTTGAGTAAGCAGCAGCCTGCAGCCAACTCCCTGCAAAGCAAACGGAACAATCCAGATAAGTGGGCTGTGGGAATGGAGCGCCAGAGGCCTCCTTTCCTACCCTCCAACCTCCGGAGAAGTACGGGCTCAGGCCACTGCAGCCGCTTTGTCTGTTACGACTTCGGCATTTCTAGGAAAGAGGGTGCCGCAAGCTTTCTCTGTAACCCACTGGGGTTTGCCAATTCTCGCTAGAGATCTTCCTTTACTTTGAATCTGTACCTTTCCTACTGCGCCTTACGCTCCCCGTCTTCTATTATAGCTTGCTGTCTCCACATCTGACTCCTAGGAAAGCTTGACCTCTTTGAGGAGGAATCTGGGTCTCCTCCATGGCCGTGTCCACATCTCTGCTTCCAGGTTGTGCTTGGTCAGTCGGCAGGCAGAGCCATCCCAACCCTTGTGCGTCCTGGGCTGTGCCACCCACCAGCACCGCGTGGCCTTGGCACTATGTCTGTGCTCCATGAACGCAACACAAAATAAGAGCCATGGGCAGGGGCGCCTGGGTGACTCAGTCGGTTAAGCATCCGACTTCGGCTCAGGGCATCATCTCACAGTTCGTGGGGTTTGAGCCCCGTGTCGGACTCTGTGCTGACAGCTCAGAGCCTGGAGCCTGTTTCGGGTTCTTTGTCTCTCTCACTCTCTCTCTCTCTCTCTGCCCCTCCCCTGCTCACTCTCTGTCTCTCTCTCAAAAATAAATAAACATTAAAAAAAAAAAAAAAGAGCCATGGGCAATAATGAGGTAGACCAGCAGGCACTAAGTATTAAAGGGCATGCATAAGTAACAGCAAAAACTAAGGCTATGGATACAACTGTCTCAAGAGAGGCAGAGCACCTACCCAGTGTCCTACCATAAGCTCTCACCATCTTGGTTCCTCGCATGTCAAATAATTCCAAACCCTTAACTTCCCTCTTGGATTTCATTGCTCAATTGTTCGGTCTGTTTCACTGCTCTCTGCCATGCTGTGCTCGCCCCAGGGCTACAACAGTAGGGCCGGTCACTGCGGGGATTACGGCCGGGAGGCGCTGCAAGGTAAAGATAATAGGAAAGTGGAGGTGGACGACATCCAGGTAGGCTTGTGCCGCAACAGATCAATAAGCGCTGGTTATGCGCCTACCGTGTGCAAGGAGCCGGGTCAGAGGCTGTCAGACAGAGAGCTACAAGAGTAAGGCGTCATCTCTGCCCCTTCAGGAGAGGGGCGTCCATGAGACGGGATTGCGAGAAGAGAACACTGGCTTGAAGACACAGAGGTCACTGGAAGGGCTGGGGCAAACGTGTGGCCATCAGGACCAGACGGGAATGGATGCAGTGTGAGTGGTGAACAAGGATCAACGAGCCGGTGGGACGAAGCCTGAACGCCAATCCCTGGACCCAGAGAAAAAAAAGGGGAGGATGGCCTACGATGGTTTTCAGGTGTGGGGGGGGGGGTGCTGGGGAAAAAAAGGAACCCTGTGCCAATCCTGACAGAGGCAGAGAGCACTTGTGGGGAGCTGGTTGGCCCGGGACACACTGATTTGGGGGGAAAACAAGAAAAAATGTAGTATTACAGATGAGAAAAGAAAAGTGGGAATATAGTTTTATGGTTGAAGCTGTGAGAGAGAGAGAAAGAAAGCCTTTTGGAAGGGGTGGGTGCACAGGGGAGAGGAGAAGAAGAGAAGGGTTTTGGGGAGCACTCCGAGTGCTCAGAGTTCCAGATAGAGGAGGAGGAAGAAGAGTGGGGAGGCGGTGGAGTGAGCCCCGAGCCCCCTAACGAGCAGGGGCACGTCCTGTTCCTCTTTGTATATAGATCCACGCAGCTGCACGTGGCTGTTACCAGCAGGCGCCACATAAATGCTTCACAAATGTTTGCAGAGGCAAAGGGAAGTGCAGTAGTCAGCCAAGTGGGCTGAAAAACCAGCAACAGAGCCCTGTTGCGTACGTCACAGGCGAAGAAGAATCCAAAGCTGTTTAAGGGCTAACGCTGCATGGAGAATGAGAAGATTTCCTGAAGACCAGGAGGGACACCGAGGGTTCTAGCACATAGGGTTCCAGACTGCCTGGGTCTAGAGTGCGCGGGTGGGTGAGCCAGTCACGAGGAAGCTCTCCCTCGGTGGCAGAACCTGCACAGACCCCCAGGGTGACCTTGCCTTATTTGGTATGAAAGAAAAAATCCCAAGATTTATCACATTTTCAATTTAACTTTTGTGCTGTTTTGGGGGGCCGGGGTGGCTCCGTCGGTTAAGCATCCACTCTTGGTTTCAGCGCAGGTTGTGATCTCACGGTTCGGGGAGTTCAAGCCCCGCACTGGGCTCTGTGCTGACACCGCAGAGCCTGCTGGGGATTCTCTCGCTCCCGTTTTCTCTCTGACCCTCCCCTGCTCACGCGGTCAGTGTCTCTCTCAAAAATAAAAAAATAAAACTTTGTAAGACTTTCGTGCTGCTTCCATTTTGACTGAGAGACTCGGAAACTTTTTAAATGAAACGTGGAGTATTCAAGCGTGTAGGGACCCCACTGCTCACTGTCTGATCATCGTAACTCTGACTTTGGAAAAAGGAGAAGGTGGCACAGACATTACCCTTTCCAACAAAAGACTGCTCAAAGATACTGGACGTGTATTTCACATCTGAGGGAAGGTGCTTGATTACAGGGACTCTTAACAAGACGAATTGAAGATCTAAGTAAATATTTCCCATCTGCCCCTGGTCCCGCCACCTGGCCACTACCCTTTCTGCTCCTCTGGTAGGTTTCAGCCAACCAATTCTGCTTTATTTGCGCAAGTCGAGAGGCCACCTGTCATGGAATATACTCACGCATTACACAAAATGAACATTTCTTATTTCTGTGCTTCCCATATGATTTTTTTTTTCAAACACAAACAACTCACTTTCACCTGAAGCAGATTTCAGAAATGCTGACTATGCAGAACAGGTATAAACAAGGCGATCTTTTGTTTATGAAGTTTGGTAATGACCCACACCTAGAAGGACCCCTCTATTCCCCCTGAGACTGGTGAATTAATCCATCCACGCTTTCTTGCTCATTTCCCTGGCTGTTACAGACTGAAATGGAGAAAACAGTTTTACAAGGGAACATGGTATATTTGTGCTAAAAACAGGCACCACACAAATCCGGAGAAGCGAGCCAGAAAGAAATGCCAGACGCAGGGAACAGAGTGAGTGAAGGCAAAAGCGAGAGGAAGCAACGTGTGCCCCGTTTGGGAGACTGTATATGGGGGTGGGGCGGGTGCAGGGCAGAGTTTTGGGTTGAGGACTCGCAGCCATGGAGGCTGCAGCGAAGGAAGAATTCTTTGTGGAGAGTTTTAACAACCAGGCTAAAGACTGCCTCTTTCCCAGAATTGGGCACGGAGGTGCTTTGGCAGAGCCCAGGACAGGGAGGACGGCGAACCCACAGGAAGCCCCTCCAGCACACGCGGCCAGCCCCCTCCATCCGCACAAAGTGCTGTAGGGACCCATCTGACAGAGCTAAAGCCGCAGGGATCACCTGACCTCTGACGGGTGGCCCACACATGCTTTGGGTCTCTTGGAATTGTCAGTTCAGAGCCAGTGTCCAGAAATCCTAGGAAGGTCTGATTGTTTTCTTTTCTTCAGTGCACAGTTACTCTGGGAAAAGGCTGCCGAACCCTTTGGGGAAGACTGGGGAAAGATTAGTGATGCAAATTTTTGGCAGTGTAGCAGGGGACCTAGCCTTCCTTCCCCCCAGCCGAGGGTTCTGGGTCTGTAAACTGACTGAAGTCTGGGAGTTGACGGAGAGGCCATGACTCTCTGTTTCCATGATTCGAGTTAGACTTACATTCCCTTGATCTAGAACCCTTCTGGTTACACAGATCAAGTCAGGATGGAGTAGACTGCCATCCGTTTCACCTCTAGGAGCACCATAAGGACAGAGTTTGAGATGGAGGAAATGAGCATCAGTGAGACTACAGATAGAAAGGAAAGCCAAATGGAACCAAACTTGAGGGATGGGGACTAGGGCGAGATGTTCCCATAACAGAGACCAGCAACGCCACAGGGCGGGCTTGGTTTGGGGGAGGGAGAGGCAGAGCTGGGTTCTCAACGACGGTGGGTTGTCCACGTTGCTGTGACCAGCAGAGAGCTGGCAATTTGGGATGGAAATGGGTGACCTGTCAGGTCCGGAGGTGGGGGTTTTTGGAACACAGTGCATCCAAGTTGAAAGGTTTCGCGGGAGTCCATGAGATCTCGAAGAGAAAGAACCCAGAGAGGAGAAACCCAGTTTACACTGGGGCAACGTCTGCACCTGCCAGGTGGGAGAAGAGAACCTGGTGTCCTGGACAGAGGTGTGCTGGCAGCGAGATCCGAGGAAGAACCAGGCTGGTGGAACAGACGCAAGAAGGTTGAGCGTTCAAAGAGAGGCATTTCCCCCGCTTCCCAGTTGCTGCAGCAAAGGAAACCATCACGGCTCTGGATGCCGTCAGAAATTGCTACGTAACCCACTTAGAGCTGTTTTGTTAGAGCGACAGAAACACGGCCCTGCTGGAGGGGGTGGGAGGGGAAGGGCAGTGGGGCAGAGCACTCAGAGACGATGCAGCTTTGAAGCAGCTTAAAACCCAGGGAGGAAGATGGCAACGGTCCAAAGGAGCAGCTGGATTCAAGGCAACTGTTTGCAGGACTGGGGGCCCTGAGCACACGCGGAGGTGATGAGGGGGAGGTTTTGGAAGGTGAGGGACGGCTGGGGACCCCTGGGAGGGCTTAGACTAGTCCCTTGAAGGGGTGGAGGGTTCAGAAAGAATGCCCAAGAGGCAATCCCCAGCGGGCTGAATCTTTGATTTTTACAAAATAGTGAATGTAAGGTAACACTGTTTGTTTGTTTGTTTGTTTGTTTGTTTTAGTTTATTTACTTATTTTGAGAGTGAGAGTGTGTATGTGTGTGAGCAGGAGAGAGGGTGTGCAGACAGAGAGGGAGAGAGAGAATCCCAAGCAGGCTCAGTGCTGTCAGTGTGGAGCCCCATGGGGGGCTCGATCCCACAAACTGTGAGATGGTGACCCGAGCTGAATTCAAGAGCTGGGCGCTCAACCCACTGAGCCACCCAGGCGCCCCTGCACCGAGGGTTTAATTCCCTCATCGACAGCTCCCAACGGCGTTCCCACGTTATACTGTTCCCATGTTATCCGGTTCGACTCCCCCAATTCTTACCATTCCCATCAGCAGCGAGTTTCTAAGCGCTATTCTACGAGCAAGTACAGACATTTACACACATTTGGCACTTTTGTGAATGAAATACACAGAAGCTGAACTTGTAAGTAATGAAAGACGCCGGACTAGGCGACCCTTCTCTCTGATTTCAGTTCGGTCGTGTCTCAGAAGGAGCCTATCTTGTCCACGAGCTTCCTGCTTTCCTGTCAGTTCAGCACCCACCTGCTGTTCCTACAGGGCTGTAGGTTTTCTTTCGTTTTGTTTTGTTTTGTTTTGAATGTTCTTTTCTTACCATTCCCTCCTGCAGGACTCCGTTAAATAAATCCGATGGCTTCTCGCTCAGCCCGACCGTGAACATCTGGCCCCTCCTGCCGGTCCGTGTGACCCACAAGCCGGAGCCTCACTCGTGATCTAATTGTCCTCTGACTCAGTTCCAAATCTCCTGCCCTTCTCTCTACTCCCATCCACGTCCCCCTGAACATCGAATCTTCCCTCCCAGGCTGCTCTGTTCTCTCCACTCGGCATCCATGGCCTCTATTTCTTCACCCTTCTCCAAAGCCTTCAGAAAACTTGCCGTTTCAGGGTGGCTACGTTTGTTTCCCCTGGACTCAAGCCTCCATCCTCTGATTTTCTGAGTCCGCAGGAGTTTCTGTGTGGCACCCTTTATTTCCAGTTTGAAGCCATCTCTACTCTTAAAGTGGTCACTGCTAATCCTTAGCTAATTCCCTTTGGCAGAGCTCTGTCGTTTTGGAAGCCCCTGACTTTCTACATTTTATTTTAGGGAGTCTGGCCTCATTTCAGTCCTTCAGACATGTGTAGGGAAACAGGTGCTCGACCATAATACGTTGCTGACATGCAGTTCATTTTCTTCTGCATGTAAAATATTACAGCGTTTGGTATTTGTCGAACTTGGCTGCGATCTCTGTCTATACACGGCTAGCAGCACATTCGCCAACACGGCAGAGCCACACTACGCAAAGGCCCTTCGGAGGCACCAAAGCCAAGGTCTTAAATCAGGGAAGGACAGGGACCTACCATCTATGACTGTCCTGCTCCGTGAACAGGCTTTATTAGGATGCAATCAGGTTTTATCAGAAATGTCACTGGCTTGCTCCACGGAGGTCAGATTATGCGATATCATTGTAACAAATACAATAATAGAATATGGCATTTCCTGTTGTTCTCTATTGTTAGGAGCAACTTCTAAATGACCCTAAAAATACTGCATTTAATATTTTGAAAATTCTGAGTTTCTCCAAAAGAAAGAAGGAAAGGAAGGAAGTTAAGGTGCTTTTCAACAGCCACCTGAGGTAGGATGTCCCATTTTAGAGACTAGAGAACCAAGATCAGAGGGCCGCCTGGGTGGCTCCATAGGCTAAGCATCCGACTTCGGCTCAGGTCATGATCTCTCGGTTGGTGGGGTTCAAGCCCCACGTCGGGCTCTGGCTGACAGCTCAGAGCCCAGAACTTGCTTCAGATTCTGTGTCTCCCTCTCTCTCTGCCCCTCCCCCGTTCACACTCTGTCTCTCTCTCTCTCTCCTTCAAAAATAAACATTAAAAAAAATTATATATATAAAAAAACAAAACCAAGGCTAGAGTGACTCTCACAGTAGTAAGAGGCCATAAGGCACAAGTGGGACCCAGGCATCTTAGGTGTGAATTCCAAGCCACTTCACACCATCCTTGCCCCCTTTACACCAAGGATGAAAAAGCATGGAAAGAAATTGTAGGCAGGGGGCATGAGAGAGAAAGAACATCTAGAAATTTCAAATTTGTTAAGGTGCATGTCCCCTAACTCGTACGTTGCTCTGGATGAGGACTAAGTGATCCAAGTTCTTATAAGCCTTTCAGGGAAAAGGCAAACAGATTCATGCTGACTGTACACGTCACTTTCCCTCCACAAATTATAAAGGCTCGTTTCAGATTCTCAAACAAAAACGTATGCAAAAACAGTAAACGAGGAAAATCTCTCACTCTTGCAGCCAGTCGTAGTGACCTGAGTGCTTTTCTTGGCAAATATTCAAACGTCACATGCCAGCATCACATGCTTAATACTATTTTAGTCAATATGATTCGTGTTAAAGTCACCTGAATCGGGCAATTGTTTGATCTTATTATCACCAACACGTCCTCACACAACATCCCTCACCGCTGATGAACTCACAAGAAAGACTTTAGTTTAGAAAACTTGCATTTTCTTAGAAAAGGAAGAAAAAAAAAGCAGTTCTCGGTAAAAGATAAACCACAAAGCGACTGTGTTCAGACAAGTTGTACATATTAAACCACACACACACTATATCAAAATAATGTTTAGGCTTTGTCTAATCTACAATTGTAAGCAGATTCTGCATTAAGGAGTTAAGACCAGAATCCCACTCATGACTTTCCCTGACACTGAGAACATATGGGAGAGTAATAGAACGACATTCTAGATTACCTTTCCTCTTCAATCAGCTTTAACCATCCATCATAATCCAAAGGTTCTTTACTTGGTAGGGTACCAACAGCCAACATTCTTCCACAGAACAGGCTGGTCAGAGGTTTCCTGGAGATAAAATCTATTTCTACCTCAAACTAAAGGGAAGCCTCCGGCCCACAGAGATTCAAGGTCCCCAAATGATGTCATATAAAAAAAATTAAAGGGGGCTGGGAGAAGCATTTGTGTCAGGTGGAGAGCCCATCAATTGGAAAATTAGGGACGAAAACAGCTGAGAGGGGCCAGCGACCTTGAGGCTGCATCCAAAATGATACGGGAGGGCAGGCTTGCTGGTCAAAAAAGGCAATCTCAATGGCTGGCAACGACTCTGCAAAGGCCAAGCCTCTCTGTGGGAAAGCAGAGAAATATGGGAGAAATGGAAGGGAGAGGGGCAGAAGGGACAAAGGAGAAGGACAAGAGAAGTGGTGGCAGGTCTTGCAGCCAGGATGAGAGCAGAAAGCACCACACAGTCCAGGACTTAGAGGCAGACAGGCCGTGGGAGTGGGAGAATGGGGCCATGCTGCCATCTTGGAGGAAAGGAGGGAGACAAACATCCCTGCACAGGTCAGGAGATGGCTGTGAAATCCAGCCCTTCCACTGGCTTCTAATGCCACGTCAACAGTTATTTTAAAAGCATTTAAAATATAAACCATGTTCATGGAAACTTTTGTCAGCTCTCCCCTTGACATACATCCATCTGCATGGTTTCAAGGTTGACTCAAAGTTCATAAGTTGAGTGTGATGTGTTTTACCGTTTGAGTTCTGACAAAAACTGCAAAGAAGCAAATTAAAGCCAAGAGGGAAATTTCGAGCTGCCATGCTAAGTTAAAAAAAAAAAAAATCATTCTAAAAATAAAATAACACTTCAGGCCATAGGGTTCATTTCTATAAATATTAGTTCCCTAGAACCAAACTCTAGTAAACTATGATCTATGATCTCCTCTTAATGAATTCTTATATATGTGTATATGTATATGTGTGTATACACACATACATGTATATACACATATACATCCAAAAATACACATACACATAAGAATGTACATACATATATGAGAATATACACACATATATGTTACTGTGATGGTTTTATTATGGCCCCATATTTGTATTGAAGTTTGAGACTTCAAAGGGATGCCGCCCCCCGCCCCCCATCCTCTCCTGAAATATAGAGGCACTGCCCCTTGGTGGTGATGATGTCATAGCCACACGAAGGATGTAGAAAGAAGTACTTTGATACACTGCTGGTGGAAATAGATATTGCTGTGCCATTCAGAAAGCCATCTGTGAATGCCTATCCAAATTTACAAATACTGCCACTGATCAAGCCATCTCATGCCTATATGAGCAGAGGGATGTTTGTTACCATGTTGTTTATAATAGAATCATTCACTAAGTCCCGCTACAGACAACCAAAGAGTAGTATGCACTCATGAAAAAGAAAGAATGCAAGAATTTCAACAAAGTATCATTGTGAAGTGAGTAAAAAAGCAAGATGCAGAGAGGACATAGGATATGATCTGATTTTTATAAAGCAAGGGCAAGAATCACAACATGTATGTGGGAATACCTATCTATCTAATGTTTGGTCTAATTACATAGGTGTGGAGTAAATCGTGGCTGGATATACACAAGGTTGATGACTCTGACAACCCGGGGGAGAGGGATGAGGGGTGGAGGGAAGAAAGGAAGTGGGAGGAAAAGAAGTAAGTGAAAATGAAAGATGTCAACCATAAAAACCACATGGATGCTATGATCTCATTTATAGGAAATCATGTGTGTGTGCTGAGGTACACATAGGTGAACTGATGATCATGAGATGGTCTGCAGAACGTCAATATTTTTTTATTTCAGGGTGTTGACATGTTTTGAAAGAGAAGTCTTACTTTATTCCTTTTATGTATTAAAAAAATATTTACAACCAACATGTATTATTTACATAATCAGAAAAAAAAATCATTGACGGGGACAAAGGAAAAGTCCTATGCAAGGCAGTATGGGCCCCTAGAGCAAAAGCAAGCAGAGAGGTAAGGCTGTAGAGTCCAGCTGGGACCATGCTGGGAAGGTCCTCAGTGCCAGGCAGAGACAGGGGAACACTTCTAGGATGTGCATCAACCTATTAACAATGGGCTAGGGCTCTTTTGGTGGTGGTGGATTATGAGTGATTTTTTTCCCCTTCTTTTTGCTTTTCCCTATTTTCCCACTTTTCTGCAAATAAACCATATCTTGCATTTGTGGTCAGAACAATAGATTATTTTAAAAACGATGCCATCAAGGTTGTTAAGTGAGACGGGGTAATCATCAAAGTGAGGTTTTAGGACACTATGCAGTGGCCCCCAGAGGCAGAGATTAAAACCCATTTACAAAGCAGTCGTGTCAGCGTGGGTTGATAATGGCCTCAAATAAAGAGGAAAGAGTGGAAACAGGGACGAAGAAATGCTAAGTTGCAGTGGCACTTTGTAAAGATTTATGTGAATGTCTACAACAGCGCAGCCAAATGTCGAAGTCCATTGACGTGATCCAACATTTATGGAGAACTGTCATTGTTTTTGAGACCGGCCCATTTTTATTATCAAACCTCTGAGTGCAGCCACTTGGGTTCCACTCTTGGAACCCATAGCAAGAGAAGGCATGGTACCCCCGGGGAAAAGACAAAATAAGTCTATGGTGATGAAGATGAAGAGAAATTACAGGAGAAGATGATGTAAGAAGATTTTCTCCATACAGAAAAGAGATGCATCATTGACCAACACTGGGATTCTGTAGATCGGATAAAAATATGCCCAGGTAACCTCTGGGTGGCATTCATTTTATACTGTGGCCAACACACTGAGTTTGCAACCAGTGTTAGGAGAGGTTAACTTGAAAGTTTTCATTCAACTGTGGTTTGCCTTTTTGTACAAGTTGGCACATTCTGAGAACTCCCCTTCCATAGAAGCATTCAGGAGGGGTATGAGTGGCACCAGCTGCATAAAGTGGCCGTGGAAGGCTTCCACAGAACTTCCCCAGCTTCAAGGTTCTCTGATTTAAGAGGAGACACCACGCCCACGGCCAGATTTTACACCTTCTCTCTCTCTGATGCTCTAATTGAGGCTGTTTACCAAATAAGCTGTGTTTCTGCTTTCTGGTTTTCCTGAAGCAGATGTGATCTCGCTGAAGGCGAACAGTTTTAGCAATGCACTTGACGCACTGCCCTCTAAACACCACGTAATCACGAGACTACAATGTTTACGCAGTAATTGAAGACTGAGGCAAAGAAACCCAAAGTCATTTCATGAGGCCAAGTATTGGCCAGGACTTCCAATAAAAGTATTTATTGAGTTATCCTGAAATGGCTCTCCAGAAAAAGTCAATGTGACTTAGCGTCTTGGTTGCTTGTTATTATTCCAAACAGGACAAATTTAAGAGGAATAGGGCTGGTTATCATGGAGGACAGGGTTCACCTGACAGAATTTGAGGATCGGCTCATCAGAAAGTAGGCAACATCCTCCTTGGGATGGCTGCCCCACAGCTCACCCAATGACATTTCTCCACGCGTGGAGACTCCCTGCAAGGTCAACCAGCAACCTTCTCGCTCCCTATATGGCTGGTGCGTTCACGTCTGCCTTCTTGCCTCCCTCTGTCTCCGGAGGGCCTGTTCATCACTCCAATTCTCTGTCTTCCTGCCAAGTTTGGCTTGAAGCTCACCTCTCCTCTGTCTGACCCCAGCAAATTCTGGTCTTTGGTTTTTTTCTGAGCTCCCTCATGTCCTGTACGTGCAACTAACGTGAAATAATTAGCAAGTGTATTGACAGGAACAGCCCCAATGAATGATTCCCAATGGATCTCCTAACACCCTAAATAAATGTGTTCCTTGTTGTGGTACCGTGCGGAGAGACAGGAAAAGTTCCCTCCTTCCTTTCTTTCCTTCCTCCCCTCCTTCTTTTAATTTAGTGTTTATTAGACCCCTACTTTATGGAAAGCACTGTTCAAGGTTTTTTCATGCACTACCTCACTTAGTCTCCTCACAGACCTCTCTAGAAATATCTACCAGTCCAACTCTCCTCCTCTCTGCCTTTCCAGCGTCTTTTCACAGTGTCATCACCTACTCCGTCCCTTGGTGCTGCGTTTGGCTCTTGCCTTCTCCTCAGCCCAACATCCAACAAACTGTCAGTTCTGTATCTCATATCTGGCTCCTTCTTTTTATCCCCCCTTGCCCTGATATCTCTGCTAGACACAAGAGCCTCTTCACAACTGGTCTCCCTGCAACCAGGTTATCATCTTACCTGTGAGTTGGTTGATATCCCTGCACTCATTCAAAACTGTGATTCCCATTGTCTACATAATATAACCTGAGTTCCCAAGGTTGACGTTAAAAGATTGTTGTCTTTCACATCCCACCACCTCTGAAAGTTTATCTTCCAAACACGTGGAGTGTCTTCTGATTCCCCAAACATACCAAGCAGTTGTACTCCAGTGGGTTTTTGTTCATGCTGTTCCCATTGTGTGAAACGACCTTCTCCCACCTCTGTCCTAGAATAAAATCTTAGTTCTTAAACTTAGCTCAAATGCCACTTAACTCCCCCAGGTCAAAATTGATTGTTCTTTCTCCTGAACTTTCCCAGCCTTAGTTGTTTATGCTCTGAAGCTGCCTTTAGATCATAAAATACTGCAGGGTAGAGATAGTATCTGTTTTTCTTAGCATTCCAACACCATGCCCCAACCACGCCGGTACTCCCCAAGCATAAGCAGAAATGAAGTTACTAGCACTGGTAAGGGAGTTTACGAGCTACCACGGTCTTCCAAGTGCTCCTCAGAATTTCAAGCTAACAAACGTTTATCAAGTACCTACTGTGTACACAGCACTATGGCAGGAGCTGTAGAAGCAAGCCGATTAGTGAGCCACAGTGCTTTTACAGTGCATCTTTTAAGGACCTACTCACCTTACTAGGCTAAGCCACCCCATACACCATTATTTGAAGATGTATCCCCTCTTGCGGATCGGCAATCACTCACAGAACTTCCCTCCATCACTGCATGTAGCAGAGGTAAGATCCCTATGTTTCAAGAAGCACCAAGAAAAGAAGGCTCACAACTCTAGAAATCCGGAGTGTTCTTTCCTTTCAGGGCAGAGAGTGGATTGATATGGAAAATAAAGGCATTCATCTCTTAGCAGTCCTGACTCTCAAACCCCATAATTTATGTTAACTTCAGTTACTACGAGCATTTAAAGCCATGAAAGTAGCTGAGAAAACTAAAAATTTTATTACCTAGGAAGTTCTGCTAGTAGATGAAAACTTTTTTAAGAGATGGTAATTTTTTGTTTGAAGACCGGTATCTTGATGGCAGCTGTGCAAATTTTTCTAAAGAGCCCAAGGTGATCTATGACATAAGGTGACCATATGTGCCAGCTTGTCAGGGAGCGTCCTGGTTTACACCTGTTTTCCCTGCAAAATTATTAATAGGGCCCCCTTTACTCTCATAAGTGTCCCAGTTTGATAAATTACATGACCACTCTATTACGAGTGAGCTGAGGCTGAGAAAAGGGGCAAAATCCAGGCTTCCTGACACGAAGCCCAGGCTCTATCTCAGAGACCATATTTCCTCTAAGTTGTTTCCTCAAGAATTAATCAAGAAAACCACTCCGAGAAATGGTAAAGATGCGTAAGTATGATTTCTACGAACTAGCCATTACAATTTAGTTGAGGAACTAAAGTACACGTATATTCAATCATTAAGCAGGGTCAGAAATATTCATAAGTATGGTGCCAACTGTGATGTTCAAACGATAATTTTATTTATTTATTTATTTATTTATTTTTTTAATTTTTTTTCAACGTTTATTTATTTTTGGGACAGAGAGAGACAGAGCATGAACGGGGGAGGGGCAGAGAGAGAGGGAGACACAGAATCGGAAACAGGCTCCAGGCTCCGAGCCATCAGCCCGGAGCCGGACGCGGGGCTCGAACTCACGGACCGCGAGATCGTGACCTGGCTGAAGTCGGACGCTTAACCGACTGCGCCACCCAGGCGCCCCTCAAACGATAATTTTAAAAGGAGTCGGAGAAGAGAAAAAAAACCCTCCCTGGGCTTCAGACTTCAGGGGAGGGTTCTGGAAGACAAAACCTTAACTGGGCTACAAAAGAAGGAAAGAAGAAGAAAGGAGAGAAACAGGCATTTTTCTTTGAGAAAAATAAAAGTAGAAAACAATCAAAATCGGGACGGGAGTAAGCCACGTAAGTGATCTGACAAGCATTACTACTTTTTATTCCAGAAGGTAAAAACAAGATAAAAGAAACACAATGGTCTAAGTGGCTTTCCCAAAATCTCGCAGTGATTTAAATCACAGTCATCAGATCGAGGTGTCCTGGAACCAGACAAGTGCTAGCTGCTAGATGACAGTGCTCTTCCCTGTGATGTGGTGAGAAAGAAAGTGGCCACCCTTTGAGTTCTATCCCCAGCCTTTTCACTAACTGGCCAAGTGTCTGTGGGCAAGCGGTTTCATCAGTTTTGAGCCTTCGTTTCCTCAAATAAAATGCTAGGGCTGGATGAAACGGTCTCTAAGAACCCTTCCATCTCCGGCAATCCATGGTCCTCTACGTTCAACTTGAGCTTTTGTTTAGTATGTTCTGGGTTTAGCTCAATAGTGGATGTGAGTGTTAATTTCCAGCAAACAGCAAACATGGGGCTGATGCTATGGGTCCCTTCCCACTACAAAGATGTGCAATTCTCAAGAAAACATCCAAGAGCTAAGCTAGGGACAAAGGAAGGAGGGGAAAAAAGCACAGCCTATAGGAATGAAGACAAAAACCGAAACCAGAGCTTTAACCAAAACTTGACTCCACAGTGCCCAAAGTGGGTTTCAGACTTACACAAATGTCCCTAGAGATCTGGGAATAGTGATAAGATTCTAAGGCCCACGAAGGGGTATGGCCTTGGTCCTGTACGAGGCAGGGGGCCAGAACTGAGCCCCCTTCATAAATGTGAAAGTCTTAAAAAGCCACCTTACCCATGAAAAAGAAATGAAAAGCACTCTGCCCGCAGAGCCAAAAATGAAGGGCAGAAAATTGCCTTATATCCAGGGTTCAGGACACCTTGCAAAACAAAAACCCTAAACATGACCCTCATTCAATGGAAGGATCAGAATTTACACTATCTATACATCTAGGCGTAGGAGTCCCATGACAAGAAATGAATGTAAACAAAATTCCAGGACCGATGAAATTCCTTAATCTCCAGAAAAAACAAATATGTGGCCACCATGCAGGACACTGTCACACCTCAGGACTCACAAGATTCCCATAGAAAAGAAATCTGTGAGATGAGCCTGCAAGAACACGCACACACAAACGCACGCACGGGGAAATAAACTACCATGAGGAACCGTCATAAAGGGAAATTCTGAACAACTCAAATCCTAAGAGCTGGAAAAATACTAAAACCTGAAATGGCCTACAAAATAAGATTGCTTAAAATTATTGAAGTAATATAAGAAAGACTAAAAACCATAAGGAACCAATAGGAGTAAATGAAGGCCATAGGCAGATGTGAAAAGAAAAACAAAACTCTTAAAAATAACTCAATGGAAAAGTTAGGCAGTAGAACAACACAAACATAGATCTAGTGACACGGAAGAAGAGATTTGAGGAAATCAACCAAAATGTAACAAAGGACTTCCAAGTAAAAATGGAGAATCGAACACACCATGTCTAATACTGGTTTCACTTGCTAGGGATACTAACATTTCCTTGCTAGGGAAACTAGAGAAAACAACCATTTAACCCACAAGGACAAGGAGAACAGGTGAAGAGATAATAGTAACAAGATTTTGGAAGATGGAAAAGAGATGGACGAGCAGGAACAGAACTAGCAGATCAAAGGAAGCTGAGTTCTAAACTAGGAAGAAAGAATGTTAGGAGCCAACCAGCAGTTGCTCCAAAGGCCCAGGAACAAACACTGTTAGTTACGTCTGGAATGGAGGAGGAAAAAGAGAGAAAGGGTGATAAAATAAGGAGAATGAAGAGAAAGATTTGTAAGAACCAATTATATTTCCAGATCCCAGGTCCTCTCGTCAACTCCATCCTGCTGGGCAGCAGCCTCTATCCCAGTGGGTACAACTGGATGTTTGGTCTTTGGAGAGAAGATTCCTGGATCAGGAGACATCATCCATCAAACAAAAGAGAAAGTTGCATTCTGAATGCTGACCGCTCCAGTCTTATTCCTCCCCACAGCTCTCAGCTCTGACAGGCAGATCCTTCCCTTCCATGTGAGAATCTGGAAGAGTGTTCTCTCCCCGAGACTCCTCATGTGTAGGGGCTGACTGTAGGAGTTCCCCCAACAAATGGCATAAACATATTATTCCACGGTGATGCTCAGAGTTAGCGAGCCCCTCACACAACCTCGGAGCTTCTAAGCTTATGAGTTCTTCAGTCTTGAAAAAAGGCAGACAACCAAGGATTACCAGACACGCAAAGAGAGCCTCGACATGGAAAAACAGAGTTCAAATCAGACAAAGAGGAAAAGGTAATGGGGGGGAAATAGAGATCATGAAAGAAGAAGAAAATTTCAAAAGAGATAAAAAAAATGTCTCTCAGAAAGCTATGAGAATGTTACTTACACACATGAAAACAGAACACAATGCTTTAAAAAAAAAACACCCAACTATTTATAGATGAAAAGAGGAAATTTAAAACAATAACAGAAATGAAAACCCAATAGACAGGTTGGAAATTGAAGTTTAAGAAATGGCCCCCAAGAAGAGCAAAACAATAGAGAGACAGAAAACAGGAGAGAAAATGTGAGAAAACTGGAGGACTGGTCTAGAAAGTACAACACCCAAATAATAGGAGCTCCGGAAAGGAAAGCTGGAGCTTGTAGAAGAAAATCCCAGCAGACTGAAAGAACACATTGAGTGCTAAGTACAATAGATGAAAACAGATTCACACAGAGGACAATTATTGTGAAATTTAGAATCCTGGGGCAAAGGCAAGAGTCTACAAGTTGTAGGGAGGAAGAAGAGAAAGATCGGGTACAAAGCATCAAGAGTCAGAACGCGTTTAGCCTTCTGACCACAGCACTGGGAGTTAGCATACATAAGAGCAATGTCTTCAAACTTCAGAAGAAGATGTATTTTTGACTTAGAGTTCCTTGTGTGAGGCAGACAAACCATCAAGTGAGAAGAGACAATAAAGACCTTCTGAGACATTCAAAGTGTGGCTGTATCTCTTGTGGGTCCATTTTTGATAGGCGGTGCAGGCTGGGAACCACAAAAATGAGTGAGTGGAAAAAAAAGGGAATTTTATGCAATTCCACATAAGACTAAGGCACAGGGATGATGTGGTGAAGGGAGCAGACAACTGGGCCCCGGGCATAGAGAGCAGTCCATCCAGACTGGGCCAGTGGATCAAGAGAAAGACGTCCTGGGGGCTGCCACTACTCCACTAGGTTTTAATTCTCATAATTTGCTGGGCGGGGGGGGGGGGGGTTCGGTATGTTACCTCAAACAATGGAGTAAATCACGAGAGCGGATTCAACTCAGAAGAAGGGCAATGGAAGGTACTAGAATAATACGACATATCCCAGCATGACAGGTGTAGGGCAGGCCTAGAGAAAAGTCCAGATAAAAGGACAATGGAAGTCGGCAGAAAGGATGTCACCAAGAAAATAAGTGGAACCAACAGGTTACTGATGTGATCAGCCTTGTGGAAAAAATGTGCTTGTGGGGTATGCAAGAGCTAGGGGAAATGTGCAATAGGTATGAAGAACTTGCTAAGGAAATGAAAAAAAAACAATGCAGATTTTAACTTGATGAAAATAAACAGCTCCGCCGATAATGGGATTTACACAGGTGACATAGCGAAAACCCTCACAACCGATTTAACCCAAAATTGCAAACACAATTCTACTGGGAGAAAGTGCAGGGTAAGGAGCAGATACAGTTACACAAGAGAGCGAGAATCAAGTTACGGCATCGTGAAGAAAATTGATAAAACGAAACAGTATAGACGTTGTTTAGATGCGGACATGTATACACGCCAGAAGAAAAGGCCAAACGATAGAAAGTGATGTTCTTCAGGAGGGGCCCGGGGGTAGCAGGGTAGGGTCAAATTTGTTCCCGTAGAAACTAAGGAAATAGCACATAGGTAAATATGTACCAGGATGTTGTTGTCTATGATGTTTGTGGAGACACAACACCGAAAATAATTTCCGGGTTCACCAATAGTGGAACAGCTGAATGAACTGTAGACCAGTCACAGCACAGAATTTACTTAGCTTTTATTTATTTATTTATTTATTTATTTATTTATTTATTTATTTATTTATTTATTTAAAGTGCATTTATTTATTTTGAGAGAGAGAGAGAGCACGCAAGCAGGGGAGGGGCAGAAAGAGAGGGACAGAGAGAGAGGGACAGAGAATCCCAAGCAGGCCCCATGCTGTCAGCGTGGAGCCCGACCGAACTCACAAACCATGAGGTCATGACCTGAGCCGAAATCAGAAGTCAGACACTTAACCAACTGAGCCGCCCAGGCGCCCCTACTTAGCTACTTTTAAAAAATAGTTAAATTTAGGGGTGCCAGGGCAGCTCAGTCGGTTAGGCATCTGACCTCGGCTCAGGTCATGATCTCGCGGTCTGTGAGTTCAAGCCCTGCGTGGGGCTCTGTGCTGACAGCTCACAGCCTGGAACCTTCTTGGGATTCTGCGTCTCCCTCTCTCTCTGCCCCTTCCCCACTCACGCTCTGTCTCTCTAGCTCTCCTTCAAAATAAATAAACAATAAAAAATGTTTTTTAAATGGTTAAATTTGTGTGTACTTATCTGGAGGGATATTCTTAATTCACTAAGAAAGACAGGCTGTAAACTGATGCATACGTATGACTGGAGTTTTTGCAAAGAGAAACAAAACACTGTTGTTTAATTTATATGGATGTATATGTGCCGTGTGGTTATATGAGCTTCAATAAATGTGTGGAAGGATGCATGCCAGATGTTAACGCTCTTTACCTTAGGACAGGAATGGAAAGGGTAAGGGAAGATTGAGAAAAAAATCAACCACAGTTAAATAGCAATGCGGGAAATAGAAAACACCAGTAAGAGACATGAAGAGAATACCAAGGTCTAACATAAATGTAACCGAGAGATAAGGAAGATATAACAAAGACAACTGGAGAGAGACAACATTCAGAGATTATGATTGAGAATTTCTCCAAATTGCTGAGTATCAGGAACCCTTAGATTCAAGAAGCATATTGAATCCCAGACAGGACTGTGTTGAAACTGCAGATAATCAGACAAGAACAAAAGGAAAACTAACAACAATAACAAAAACACCCCCTGTAAAGCCATTAGAGAGGAAAAAATAGACACCTGTAAACGAATGACAGATTAGCGTAACTACACCTTATCAATGGTAGGTATTGGAAGGCAGTGAAACAATAATTTCAAATGCTGAGGGAAAAGATCTACATAGAATTCTATCCCTAGAAAGTTATTATTCAAGACTGAGGGTAAAAATTAAAGATATTGGCAGACAGACTGAGAGAGATTGTTTAATCTTCCTAAACCTCTCATGAAATAACTACCCAAGGATGTACTTCAGTAAAAAGGAATCTGAACTGAGAAAGGATGAACAGAATCCAAAAAGCAACATGAGGAACATTTCCTGAGGGTTAACTCTGTATTTTACTGCATACCAGGCACCAATTCTAAGCGATTTACAATAAAATTGAAATTCAAATTAGAGTAGTTTGCTTCTGGTTTTCATACTCTTAACCACAATGTAAATAAAATGGTACATGAGTTGACATATTTAAAATTTTTTTTAATGTTTATTTATTTTTGAGAGAGACAGAGCATGAGTGGGGGAGGAGCAGAGAGAGAGGGAGACACAGACTCGGAAGCAGGCTCCAGGCTCTGAGCTGTCAGCACAGAGCCCGGTGCAGGGCTCGGACTCGTGAACTGCGAGATCACGACCTGAGCCAAAGTCAGACGCTCAACTGACTGAGCCACCCAGGCGCCCCCAGATAAACTTTAGTTTTAGACTTTGTTGACTCAAATACAATTTTTAAGGTTCAAGAGTAACAGCTAAAACAACAGAACAAAACACATACGTTACAAGAGGAAAACAGCATTTTTTAAAAATGGTAGATGTGTATTTCTTGTACCTGGGATCCAAAGTGAGGAAGAAACCCCAAAAGGAGGAAGGTAGGGAAAGTCTGGAGCCCCAGTTAGAGGTGGGGATGTATCTGCTGGGCTCAGCACATAACGAGAGGGAGGGCTCTCGATACACCATTGCCTTTGTTTCTCCCCTGGGTTTCTTGAGCTTCTTGAAGTCCTTCGGGATGATGTCATACAGCACCACACAAGCACTGCGGATCTCCATGACCACCAGCCAAAGTCCTAGCACTCTACATCATCCAGCTCTTGCACCAGCTGTGGATAATCCCACCCGTGGGGCTACTCGGCCACCCTGCCCCCTTCCAAGGAATCCTTGGAGACTGGAGGGAGCGTGGGAGGCTTCCAACTAGGTGTGAAGGGTGGTGTCTTCAGCTCACACACCTCCTGCCGGGCAGCCACTCCAAAAGTGACGCTGTCCTCAATCCGAGGTATCTCCAGCTGCAGCCAGGCGGGGGCCAGGCTGACTGCCCAGTGACATCCTCGGTCTCAGGCGGCAGGTGCTGCAAGAGGATCACGATTTTCTTGCCATTTACTGGACTCCTGGGAGAACCTCGGCCCTGAGCTTGCCCTTCCATCTTTTAATCCTCATCTTCCTTCTCTTGCAGTTTCTTCTGCTCTTCCTTCTCTTTCCCCTTGACAGGATTAGGCACCAGGACATCCAATGGGGCCCTCAGATTGCTCAGGTTAGCTTCATGGAGAGCTGGATCCTTTAAAAATGCTTCCAGCTCAGAAGTCTTCTTGGGGAAATAGTTCCTGAGTAGGTCCTCTGTCCTCATGGAACATAGCCTCCCGCACTTGGGGTCCAGGCTGGACCTTGAGCGTGGCCATGGCTGGGAGGCCTAATGCCACACGGGAAGCAAGGAGTGAGCACAGGAAAGGGAAAGCAAAACCAACAGGAAGACTTAAGTCATCTAACAGAAGACAGAATAGGAAGAAAAAACAAGTGAAGAAGAAGCATGGCGTATAGAAGACATTTGGATTCCTAGTGAACTCCAAATATATGACTTATCAAATAAATGTAAATGGCTTAAAACTAATCACTTAAAAGGCAGAAATCGTCAGACTGAATTTTGTAAAACTCCAGCTGTTTACAAGACAGAAACCTAAAACATAATGTCACAGCAGGGATACATATAAAATAATGTGTTCAAATATAAGTGTCCCTACAAATAATAAATATGCAATAAATATTTCTTTTAATTGAATGAATAAACGAATCTGCTAAAAGAGACTTCAAAGCCAAAAGCATTTGGGGTGATAAAGAGGGTCACTGCCTAATGATAAAAGGATGCATTCACCAGGAATCCTTCTGTGTACCTAACAGTACTCTGTCAAGCATATATAGCAAAAACTGAGTTAATCATATGAATGTAACAATTCAAAATTATAGTGAGAGATTTTAGCACACATCTCATGAAATAAATAGATCAAACTAAAAAAGAGAAAAAAAATACAGATTTATAAAATGCATCTCATAAACTTCATCTAATGTATACGGAAAGAGAATACTCCACCCAATAAAGAATACACATGAAATGTTTACAAAAATTGACCAAGTTCTAAGCCACAGAGCAAGTCCCAACAAATTTCAAAGAACTGCTAACATTCAGACCACAATCATCAACCAAAATACAATAAAACTTGAAATCAATAACAAAACCACAGCCACCAAGCCCCAGTACATTTGAAATTTCAAAAACACACTACTGAGTTATTAATATGAGATAGAAATGAAAGTAACAAAATATTTAGAATTGCACAACAATAGTTGAAACCTTAGATTTTAGTAGAAGGAATGCTTAGCATTAAGTGCAATATCAAAAAACAAGAAAAATTCAAAATTAATAAGGTAGGGAGCAATAAAATAAAGACAATAGAAGAAAGTTCTTTTTTCCACAAATGGATAAGGCAGTAGGAAGGCAATAATAACGACAACAAATCAATAAAGTAAAAACCAAGAAACGATATAGAGTAGGAAGAAAACAAAGGTTGATTCTTTAAAAAGACTAATAAAATTGGTAGAAACACAACAAGCATGACTAAGAGAAATAAAAGAAGGCACAAATAAATGCTATTAGGCATAAAAGCCCCATAACTATAATACAGCAATTATTTTTTTTAAGTATGAGAATTCTATTATCTGCTTTAAAGCAATAAATCTAAAAACAGATGAAATAAAAAAATCTCCTAGAAAAATATGTTACCAAAATTGACAGAAAAAAACAGACAAACAACAAAAGCTCCTGGACGTATTTTTATAAAAGTTCAGTCTGGACTTTAGAAATAGACTGACAGTACAAAACAGGAAAGCAATCAGTCAATCTCAGTTCAAAATATCAAAGCAAAAATCCAAAGTAAAATATCAACAAACATATTCATGAGTGTAGAGTGTGCATAAATATATAATATTTCTCTAAAAACTATGTTTCCAATCTGATATATATCATGTATCACATATATTTATCACATGCTTAATATGTGCTGTGAGTCTGTGTGTGTGTTTGTGATGATCCGGTAGGGTTTATCCTAGAAGCTCAACGAAGATTTAACATTAGCTAATGTAATCCAGCACACTGACAGATTACAAAAGGAAAAACTATATAACCATACCAATAGATGCAGAAAAAGTATTTAATGAAATTTACCACCCATTCACAATTTTAAAACGCAATAAAATACCTAGCCAACCAAGAACAGAAGGAAGTTTTAACTAAGAAGTAGTTTCTATGAAGAACCTACAATAAACTTTAGGAACACATCTCCTTTAAAGTCAGGAACTAGACAAATATGCTTTTTCCATAACCCCCTCCCCCCATTCATCATCGTATGAGATACAGAGCTGATGCAATAAAACAAGAGAAAGGAGTAACAGAAATAAGGATTAGAAATGGAGAAACAAAAGAAGCATTATTTGCAGATGGTAAGACTGTCTACATAGAGAATCCAAAAGAAACTACAAACAATTACAAGTAATAAGAGAGTCTGGCACGAACACCCGGAGACAAGGTTATCATACAAACACTCATGACATTCTTATCAGCAACAATCAACTAGAAAATGTAGTTTTTAAAAGATCCCATTAGCAATAGCAATAAACTATGACAAACCTAGGAATAAATCTAAAGCAAATTATTAAACTTCACTAGAAGTCATAAGAACTAAATAAACAGTGATTTGTATCATGCTCAGAGATTTGGAAATTTAACATCAATACCTTCCTTTCAAGTTAATATATAAATCTAATGTAATTCATAATAAAATCCCAGAAATCTTTTTCATAAACATTTTTACCTGGTTTGAAAATTCACACGGAAGAATTAAGGTCAATGAACAGCCAAGACAATACTGACTGAAAACATATAAAGTGGGCACTTGTCCTGATATTAAGACATTAATTAAAGCCTTATAATTCAGGCACATTAGGATTGGGGCAGATATAGATAACTTAACCAATTCAATAGAGAGAGCCCCTCCATGTATCAGAATTTGGGATGAGACAGAGGTAGCATTAGAAAACTGGTTAAGGACTGAACTATTTCATAGATGGTTCCAGGACAATTGGTTATTCACAGGGGAAAAAAATTGATCTCAAACTCTCACTTCATCCACAAAATGGGTTCCAAGAGAATTATAGTTAACTTTAAAATACTTATAACAAAATATAGTCACTATTTTTATAATCTTAGGTTGGGGAATGACACAATAGTAAAAAAAGAGAAAAAGTGGTGATAAATTTGATTTTAAAACTCTTGTGACAAAAGACACTAGAAGACAAAGCTTAAAGACAAGAAATATACTGAGAGATAAAAGTTTGTTTTTTTTTTAATCCAGTTTGGACTACATCAAAATAAAAGGCTTCTACACAGCAAAGAAAACACTCAACAAAACTAAAAGGCAACCTACAGAATGGGATAAAACATTCACAAATGATATACCTAATAAAGGCTTAGCATCCAAAATATGTAAAGAACTTATACAACTCAACACCAAAAAAAACAAACAAACAAACAAACCCAAACAATCCGACTTAAAAATGGGCAGAAGACATGAACAGACATTTTTTCAAGGAAGACATACAGATGGCCAAACAGACACCTGATGCTCAACATCACTCACCAAGGAAATGCAAGTCAAAACCACAATGAGATATCCCCTCATACCTGTCAGAATGGCCAACATCAAAAACACAAGAAACAAGTGTTGGCAAGGATGTGGAGAGAAAGGAACCCTTCTGCACTACTGGTGGGAATGCAAACTGGTGCAGCCACTGTGGAAAAAAGTATGGAGGTTCCTCAAAAACTTGAAAAAGAGAATTACCATATGATCCCATGATTCCACCAATGGGTAGTTATTTGCCCATAGAATACGAAAACACTAATTTGAGAAGATATATGCACCCTTATGTTCGGTGCAGCGTTATTTACAATAGCCAAATTATGAAAACAGCCTGAGTGTCCATAGATAGATGAATGGATAAAGCAGATGTGGTGTGTGTGTAAAAAATTTCACACAATGGACTATTACTCAGCCATAAAAAAAAGAATGAAATCTTGCCATTTGCAACAACATGGATGGATCTAGAGAGCATAATGTTAAATGAAATAAGTCCATCAGAGGAAAACAAATACCATATGACATCACTCTTATGTGGAATTTAAGAAACAAAACAAATGAACAAAGGAGAAAAAAAGAGACAAACTGAAAAAGAGACTCTTAACTACAGAGAACAAACTGATGGTTTACTGGAGGTGAGCTGGGTGGAGGGATGGGTGAAATGGGTGACAGAGATTAAAGAGTACACTTATCATGATGAGCACTGACTAATGTATAGAATTGTTGAATCGCTATACTACATGCCTGAAAACTAATATAACACTAGAAGTTAACTGTATTGGAATTTTTTTAAATTCAGGATTTTTTTAATCTGTAAGGAAGAAAACAACGCGCTACCAAAAAAATGATCAAATTCCATAAACTGGCAATAGATAAAGAAACCCCAATCACCAACGTTCATGAGAAAGAAAAGTATAAGCTCACTGGAAATCAGAAATATAAACCAATACCACAGTGAGATACTTTTACAATCTATCAGAGAAGCAACATATAAAAGCCTGATGATGCCAAGTCGGAGAAGACACAAGGTGAGGAAAACCCACTCACATTGCTGGGAGAGCAGTCTGGCAACATCTACCAAGGTTGATGTTTCTGCCCCCGGACCCAGAAATTGCACATTTGCATCTATACGTTTGATAAGGGAAGACATCAGGGTGTAGCGGAAAACAGACTAACTGTAATATTTTCTGTAAATAATCTTCTTTTAAAATAAAGATTTTATTTTGGGGGTACCTGGGTGGCTCAGTCCGTTAAGTGTTCGACTTCGGCTCAGGTCATGATCTTGTAGTTCATGAGCGTGAGCCCTGCACGGGGCTCTGTGCTGACGGCTCAGAGCCTGGAGCCTGCTTCGGATTCTGTGTCTCCCTCTCTCTGCCCCTCCCCTGTCCTCTCTCTCTCTCTCTCTCTCAAAAATGAATAAACATTTTTTTTAATTTTTAAAGATTTTACTTTTAAGTAATCTCTATGCCCAACATGAGGCTCTAACTCACAACCCAGAGATTAAGAGTTGTGGGCTCTGCAACACAGCCAGCCAGGCACACCTGCAAAAAGTCTTTTTAAAAATGTGGTACACATGCACACGCGTGCACACACACACACACACACACCCCTAAGAGAAACTGTTCCACGTGTGTGCAAAGAACATGTGCGTGTTGTAGCATCATCTGTAAGGTCACGAAGTTAGAAACAACTGTAACATCCTCCAAAAGGGCATTTAAAAAGTTAGAAACAACTTTAATGTCCCTCCTTTGACTGAATACTATACGTCATGGAACATGGATGATGTAGAGGTCTCTCTTTTCCAACAGATTAATCTTATAAATATGATGCAGAACACAAACCCAATGACATCTCTTTCGATAAAGTTTACAAACATTGAAAAATATACCCACTGTCTATCGATACATATGTGTAAAAGATGCACTCACACATGGTAATAATAAGCATCAAATTTAAATGCAAGCTGGGAGGCTCTCAGAAGGGAGGAGAGGCATGGGACCGAAAAGTGCTTTCTCTTTCTCTCTCTCTCTCTCTCCAGGTGGGTGGGAAGATCTAAAGCACATATGGCATCAAGATATGACAAAACTAATAACACACATGCATTTGCTATCTTATTTTCCATATTTCCTGTTGGCCTGGAGTTGTTCATAATTAAAAAAAAAAGTACTGTGTTTTGCACATTTGCAAGATATCAGTAGAGATCATCACTTGTTCCTAGGAGGCCTGGAGGCGGGCACGACAAGTGTCACTATTATCCCTTGACAGATGATGCAGGTGAGGGAGGAGTAGGCAGGAAGGCACATGATTTAGCATCACAGGCTCAGAGCCCTCAGCATCACAGCGCAAGGACCACTCACTCCGAGGACCAGTCACTCCGCTCATTCAATAATTTACATAACACAGGGAACCAGAAACTGGCACAACTTAGGGTAGGGCAGGTGGGTGAAGGAGAAGACAACCTCTTCCCTTCTGGAACAAACCGCAGCCTGAGGAAGGGCAATGACATAACTTGATAAAAAAGGGGAAGAAGACAGGCTGCCCGGGTCATCTGACAGCTTTTTCAGTGAATCCGTAATTCATTCGCGGAGAGGCCGACCATTCCCTGTGCACCTGCCGAGGAGGAGGAAGTGAGAAAAGTGACCTCAGTTCTGGTCACTTCGCCTTCAGAGCCCAGCACCCTGTGCAAATGGGACGCTACACCGACGCGAGCCTTGAGATCCCGTCCTGGATTGGTCCCTTACGGGCTCTGGCTTCCAGCCCCTCTTATTTCCAGCTGAAAAGGTGGACTGCCATCTCGAGGCCAGTGAAATTCTAGAATCCACCTCCCCTGTCTTTCAGGATTTGTTTTCCCTTTTCTTCTAAAATCCGAAAGAGAGCTTCTGCGTTTAATATCTGCACATGGTTTTGAGGCTGAGTCCTGGACGTGTCCCAGCTATGTTCTTTCCCCTTGGTGACAGCCACGAAATGCCCAGTAATAGTACTTGGTGTCTGGAAGTCAATAAAGGCCCCTCCTCCGGCCAGCTCCCCAGCACCGTCCCTACCCTGGTTGTCTGTGAGTTGCTAGGCATGGAGGCCTCATGACTGTAGCTTTAACCGAGCATTCCGCCCCTGCAGTAAATACACGCCACGGGAAGGGGGGGAGGAGGGTCCCCACCAACAGCTTAGCCCCTAAAGCAGCGCTACATGCACATTTTAGGCTGGAAATAAGAAAGAATTTCCTGGCTGTAGGAACTGCCAAATAGTAGGGTGGGTAACCAAGGGAGGTTCCAGAATCTCCTCTAGAGATCTTTAGAAACTCGATACAACCTCACATATCTGAGACGACTTTTTGCAATCCTGCCTGGAGACAGAAGGACCTGGTGCCCAATCGGCCCTCCTCTCAGGCACGCGGTCCTGCCTCTTGTGTTCCCCTGTGCTTCTCATTAGTGTATATGCCTCCTGTGTGATTTCCTTCCCCCTCATGCACACTTAGTGTCAGCCCTCGGGCTTGTTTTCATTCGGTTCCTCGCCTCCTCGCACCTTTCCTTGTTATTTTATGGAAAGCTGGTCAAAGGTCAGAGTTGCCCAATTACCCACACATAGTTTGGCGGTCGCATCAGATGCCCAGGCAAAACAGGGGGATGATTCCAATCCCAGCCTCGACTCCAAAGCTGGACGGAAACAGAGAAAATTAGCTGTTGCTCACAATCCGTCATAAATGAAAATATGATCCTAGTAATTGATTTTAAATAGATTTTTAAAAGAATCATTGGCTGTATTTCACAAAGAATACAGAGTTTCCAAAGCATTCATTCCAGGGTTGGATTTTTTTTTCCCCTTCTTCTGGCTTAAACCCCAAATGGCCAAGATCCGAGTCTGAATAAACAGTGTGGGTGGTGACGGTTCTGTGAGGCCCGGTGGAGGATGCAATCACTTTCTTGCTCGGTTCAGCATTAAATCATGAGAAACTAGCCCGATCGCTCCCCAGAACTCGTATTCGCTAAATGGAGGGCCACAGAGCGTGTACTTTCTCTTGCTTCTCAGGGAGGGGGAAAAAAAGTTAATTCTCCTAACTGCGAATGTTTAATTATGTATAAAGTTCATTGACCCCACAGGCGGCTGTCAGATGATCTTGCGAAGGCCTGTGAAGGCATCCCAGGAATGCAGTGATGTGGGCAGAAACCCAGGGGATTCATGCCACCGAATGCTTGAATCGGGACGGAATCAGCAGCCATCCAGAGAGGCTCCAGTGAAAACAGGACTTGGGGATCATCAGTAATTTAATCTCACCTACGCATTTCTAGGCCTTCAAAAGTGAGCATTATAAATCAGAAACTCAGGAAAAATCCCACAGGGAGGGGGCCCATGACGACGGGGTGAAGTAATTCTGTTTGCTGGTTACGGCCGCAGCTGGCTGGAAATGCATGCATTCGCAATGTTTTCTCCCCATTTTAGAGGTAATGCTTTCTGACTTCCCGGCTACCAACATGAAAAGAAAGTGATGAGGCAATCCCATTCATAAATACACGGTGGGGCTCGAAGGAGATGGCCGAGTCTGTTTATTTAGACAGTTTTGACAGAATACGGCCCTGGAGTGCACATGCAGTCACTCTGTTTCTTTTGCCAGTAAGTGCCCCAAAGTGCGTTCCCCATCCACAAAAGCTGGATATCCTCCTTCAGGCTGACGGAGGGGAAGGAGGGAGGCCGGGTGACCTTCCCAACCGTGTCTCCTTCTCGTCATCTCCATCTGGGGCATACGCCTGGCTGCTGGCACCCGGGCTGTTATAAAAGATGGCAGTGGGGAGGGAGACAGGGTGGTTTGGGCTTCTTGGTAAGGGGAGGCCAGAGTCCCAGGGGACAATGTGGTCGGGCGGCTGGCTCAGGGGGCTCTCCTACTTAGAGAGAGGAAATAGAAAATATTCCGTCTTGGTGCCTCCTAAGATTGAAACTACCTGTTACGGGTCCGATGTTTTCTTTCAGTAGCTTTCTCACTAAACAGACTTTATCAGTCAAAATCCTACGCTTTCAGTGGGTAAAACGTGACAGGGGCCTATCCTCAAACACAACTGGGCTGCATTTTCTCGGATATCTCTATCGTTACGAATACAGACAATGGGTGGCCAGAATTTAGCCAACGATTTTGATCCTCTGGTGGATGCGGAATGGAAAGAGTCTCACCTGTTTCGTATTTAGACTAACCTGCAATTCTTGGTCCTTTACCAAAATCAGCCACTTAGACTGTGAATGCACAGCGTAGGTCTGAGTTCAATTCATGTTAATCCAATAAATATTTGGAAAACACCAATCACGAAGTAGGCACAACTGCTGATACACAAATCAAAAAGGCACGAAACCTGGGGCACCTGGGTGGCTCAGTCAGTCAAGCATCTGACTCTTGATTTCGCCTTAGGTCACGATCGCAAGGTTGTGAGATCAGGCCCCGCATTGGGCTCTGAGCTGAGTGTGGAGCCTTTCTGGGATCCTCTCTCTCTCTCTTTCTCTCTCTGCACCCCCAAAATAAACAAACATTTAAAAAACTTAAAAAAATTTTTTTTTAACATTTATTTATTTTTGAGACAGAGAGAGACAGAGCATGAACAGGGGAGGGGCAGAGAGAGAGGGAGACACAGAATCAGAAGTAGGCTCCAGGCTCTGAGCCGTCAGCCCAGAGCCCGACGCGGGGCTCAAACTCACAGACCGTGAGATCGTGACCTGAGCTGAAGTCGGACGCTTAACCGACTGAGCCACCCAGGCACCCCTAAAAAACTTTTTTTAAAAAGGCACAAACCCGGCCCTAGCAAGTCAGAAATGAGGAGGCAGACATTAATCCCAACTGGGAGGGTTCAGGAAGCTTCCTGCATGCAGTGTTTCCAGGGTGTGGTGGCATTTGACCTGAACCTTTACCAAAAGCCCCATGCCCACTTGTACACTGTGGCATTCTGGAGAGGAAAGAAATGTAGCTGTCACTGAGTCATGCTTATTCATGGCTGGGCTCTGTAATTTCACCTTGTTTTTAATTCATCTGACATTTGAGAGATTTGCTGTCAAGATCCCTTCTTCAAGACCCATACCATTCAATATTACTATGTTCAGTGAACAGTTAGAAAAAAGAAAAAGAAAAAAGAAAGAAAGAAAAAGAAAAAGAGTTTCTTCTGTCCTTGAATAAGGAAGCCTTTCTTCAAATCTTTAAACATTTTCTAGAAATATGATTTCCCATAGTTACAGGGGAAACAGGCTTCCAGATAAAGAAATTTGGACGCTAAGTAATATCCTAAATCACTTCCACCTTTTGGATACCACAATTTATAAAATTCCATGAAGGAAATGACTCTTACTTCTCATGAAGTTCCCACTGGGAAATCGCTGTGAGCCACAGTTATGAAAGCGATATCCTCTCACTGGTCCCAATTCTTTCCCTTTGTCAGACGACCTTCACCAGCTCTGAACCACAGACCAACTCAATTATTTCTTGTCTGTACTACATGTTGTCATCCACCTGGTCAGGTGGCTCTTAGAGAACATGTCTCCGTTACATTTGAAGTTCTTGCGTATCAGGGACTGTTTTATTCATCTTTATATTCCCCCAGAGTATCTATAACATACTTGGTGTTCACAAAGTGAATGAGTAAATAAATGTCATGGAGATGTCTATGGCAAGGGTTGGAAAACTTTTTCAGTAAAGGGCCCTTGTAAATATTTTAAGATATATGGTCTCTATCATAACTATTCAACTCTGCTGTTATTATAGGAGAACAGGTACAGGCAATCCATATACAAATGGGCATGGCTGTGTTCCAATAAAACTTTATTTATAAAAATAAATGGCAAGCTAGATTTGGCCCACAGGCCACAGACGTTTGACCCTTGATCGATGGTGTTTATCGTTGCCATAAACTTTAGTATATTCTTTAAATTTTCATATATTCTCTGTGAATATCAATAATTACATAAAGTGCCAAAAATGTAAATATGTAAGAGCTGTTTTGAAACTCCACATTAATGAATCCACTTAAAAAAAAAATCCAGGGACACCTAGGTGGCTCAGTCTGTTAAGCAACTGACTTTTGATTTTGGCTCAGGTTGCGATCTCACGGTTCGTGAGTTCGAGCCCCAAATCAGGCTCTGCACTGACAGCATGGAGTCTGCTTGGGATTCTCTCTCCCCCAATCTCTGCCCCTCCCTCCCTCCCTCTCTCTCTCTCTCTCTCTCTCTCTCAAAATAAATAAATATTAAAAAAAAAACAACCAGGAAAGCACATACAGAAATTAGCCATTACTCCAAGTGTATTTCATGGTCACTTACTTTGCTTATTGTATGCCTTTAAAAGGAACAATTCTTATCCCTCAAAAATGGGATGGCAGTTTTGCCACTGACATCACCATTATTGAGTAAACTTGATATAAGATCTCAGAGTTACTGGGTGAGGAGTCTGGTGCTGGGGCACAGTGAACTTGACACTTTCCTGGAAAGGGGGAGTAAATGCACCCCCCCCCCCACTTCGTTCCTGCTCTCTACCAGATCATTTGGTCTGATTTTACTGCCAAAGGTTATTAATGCAGAAGATACATCCTCCTTTTTCTTGATGACCTTCTGGAAAACATCCAGCTCCAAAGAGCACAACAGAATCTCGAAAGCCCAGCAAACACACAGAGAAGTAAAGGGTAACTACGAGGACTTGATGAAAACAAGATGCCCCAGCCTGTCGCCCTGACCTGGTTTGCGAATGCCCCACCCACCCTTACTCTTTCCCTCACCGCCCAGCTATCTTGGTGTAAAATGAAATTTTTAAAAAAGGAGCTGGATCTGAACTGTGGTGGGAACTCAGAGGATATAAAGTCGTAAGGTCAATTGCTTGGTTTGGAAAAATTCAACCAGGTGTTCCCGAGATATGAGGAAATAAATGCGCAGCAAACGACGCACAGACATGCACCCACAGACATTTTTTGAGATGCGCCACTCCAAGGTGTGGCTCTTGAAACTGTGTCCGTCATCCCTAGGGTACCAGGAAACAGTTCTAGAGGTTTCTTGTAAGAAAGAAAAAATGCAGTTTGAGCCTTTCCAAGCTTCTCAGCACCTGGACCACGTTCAGATAGATACTCAGAAGGATTCTGTGCCTTAAGGAAACAAGAAACCACTGACTTGCAAATAGAAGGTACCACTGGGGGCTCAAAAGACCCGACTGCAAATCTACCACAATCGACCTATGTGACTGGAGGCAAATTATCCGACGTTAACGAAACTTGCCCTTTTGTGCCACAGGGCTAAGGTACGCACGTTACTGAGGGGCAATACGGTGTATGGCCCAATTTATTTTAACAAATGCTGAGAATCTATCACATGCCTGTGTTGGAGAGTAGACAATGAGGATGCCATAGATTCCGGGCACAAAGCGCAAGTGACTGTCACTACTCCTTTTGCAACACTTGTGCATCACCATCCCCCATTCCTCTCCTCTGTTTATCCCATCTCCTACCCTTCTAGTGTCGCCACAGGGCCTTATTATCAGTCACTTCTCATTGCTCTCCCCTGCTACCGGACGTGGAGCCATTCTCACAGTGTTCCGAACAGAGCTCTAGCCAAGAGCACCATGCACCTGAAGTGATTATCTACACGGACTCAATTCACATTTCGAGGAATTCGGAAGTGCTTATATCCCATGTGGCAATGGCACGTGGGAGGCCCCTGGCCATCTTGGTCGGGGGTTAGATGTATAAAAATAAAAAGGGATCATGTGAAGTAGATAATGGAAAGCAAGGAGGACGCTAGGGAGGACTGTGAAATGTCCAATAAGGCTGTTTACAATATTTAGGACAACTTCCTCCGTCTCCGTTACAACAGTCCAGGTGACATGCCCCACGGGAAAGTCACCGAACGTGCAGAGTAAAGGAATCAGCAACCCGCCGTGAGGGTGCTGTGCGCAGCAGGGACGCGATCCGCGAGCGAAGGGTAGATCTCATTACTCAGGATCCCCTTTTTCTTCCATCTCAAGAAACCGAACGCTAGCATATGGATGCAGAACACCCGGTCTTCATGTCTTTGACTCAGCCTCCCGGGCTGTGCCCACAGGACGCAAACTAACGGCTGAAGAGAAAACATAACGCGTAAGTCAAGGGACTTATTTGACAAATGTTAAGTTCAACCTATCATTGAGAGAGATGCTCCTAATCTCTGCTGAGGCCCCATGAACACATTATCTGCTTGTCTCTTCTGGTTTCCAGCTTCATGAATACCAAAACCTTCTCCTTGAAATGCAAGATCTTTGAAGAGTCCATCTCGAGATTTCCAGAGGCTTCACTTAAGCCAAATAAGTGGGCTCTCTGATTGGTGTGCCTAGAACGATACAGGTAAAAACGTCTTTCAAATCAATCATGCAAGAGTTCGCTTCTAAGGAGTGCCTCTTCGGCCTCAGGAAGCGGGACCAGATGTGATCCTTCCATCACTCCCTGGCAGCATTCTGGGCAAAGCAAACAGAAAATCTCGAGGAAAAAAAAAAAGAAACTTTCAGAACCCGAGTCGGGCCCCTTCACATTCCTTTTTTTAAGCATTACGAGACTGATCCTGGGCCACAGATGAGGCTTTTGGATGTCAGATGCAGCCGGCAGATGTTTTCCCTTAAGTCCGTTGTCTCTCCTTCAATCTGTTTATAGCTGCCTCCCTGTCAGCCCGCACCTCCAGTCCTCACTCACTGCACGTCCTAAAGGCAGCTTCCCGCCACACACAAAGGGGCATTTTGCAGTAATTTGTTCTCTCTTCTATAAGGAATGCGCCCACTCATCAGGTATCCGGTTAACCCATTACTGGGGGGTTCCTCAGCCATCTCCAAGAAATGCCGTAGTAAAAGCTCCACGTAGACATGACGTCCCCAAAGCTGTGTGGCATCAGAAAGGGTTTTGCTTTTCTTAGAAGTCGACTACTAAGGTCACGTGACTGGTACCGGCCTCTTAAACCAATTGGGTATCAAGTGATGGGCACCCGTTTATTCAACCCTGTGGGTTTTGTTGTTGTTGTTGTTGTTCCGGCCTTGAAGATGCTCTTGATAGAAGTCAGACCGAGGATCTCCATTTGTAAGTCAATTACACAGATCCCACGGCAGCCAAAGCAAGCGATAGATTTCAGAGACTTATCCAACCTCGCTACAGACTCACGCGGAATACGACCCACTGGAGATAAAGGATAACGTCTGCGACGACTTCTCGTACACAAAAGTGCCATGAAACGCGGGAGCTTCTTGATGGTGATGGAACAGTTCTGTAACCCGATGGAAATGGTGGTCACAGGAATCTGGACGTGGGGCGAAGGACGCGCACAGGCATGCCCACAGACAGGGGTGGGGAAAAACTAGCGAAATCTGAATACGGTCCGGAGGTTATACTAACGTCAATCTCCTGGCGTTGATAACGGGTATGCTATATACACCATACTCTGAGCTAGCTGTGCAGGATGTTACCATCGGGGGCAGCCAGATGAAGAGTACATAGGACCTCTCTCTGCTATTTTTGCAACTTCCTGTGGATCTATATTTACTGCAAGATAAAGAGTTTAAAGAGTGGCATGAGAAAGTTAGCGCTTGTCTGGCATCGTAGCCTTGCCCATCGTAGCCTCGTTGTATTTGAAGATCTCGGCTGCTTCTTTGTCTACTCACAGTATTTTGAAGTATTTCCTATGACCTTTCTCTATGAAATGAAGTCGACTTATCTTCTCGTCTGCACCACGTGGCCTCTCTGAATAGGAGGGCCGTGGAGAGGGGATGAGCAGGGCTGACGGATTCTGAGTGGCTCACGCAGGGCTGGCCGGCATCCGGCATCACAACCAGCCTTCTGATACGACGGCATCTTTCAGGTGTTTCACGGGTTTTCCCAATGATGCAGAGGTTTAAAGAACAATCCGGTCCTAGTCCCCAACTGGCACACACAGAGATGAGGCCATTAGCTAAGGAACAGGGAGGAGAGAGGGGTGTAACTCAGGCCAAGACTTGGCTCTTTTTTCTGTCTCCACAAGCTTCTCCCAGGACTTCTCATGGTTCTGCCTCACATTACAGGTCTGTGGCAAGTGCAAGATCCCTTGTGACACTCCATCTAAACCAGCCCGCCCCTCCCCAGCTACCCAACATTGTTCTTTTTGTTGTCTATCAGCACCTGACCTTTCACTTTACTTATTTATCACCTGTATCTCTGCATTCACATATGACCTCCAGAACACCTGTCTCTTCTGCTCACCAGCAGGTCCCCGACCCTGAAGACAGGGCAGTAACTATTTATTGACTGCATGCCTGAAGAAATGAATAACACATCTCTAAAACGAGGGCCATTCGACCGTGGCAATTCGCAAACACACAGATCATCATTAAATGACACAGAGCCTTCGTTAGCAATCATTCAGGCTGGTTCACGTATGCCAAGGTCATTTTATGTTTGGCTAAGGGAATAAACATGACAAAAATTTGACTGGGGGTTTTTAAGGCTAGCAGCTGAGTTCAAGAGCTCAATGGGAATCCCAATGAAAAGACAGGATTCCTGTTGAATTTTCTGTCTCAGGTAGGAAGAGATCAGGAGCAGGGGAGTAGGTTGATGGGGAGACAGGAACAAGTGGACATCTGAATACACACACACACACACACACTTTCTCATCTCCAAAGATGTCATGGGATCTTGATGCTTCCCTTACCCTTGTAAGCCAGCCTGCAATGAATGGGGAGTCCCCTGACAGAGGACAGAAAAGCACCAGGGAGATAAGTATGGTGGGCACGGGCAGGTAGAAGGAATGCATAAGGAGCCCCGTGAGACACTGAGAGTGTCCTGAATAATGTCCACTGCGTGGGCTCATAAGGATCGTAAGAGCTCAGGAGTTAAAGGTTCCCCTGTCACCAAATCATCAGTCTGGAGCTGTCTTCTCCTGGAATACGTCACATCAAAACAGGAAAGGCTCTGGACAACCCACCATGCTCAAGACGTCAGAAGAAAACTCTTCGAGGGCTGTGTTCTTAGATGTGGTGAAATGTTTTAAATAAATGGTCTGCCTTGGTGCAGAAGAAAAAAAAACTCCTCCAAAAGACCCCTTAACATCATGGGAATAAGAAGCGAGGAGGCCAACGACCCCTCAACTTTAAAAGTGTCCTTGGAGCCGAACAGCCTGAAGTTAGTCTTCTGATACCAAGTCAGCCTGTGCTGACGGACTCCCCTTCATTTCACGCTCCTCTTAAAAGAAAACAGGCCGGACTGTTTCAGTAAATAACAAAAGGTCAGAGAAATGCTACTCACAACATGAGCAAAATAACGGTGCAACCTGCCAAAATGTTTCCTAAGGCCTAACAGGCAGAAAAATCCAGTGGTGAACGAGTCCACAGACGCGCCTGGAGAGAAGGGAAGGTTCGTCTCTGTAAAATTTGCCATCAGGCCTCTAGCTCATGTCTCGTCAGTGAGAAATAAAAAATAGATGAGCCATCAGGGTCCAACCAACACTTAAATTCCACGTCCCTCATAAAGAAGTAGGTTGCCTACGTGTGTAGTAGGTTTGTTTTTGCAGGTTCCTCTTCTGAGATTATGTTTCGACTCTGGAGCCAGGTGTCAAAGTGGTGGTCGAACCACTATGCTTTGACCCAAAAGCAAAGCCCCCCCTAAATTTGGCTAAATCCCCTCCTGAATGAAACCGGTTTCACTCCAACCACCTGAATTGGGGCACATACGTTCATGTTATCTTCAGAACTTCTCTGAGGTGAACAGAGTGCAAATACCCTTATGAGAGCTTGAGAGAGAAAGACGCCCAAGGCAGAAGTCAAGACCCTTCACCCTCAGGATACTGCCTCCATTGATTCTCTGGTCAGTAACTTGCTGGGGTACTGTCTCACCAGGGCATCCGTGCTCTTAGCCTTGTGGACAACACTGCACTTAAAGCCTTATCGCCAAACCTGTTGCAAAGAGTGGATCTCATTCACCTCTGGCTTCCGTGCTGCCTTGTAAGTGGTCAACGTTGAGCATACTCAGTGCCGTAAGTCAATGGTATCCATAGTCTACACCATTCCTGGTTTAAACCCATAAAGCAGCGTTTTACAAAATACATCCCACAAAATACTAGTCTGGCAAGATTTCACTCGGGTGCAAAACAATTCTGATTCCATGATGAGATGCATTTTGGAAATGCTTCCACAACCACTACGTTCCCCCATTTCAGAATCATAATGCACACGTGCATATTAAAGATTCTGAGAAGTCCCTCAGAAAAGAAACCTGTTTAAGTCAGCATTTCTCAAATGATGTTCAGAAATTTCTTCTCAATGAATACCCATAACCATCCTGAGGAACTAGTGTTTCACAGGGGACACACTGGGGAACGCTACCTTAACTTCTGATTCATTGGCTAATCTCTAATCTGTCATTAAGTCTGATTGATCCTTTCTTCACGATATGTTATTGTGGTCGATACTGCCCGTTGAACGCCCTATTGTTAAGTTTCCTATTCTTTAACCTATTGCTTCGTAACAGCAAGAGACTCACAGAAGGTCAGGTCTGGAAGGGCTCTTAGAAATAATCGTAAAGTAAAGGTCAACCCCTGAATTTAACAGAGTTGTTAACGAACGCCTCCGTGGTGAAGGGTACTGGTTTAGGATGTCACCATACAATACGTTTGGCTACCTAAAAGGCAAGGGTGATGTCAGGCAGTTAGCCTCTGCTTTGCCATCCACGGCTGTGGACAGGAATACAACAGTGGGCCCCCAGTGGGAAGGAGAAGGGAAGAGATGCCAAGGGAAGCCACTAGAGCACCCACCACAAGCCACACACTTGCACCTCCATCCCCCCTCGTAACTCTCAAGCAGCTCCGCGGGTCAGGTATTTGCATGACGAGGAAGCTCAAAGCCGCACAGAGCGCACGCAGGTCACTGTGTCAGGATTTGAGCCAAGAACAGTCTGACCCCAAAACACATACTCCTGCTAGTGCATTCTATTCCCTTAACAAAGAGGCCCACAATAGGAGCATGTTGAATTATATATTAAGCCAGGAATTTGCATATCTGACATTGAGGGCGGAGACTATGGCCACTACTGCAAGGAAGAAGACAAAGTTAGCCTTTGCTTCCCATCAAAATAGTCCATCATTTGTGAATGTGAAGAAGAGAGCAAATTTTTGAATTCACTATTAATGAACTAAAAAAACCTCTTAACTGGCAAAAACGGAATCAAGTTAATCAAATCACGAGGGCTAAATTCTAGTATGGAACGCCAAAAATAATATATTTGCAAAGTTTCGCACGACGGTTGAATATTAGAATTGATTGGCTTCTCCTGTCAAATGCTGACTCATTTTAGTTACAACTCGTGAAATCTGGGGTGGGTGCAAGTCCAGTTAATATGGTGGTGGTGGTGGTATATCTTCATATTATATACCCAAACATATACTACTCAAAACTGCGGGGGGCGCCTGGGTGGCTCAGTCGGTTAAGTGTTCGACTCTTGGTTTCAGTTCAGGTCACGATCTCACAGTTTGTGAGATCGAGCCCCGCATTGGGCTCTGCACTGTCAGCTTGGGATTCTCTGTCTCCCTCTCTCTCTGCCCCTCCCCCACCATGTTTGCATGAGTGTGTGTGTGTGTGTGTGTGTGTGTGTGTGCTCACACGCGTGCTCTCTCTCTCTCTCTTTCTCTCCCCTTCTGAAAGAAACAAACAAAAAAACTGCTGTAGTGCTCGTGGGGAAAGGAAACTTTCTCCAGATAAAATCAACTGGTAAACCGTAAGAGTGTTCTTTTTCATATTCATCTGTCACTAATCCAAACTCAAAAATTTAAACTTCTCTATGTGCATTTTTGAGGTATTTTGAATACCGGTAAGTCATTTTTTCCTACTTATTAGTGGAATTACTGCCTTTTGGAGAATTTTTGAAGCAACTCATAGTTCCTAAGTCCAGGTAAAATATTAAAGATGACACCAATAAACTAACAACAAATAATAATTGTCACAAACCCATGAGTAATCAAGTTTAAAAAAATACTGGTCTGGGAGAATTTATATCGTTCTTTATAATACTTAATGTGCAACCCAGCTTATGGATAACATGAAGTTTCAATATTGATAGAAGGAGAAAAATTTTAATTTTAGTATTTAAGTCAATCATGACCATGTAGACTTAAGAAAAAAATTACTAAGAAAAATGTTTCGTATTTGACTGCCAAGACAAACTTTTCTGTCAGTATGAGGTAGTGAACTTTAGCATTAGGTTTGTCATCTGGAAATTAAAATAAGACCAAGTTAAAAATAAGCAATTTATGTCTCTACCACTCTTCTTTTCCTCAAATATGAGGAACGCTAATTTTCCTGATACCTCGAAAAAGACATCGGCGAGATTGTCATTCACTGAGGTTATGAGACGTAACAAAGAAGCGAAAATTTCCAAGCAAACAGAATTGTAATTTCTTGACTGTTCCTGTCACAGCTTATGGACAGAGAAATTACTTTCAAGTGAACTGGCAAAACCTACTTGACTCTATCGTTCGCTTCATTAACATTCCAAACTCCCTTTATGGATTCAGGTTTCCACACATGTCCTCATGTCCTGGTGGGACAGCTCTTATCAGAGTCACTATTGTCCCTCCTCCCGTATCCAAGTAAATAGGACAGGGTCAGTTCTGCAGAGGCTCTGCATGGAGAAATTCTGCACAGAGAAATCTATCAGACCTTGACCTAGAATAGAAGAGGAAGCCGGCAGAAATTAAGAAGGAAACAATAGGCAAAATAAATAGCTTCCTAGCATCTGCTATTTCAGATCTGATTTTTGTTAATGAATGCATAGACAGCAGATACCAATTCTGTAAACGAAATCATATTTTAATGGTAAACAGAATTATTCCTGGGCTGAGCACAGTTTGGATTTGTTCCTCGTTTCCCTCACTGTGAAAAAAGAAAAAAGAAAGAAGAAAAAAGAACGGCCACTTACAAAGCGTTTAGCATATGCCGGGCACTGTCGTAAGCATTCGACTCATATTAACGCACAGCAGCACTTAGAAGGGAAGGAGCTGTTACCATTGGCACTTTGCAGATAAGGAAAAGGGAGCATCAAAAACCAGGTAGCGAAGGGCAGAGCTGAGGTTAGAATCTGGGCCGGCCTCTCAGGCCCACGTGGCTCAGACCTGACACTTTATGACCAGTTATGAAGTCAGCGGGGTCGATTATCTCGACAAGCTTGGATAAGATGCCAATTCAAAGTAGCCAATAATCACTTCCCATATAAGAATATACTCCAATATTCAAAAAAGGGTTAAGACATTCTGTGGTCCTACCTCCCTGTCACGTAACTGGGGCAACCTGGTCACCAGACGGACCTTGGGAAGGTGGTTTCTGAGTGCTAGCTCAAGACAGCAGTGACCGGGGCAAAGCCCTCCTGAAGACCATCAGCTGTTCACGGTATAATTGGGGAGAAAAGTATTTGAGGCGGCCGTTAGAGACTTCTACGACAACTCGATCACTTCCTACACGTTCGAGATATGAATAACCGAATAATCTCACTGCTGGAGTTAAAGGCTTGTCTGTTTTTAGGAAAATGAGATTTTTATTTGGGATTCCCCAGTATATTAGAAAATGATTCTTAGTATAATTGTGGGCAAGAAGGAAATAATACACATATTTGTGGCTATGAGCAGCTAACCAGAAAAAAAAAAAAAAAAGGGAAAGAAAGAAACTGTCCGGACTTGCACAGTTCCAAAAACTGCTGAATGTTTTCTTTTTTTTTTCCACCCAACTAAGCATTTCTTTCTTATCGAGGAGGCTTCATTTCCCACCTGTGTCTTTTACGTTCTTGAAATACATATCAAGTTAGTGTTTATTTTCCACCCACTGAAAACTTGTTTAAGCTTTACTTTGGGGATCACAATTTGTCTGGCAAGCTTCGGCGTAAGAGAAAGCTTCCTTTTATGTACAGCAAACTCCTTGACTGTTTAGAATGTTTGTTTGGGAGATAAAGGGATGCCTGGTGGTTTTTCTGCTTCATAACAATTACCGTGTACAACATGACCAGGCAAAAACTAAAATGTCCTCAAACAGAATTCCACCTTCCTCTGGCTAGGACTCCTCATTGCTGGGATCGTGATAAGAGATGCCAGTTTGTTCGTTTTTTTTAATATATATAGTCCAGTGTCATTTAAAACTTCCAAGTGCTTGTATCATAAGCTGAGATACATTCCAAATGCAGGTTACAGAAGAGATGCCGTATGTAGTGATCCAAACCTTTGAGGTGCGCTGTCCTCCTTCTTCACACTGAGTGTGAGGTTTCAGCGCGAATGAAGAACACCTCTTCAAGCCGGGGACCACAGGGCGCCACCCTGACAGGGCCCGTGGGGCCCATTCCCTGGACCTCAGCAAAAGCCATTGGACGGGAACAAACACACAGGGAGGCATGAGGGCTTCCGAAGGTCATGGGGAATGCGGAGGTGAAAGGTGGAGGGCAGAACGCAAAGCCGTAAACACGGGCCTGGCCTGTACCTGGATCTGGCTGGGGACCCCCCTGTTGGGCGTGTGGACCTGAGGAGCATGTGGTTCCAAGTCCGATTCCCCTCGTGGGCATTTAGAAGAATCGAGTTACATACAACGGAAGGTCTCCTCCGATACCTGCCTTCAGGCAGTTAACAGCATACCCCCCCCACTTTCCTGGTGACACAGCGAACGTCCAAGGAAGCTGAGTGACAGGGAGCAGTGCGGGCCAGCACCGTCACCTTTTCCAGCTCCCTAAGTCGTGGGTGACTCTTTTCTGCAGTGTGCATCGCTGTCACAGATGAGACAGAATGGCAGTGTGGCCAGCGGTATCCAGAGCAACACTTCTCATAAACAGACCACACTCCGCCATGCTGAGGGGGCAGAGTCCCCTTCCTGCTCTACCAGAACGGGACCGGGCCCCAGGACGACGACAGCACCAAACCCTCGAGAGACAGGACCCTCTGCACTTGGAATTGGACAGCCACGTGGGATCCCTTGGACTGTCCAGTTCTTCAAAAGCCCAAGTGGCTTGGTGTGAATCCCGACAGTCGAGAATAAGGACACACGGAGATGCCACTTACTAGCCAGGACAGGCGATGAGGCTCTACGAGACCGGACTTCTGTTTCTCACTCGGCAACTGAGTTGGTGAGTAAACTTGAGCTACTTGCTTAACTTTGGATTTCCCTTGTGTAAAAACCACGGGAAGACCATGTCTAACTACCTCTCAGGAATGTTGTGAAAATTACCTAACAATGTTTGAAAAACCACACAGTGTTAGGACAGCATCATAGGCTATACATTGTCATCACTAAAATCATCCATACCAGGTTAAAGGCACACATACACTTCATTTTAATTAAAACAAATTTTTAAAGTTTATTTATTACCGAGAGACAGAGAGACAGAGCGTGAGGATGGGAGGGGCAGACAGAGGGGGAGACACAGAATCGAAAGCAGGCTCCTGGCTCCGAGCTGTCAGCACAGAGCCTGATGTGGGGCTTGAACTCATGAATCGTGAGATTATGACCGGAGCCGAAGTCAGACGCTTAACAGACTGAGCCACCCTGGTGCCTGGGCATACAGATGTTTCTTAATGAAGAAGGAGGAGGAAAGGAAGAGGAGGAGGAGGGGAGGAAGGGGAGGAAGGGGAACAAGAGAGAGGAAGGAAGGAAGGAAGGAAGGAAGGAAGGAAGGAAGGAAGGAAGGAAGGAAGGAAGGAAGGAAAGAATTCTCTTCTTATTTGGGAGATCTCACAAAACATCATATTAAAAACATTAACATTCTGAAAAGTGAATTCGATGGCAAGGGAATGCATTAAAACTGAGGAATGGTGATATTCCAATCTACAAGTCCTTTCAGCAGAGAAGAGCTTGAGCAGATGGTTAATTAATCAAATATATTTGATGGGACCAATATAATCAGTAACCTCATTCCGTTTGAGATTTAGTTTGAGAATACTATAAAAACGCTGCTATACTATACTACCCTATACTATCAAATACTATAAAAACCTGTTGAATGCTTAGGTTTGCAGAGTAAGTGGAGTAATTAACAGTTACACTCAACACCCACTGAAACCAAAAAACGTGTCCACTAAACAAGATTGCACGAGAAAACTCTACCCAGACTGTGTTTGCCAGTCTATACAAAATAGGGGAAGTTAGGGGAGGTACTTTTTTTTTTAAGTTAAATTCATTCCATTTAAAAATAGTATAATTTAATCTGAGATTATGGTTTTTTTCTACTTTTTTGGTGTTAAATGATTTTAGTTGCCTGTGAGAGTAAATAGTAGCTAATTTTTTGATATCCCAACTTGGCAAAGTAAGACATTAGCATCTCTGTATTGGTCCTTAAATTTTATTTTTTTAATTTATTTTTTAGAGAGAGAGAGAGAGAGAGAGCAAGCCGGGGAGAGGGGCAGAGGGAGAGAATCTTTAGATCCCACAACCCTGAGATCATGACCTGAGCCAAAAGCAAGAGTGGGACACTCAACCAACTGAGTCACCCAGGCACCTCGGTCCTTAAATTTTAAAAGAGAGAGGGGCACCTGGGTGGCTCAGTCAGTTAAGCGTCCGACCTCAGCCCAGGTCATGATCTCGCGGCTCGTGAGTTCCAGCCCCGCGTCGGGCTCTGTGCTGACAGCTTAGAGCCTGGAGCCTGCTTCGGATTCTGTGTCTCCCTCTCTCTCTGCCCCTCTTCCACTCATGCTGTGACTCTCTCTCAAAAATAAATACTTAAAAAAAATTAAGAGAAAGAGAGGGAGAGAGCAAACAAATTTTTGAAATGCAGAAGTTTGACTAGCACTGCCTCAGAAGAAATTACCTGCTGTTAAAACCTCATAAAGAGGGGGCACCTGAGTTGATCAGTCAGTTAAGCGTCCAACTTTTGACCTTGGTTCAGGTCATGATTTGACAGCTCATGAGATAGAGTCTTGAGTTGGGCTCTGAGCTGACAGCGTAGAGCCTGCTTGGGTTCCTCCCCCTGCCCCTCTCTCTCCCCCTCCCCTGCTTGTGCGTGTTCTCTCTCAAAGTAAATAAACTTAAAAAACATACTCATAACGAGTAGAGACCCGACCCGCATGGGTATTATTTCATGTGATGGAACATTTCCTAATAAGACACAAAGTTTCATTTCAATATGTAATAGAAACAGATTTGAAGTTGTACGAATAAACCAAGTTTCCAAACTGTGCTACAAAAGTATGCTGCCCTCTAAAGTTAAATGCAATGTAGATTCTAAAGTACTCTACAAACATACATTATATTGTCATTCTTCAAATGGTAGAAAGCGTTTTAATTAAAACCCAGAGGGCATACAAGGCAATATAACCCAACCGACATCAGCATAGTAATAAAGAATGAAAACACTGTTTACTGGCTTGCCACTCCTAGATCCTATCTATAGAAGTTATACACAAATATCGATTCTGCATCTGAGGACAGACAACAGAGGCTTTAGCCATTCAGTTAACCAAGAAGAACCCAGGTGTTCTCAGCCCTGGAAGCAGGTGACAGAGGCTGGGAGACGGAAGAGAGGAGAGGGGCCGGAAGAGCTAATGTTCTTGTTTTTAATAGATAATTAAGCGATGCTCTCTAAGGTTAACAAAATAAGAAATGATGTTGTAAGAATTTGTCTGACATCCAGATGGCCGACTGACACGTGAAAAAATGCTCAACTTCACTCATCATGAGGGAAATACGAATCAAAACCACCATGATACCACCTCCCACCTGTCAGAAGGGCTAACATGAACAACTCAGGCAACAACAGATGTTGGCGAGGATGCGGAGAAAGAGGATCTCTTTGGCATTGTTGGTGGGGATGCAAGCCGGTGCAGCCACTCTGGAAAACAGTATGGAGGTTCCTCACAAAACTAAAAATAGAACTACCCTACGACCCAGCAATCGCACTACTAGGCATTTATCCAAGGGATACAGGTGTGCTGTTTCGAAGGGACACATGCACCCCCATGTTTATAGCAGCACTATCAACGATAGCCAAAGTATGGAAAGAGTCCAAATGTCCATCGATGGACGAGTGGATAAAGAAGATGTGGTATATATATACAATGGAGTATTACTCGGCAATCAAAAAGAATGAAATCTTGCCATTTGCAACTACGTGGAGTTGTAATACTGGAGGGTATTATGCAAAGTGAAATTAGTCAGAGAAAGACAAAAATCATATGACTTCACTCATACGAGGACTTTAAGAGACAAAACAGATGAACATAAGGGAAGGGAAGCAAAAAGAATATAAAAACAGGGAGGGGGACAAAACACAAGAGACTCATAAATATGGAGAACAAACTGAGGGTTGCTGGAGGGGTTGTGGGAGGCGGGATGGGCTAAATGGGGAAGGGGCACTAAGGAATCTACTGCTGAAATCATTGTTGCACTAGATGCTAACTAATGTGGATATAAATTTAAAAAGTAAAAAATAAAATTAAATAAATAAAACAAAAAAATTATTTGTCTGAAATTCATGCAGGGTCCTTTACGGGGAGAGGCTGGGATGCCAACATCACCACAGAGAAGAATTTGGGGTTGAATGAGGGACAGAAACCTCATCTGCCCTAGAACAAAGTCAGCAGAGCCAAGGGTTTATGAACCGAGAAACAGTGGTGTGATGGGTGGGGCTGTCCCCCCGAAAGATATGCTCCAGCCCTAACCCTGGTTCCTGCGAATGTGACCTTTGTGGGAAACAGGGTCTCCGTAGAGCCATCAAGTTGAGGTGAGGTCCCTGGGATGGGCTGTCATCCAGTATGACTGGGGTCCTCAAAAGAGAAGGGAGACGCTACGCGAAGGCGGAAACACACTGGGAGAGTGGCAGGCGACAAGGTGACGAGGTAGGGACCGGGCTGATGACCTACAGGCCAAGGAACGCCAGGGATCAGAGCCACAGCCACAAGCCAGGGAGCGGAGAGGTGAGTTCTGCCCCAGAGCCTTCAGAGGGAGCCTTCTCTGTGAGAGAAGACATTTCTGTTGCTTCAAACACTCTTAGCGGTACTTTGTCACAGCAACCCCAAGAGACATGTATTATTTAAAGCTGTGAAGCCAATCACCAGAAGAACTTTTAACAAGGGTGGGAGGGGGAGCGCCTGGGTGGCTCATTCCATCAAGCATCCAACTTCGGCTCAGGTCGTGATCTCACGGTTTGTGGGTTCGAGCCCTGCGTCAGGCTCTGTGCTGACGGCTCAGAGCCTGGAACCTGCCTTGGATTCTGCTTCTCCCTCTCTCTCTGCCCCTGCCCTACTCGCGCTCGCTCTCTCTCTCTCTCCCTCTCCCTCAAAAAGAAATAAACATTAAAAAAAAATCTTTTCTTAAAGGTGGGAGGGTTAGATGTTGCCTCTGCAAAGTGGGCCTGAGGGAAAAAAGGAGTAACACGAGGGCTGTTATATTTTATTAAACGCCTTCCGGACTATTTGGCTTTTAGCCATACACATGTGTTACTCTAATCTTTAAAAAGCATAAATAAAATATCCACGTGATGTCATCAGAGCAACCTAGTCGGCCTTCTCCAGAGCCGATGCTCTACCCTGAGGACTGATGACCACCTTCTCCACCCATACCCCCGGCCCCACCTCCTCCCCTCCAGGGGACACTCCCTGGGCACTGGCCCCATCTCGGGGACAGCTGAAGCCAAGCGGGGAGGGAGCGAGCTGCCCACGCACGGAGGCCGAATGTCTGCTCACACACCCGCTGTCTGCATCCCGAAGTCAAACACAAAGTATTTTCGGACTTTGGTGGGTTTGTGTCATCGATGATGGTACTTTTCCCTATGGATTCAGATGATGAAGAATCATCCACAGTGAAAACAGAGGATGTCACAGAGCTTGTCACTGGCTTCTTTTATAGATTAAAATGCAAAACAATTGCCCGACAAAGATTTCAGTGATTAGGTTATGCATTGTCAGAAAACCTCACAATAGAGCTTAATCACAAACGTTTGCTCATCACATTTTATTTAACCCACAAAAAGGAAAGCTATGCGCTCCCTCCGGGGCCCGGATCAAGTATCTCCGATCTGTGCTGCGGGCTGTGACTTTCCCGGCCACGAGAAGTCCCATGCCCTCTGCTCAGTCTAAAGAAGAATGCTCACATTGAGCCCAGCGGCCCGTAACGTTGCGGCAAAATGTGTTGTCACCTCCCCCATGAACAGGCCTATTGATGACTGTGGGGGATCTGGTACAAGGGCACCAGCCCCCACCACGGAGGGAGCAGGACCGCGTGTTGGTGTTCCCAGCATGCCCCAGGACGGAGACACAGGACGCCGCAGACAAACACGGGGCGTGTGCACGGAGGGCCTCGGCTCAGCTCTGTGTGCACCCGGTTCCCCGCGCCGCTGGGAAGCACCTGGAGCTTGTCGGCGCTGACGCCGGGTGGATGGAGAGTGAATGAACTAACCGCGAGCACATGGGGGAACACGCAGGGAACAGGACAAAGGCGCAGCATTTTATCAGGAGGAGAATCCCGACCGCAGTCGATGCACGGCCCCGAGGGGAGACGGTTTGCTTTTAGTTCCGAACCAGACTTCGGTTTCCGGGGGGCGACACCTCACCAGCCGCCCGGGGGGTCGCCCGCCCTACCCGCTGGGATATCCGACGTCCAGACTCAGCAAGGGCTTGCCCTTCCGTGCTCCAGGGGGCCAGCTCACCCAGAATGGACTCCCAAAGACAGGTGTGAACTGTGCCCACGAGAAAGCAAGTCACAACTCGCGAAGCCGCCGGACGTAGGGCTCTATGTCAAACACATGGCATAGCGTGGGGCTCCCTTTTTATGTGACCTTTCCTGGAACTCTCCCTCCGGCCCCACGGACCGGAGAGAGCGTGGATTCTGTGAACGTCGCTGACGGCGTTCAAGGGCACGCATCTGCCTTCTAATTGTCTCTGTTCCCATTCGGCTGCCCTTTTCTCCTTTCTCGCTTTAAAAGCATCACCTCTCAACATATCGTGATGAAAACCAAACGCTCAGACTCAGATGTTCCAGAAACCTGATATATTAGATTGTGCTTTGATCACGCCTGGCTACTTCTCTTCTGCTTTGTTCTTGGCCACATTACCAGTGCCGTAAACAAATTCTGTCCTTTTAGGCGTGGCGTAAAGTCTAGCGCGTCTCTCCCTATGGCACCTGACGATGGATTATCTCATTTTTTCCCCTTCTGTACGTACACACACATGTACGCACATGCACGCACACACAGAGCAACGGATCACGGGAGGATGCAGGCAGGGTTCCCTAGCAACATAACCCAAAACAGGCCAATACCCTTTGGATCTCCAAGTTGTGGGTTTATTATGTAAATTGTTTCGCAGGCACATGGCGGAGGCTTTACAAAAAGAGATTTTACCAAAAGAGATTTTGGTTGCCACTGATCTAGAGAACACCACAGGGTGCCTCTGGAAGGGGCGGCCTTCATGAGCCAGGCTCACCTGGGTCACCAGGCGTGGATGACGGCACGGACCCTGGAGGGACAGCCAGGCTGGGACGGCCTTAATCCTTGGAGATGAGCATCACACAACTTCTCAGGGGTCACATTTATGACTAATGAGACTCCGCATCATCTCATGGACTCACTAGGGAAAAAGGGGACTATTTCTGAAGATGTCCAGCCAATGGGTTTCGACAATTAAAAAAAGAATAAACCAGGGGCGCCCGGGGGGCTCAGTTAGTTAAGCATCGATTTCGGCTCAGGTCACGATCTCACGTTTGTGAGTTCAAGTCCCACGTCGGGCTCTGTGCAGACAGCTCAGAGCCTGGAGCCCGCTTCCGAGTCTGTCTCCCTCTCTCTCTGCTCCTCCCTCGCTCATGCTCTGTCTCTCTCTATCTCTCAAAAATAAATAAACGTTAAAAAAAAAAAGAATAAACCAAATGCCCCCATCTCTACCCATTTCTCTGGCAGATGATGGGAGAAATAAGAGGAAATTAACTGTATAAACAAGAAGAAATAAAGTGAAACAAGAAAAATCAGCATGGGCTGCATCAGAAATTTAAAAAAAAAAGTCAAAACAAGCAGAAATGATCTTTTGATAAGAACGGTATTACATAATCTAGCACCTACAACACGGAAAGCCACTTTGCGCTGCAAATCACTTTTCCGCGAAGAATCACAAGAGGCAGAATGAACACAAAAATCAATTAAGGCCCGGAGAAGGGTCCCCTTCCTCCTCGAGGGGTTTGGTCTTATCCAAACACTGGCTAACGCAGGTACCATCAGGAGGCCTCGTGGAGGGTATTTTTTTATCCTCCCTTGAGCTTGTCTGTTTGGAGAGTGATTTCCCCACTTTAGTTTGCAAGGAAAGGTTCCACAGAAGAAGCAGAATGTTCTTCTACTTAGAAAATAATCCAATCCATCCCCGTGGCCCAGGCTCGTGGGGCCTCTCGTGGGACACCTGCTTCCGAGGAGGCCTCCTGGCCGTACCGAGGACCAGCTGCTGGGTTGTGAGGGAGGCCGAACCCCCCGAGGACAGTACCCGCTATGTCCAACCGCCCCCGCCAGGAACAAGGCGTGTTGAACACCGGCACGATGCTTGCCCCACAGGAAGCATAAAATAAATACTCCCTGCAGAAATGAGGAGGAAGAAACGCATCTCCGACCCAGAGGGATAACACACGAGGAGCCCACAGGCTCTGAACCTTACCCAGAAATAGAAACATTTTGGGGGGAATAGATCATATTTTTATTATCCTGCCTATGCCATTTAAGGAACGCGGTGATCCATTTTCTGGGGGGAAAAATGTCCTACTTTGGCTCACACAACTGAATTTTTATAATATTGGGTTTGCCTAAAGAAGAAAGCACATCTATTTGTTTTCTTTGGAGTAAAAGTACAGGCACGCTGTACAAGTACCAAAAGGAAAATAATCAGAAGTTCTTTAATGTCAGGGTATTTGTTACCAATTAGTTGTTGCTGACCTGGCTGGCCAACCTGAGGAGGTACACGTGGGTTTGGGGAAAATCAAACACTGGAAGTAGGGAATTCACATCAGGGTCACCACTCAACCTCCGGTTCAGAGTAAGTGAGGGGTTTTTTGACCAAATTAGGCCTCCGTGGACCTCCGGGACAGGCCTTCTGTATTTCCAGGAAGGAGGTGGGTAAGTGACTATTTTGGTCTGTCTGCCCATCTGGTCTCTTTGTAGCTGCCTGGCTCAGCCACTCGGCTCATGGTCGGGCCAGCACTCGGTTAGTGGCCTGGGCTCTGACCAGTTGGCCATCCCATTATGACACGGGCCACTCACTGGAGACAAGAGAGACCCGACAAGAAAGTCCCAGAAAGAAGCTAACCGCTCGTCACCCCTACACCAGCGTCATTCCAGGCTGTGGGACGGCGGCATCCTCGTCGTTCGAGAAAGGGAAAGGACATCAGAATTTGACAGAGAAACAAGCACCAAACTGTTGCCCCCAAATAAAGAACCCATATCGACAGGGAATATAAAAATGTTATTTAGGACTTCTGTCCTCAGATGTGTAATACAAAGGAGAGATTGTTGTGCCAGGGAACAAAGTGATCCAATATTCACAAAGCAGGAATTCTCCTACTGCACATTTTGTTTCCAAAACACTCAGGAAGACAGCAAGATTTCAAGTTGGGGTAGAGAAGCTACTTCTGGAAGGAACAGAGATAACCAGAGTCTTTCACACAGGGGCTGAAATCCTGCCAAGGAAACTCTACGCTCCGGGTGCACGACAACATTTAGGGGCTTCTGACGTGGATGGTGGAACGACTTGTCCCCAAACATGCAGAATAGGTGTGGGTGGCGGGAAGGGAGCGCTGAGAGTGAAAGCTACAGAACGTTCTAGTAACATCCCATGGGAACTCAGGAACCTCGAGCTTTTTTTTTTATTTATTTATTTATTTTTTTAATTAACCCCCTGGGTCCGGGGTTCTAGGCAGCACCAGTATAACCTAACTTCCTCCGGGATCGCGGCCAGGGAGGAACAAGCAGTGAGTGCTCCTTTATGACAGATTTTAAAAACCTGTTTTGTTACCTGCAGGTGAGTCAGGTGGCAAGCAGACTCCTTTGACCAAGGTGGGAGCTGGGGGAGCAGGACGGCTGAGGAGTGACCTTTCTCTCCTGAACGCTCGCCATCCTCAAGTGCGCTACAGAACTCGGAGCTGAGAGCTCCAACCACAAAGCAGATGCGAGGGCGTCAGAACCCTTCTCTTATTTTTAGGTCACGATTTTGACTTTTCCAGTGAAAACAGTCACATCATGGTGTATGACCCGCTGCCCTCTCCCGGACCCTAAGGTCCTGGAAGGCAAGACAGCAGAACACCCCGGGCTTCACCCATTGGGATCGCCATGGGATCCCAAGTTACACAACGGCTCGTCAACACAAATCCCTTACCTGTAAAACTTGGGGTAAAGCTTCCCATCATTAAGGATTCTTGCCAATCTCCAGGGTACAACTATAAGGAGAGTGCCTGGCACCCAGTAGGTCCTGCCTTTGGTTCAGGGGCTGTGACGTCCTCAGTTTTGCATCCCGCGGGGCACTTCGGGCTCCCATTAAATTAAACCAAAGAGTCAGATGCCTTACTTCCTCTGTTGCTTCTTTTCCTCGTTGTTTGTCCTTTGCCTTTGCCCTGAAGCTCGCTCTCTGGCGCTGCACTGGCACGCTTCAGATTAGTCCTGACCAACCTCTGATCCACCCCGCTGTAAAACTCGCCACTTGGGCTCCGAGCACGATCGCACTGATGGCGAAGATCGTGGCAAAATTAACTATGAGGCGACCTTCTCTGTGGCTCCACTGCACTTCCTACCGCTGGAATGGCGAGGGGCCACTGTGGAAATTAAGCAGACAAAGGAAGTACCGAAACAGGCCAAGGAGAATTAAAGGGACCAACAGAGATAAAAGCCAAGAAGTTAAGGCCTAGCTTTCAGCTCTGCCTCCAAATTCCGGGTGTCTTTGAACGGCCTGCACAACAGAAGATATTTTTAAGGAGTCGAACCCTACGAGAACGACAACCTTAGTAGACATCAACAGAAGCTGACAGGATACAAATGTTGACGGCGATCATCCACTAACAAACCTACTACTTTGGATTATCCCTTCCTGTATGGTCGACGGGCACAGAAGACGTAGCCCACGGGTGCATGGTTCTTCCCGTCAGTGCCAACACCCAACCTCCTCCTTCTTGGTCATCTGGTCACAGTGCTTCTTGGGCACCTACCCTGTGGAGCACACTGTACCAAGTCGCCTCAGAATGTGAGTGGGACAAGGAAGGCACCAGCCCACCCAGAGTTGCAGGGATGGGAGGTGACGTGCCTGCTGCGTGTCTACAGGCGGACGTCACAGGTGCAAGGGGACGACAGAGCAGGGGCTGCAGGAACAGGCACTCACCGGTGGCCCATGAAAAGAAACACAACTTCAAGATCCGGCAAGGCGCCTGGGTCCTCGAGGTGCCTGGGAGGACAGACGCAAGTGAGGACTCTGGAGGAGCAGGGAGGTGGCTCCAGCAAGGGCTCCAGGCCTCTCCCTCTCAAATCAAAATAAACAGCGAAGCAATCCAAACGAGCACTCGTGTCCTTCCAACAGAGCACCCGGCTGAGGCTGGGAGCAGGGGCCGGACAGCAGGAGGAATACAAAGGAAGAGAAGAAAGGCCTTCTGTCCTCCGGCCACTATCGTTGCATTCGGAAAGAAATAACAACACGAAAAGGGCGGCTCTCAGTAATTAAACACAACGCATTTTCCTATTGTCCCATTTGATCTTCTCAGCAACCCTGTGGCACAGGTAGGTACTTATAACCTGTTGAAACATTTTGTCCAAGATGGTGGAACGAGCTAGAGGTGAAGCCAGGGCTAAGAGTGAGGTCAGTTGGACTCCAGGATCTGTTTGCCAAGCTTTTCTACTCTACTGATTCAGCCTTACACACACGTGTGAGCACATGGAAGAGACCTTTATCGGGGCGCCTGGGTGACTCGGTCGGTTGAGCGTCCGGCTTCAGCTCAGGTCATGATCTCGCGGTTCATGAGTTCGAGCCCCAAGTGGGGCTCTGTGCTAACAGCTCAGAGCTTGGCGCCTGCTTCAGATTCTGTCTCCCTCTCTTTCTGCCCCTCCCCTGCTCATGCTCTGTCTCTGTCTCTCTCTCAAAAATAAATAAACATTAACAATTTTCTTTAAAACAGGAAGAGAATTTTATAATCTAGGCATGGGCAGGTCAGTCTCACTGTGACTCAAACTCCTGTGGCTAACAAAAAAAAAAAAACCCTGATAAATCTGATTACATGAAAACAAAAATTTTCTGCCTGGGGAAAAAAGAAACCATAAACAAAGACAAATGACAAACCAGGGAACTATTTGGAACATAAATCATAGAGAAAAGGCTAATTTCATCAATATATAAGGAATGCCTATAAATCAATAAGAAAAGACCCAACAAAGCCAAATAAACAGTCAGCTAATAGAAAAAGAAAATCAAATAGCTCACGACCACATTAAAAGATATTAAACTTTACTCATAATAAGAGAATGCACACTAAATGTGTTAGGCTTGCTGAACAACAGGACATTTTATTACACACCCTTTGGTGAGGGTTACTAACGAAAGAATAAAGTAGGTACATCGCTATAAACACAATCTGGTACCATCTACCAAAATTATAAATGCGCTTACCCTCTGACCCCAAATTCCAATTCCAGGATCTCATCCTGCAGATAAAACTCACGTGTGTGCAAAATGATGCCTGTAGAAAGCCAACCTTTGCAGCAAGGTTCATACTGGCCAAAGTCTGAGAACAATCTAAATAGCCAACAAAAGCAGACCAATTAAATAAATTATGGCATAGCCCTATAAGGCCTATTATAATAGCCCTATAAGCCCTATTATTTAGCCATAAAAGAGAAGAGGAAGCTCTTAATGTATTGCTATGGAACAAGCCCCAAGGAATATTGCTAAGTAAACACAGCAAATTAAAAATGGCAAGCCGAATATGCTATCCCACATGGAGGAACAAAATTATATACTGCATGCACATATATTTATTTATTTTTTTTTTTAATTTTTTTTTCAACTTTTTTTTTTTGTTTTTTTTTTTTTTAATTTTTGGGACAGAGAGAGACAGAGCATGAACGGGGGAGGGGCAGAGAGAGAGGGAGACACAGAATCGGAAACAGGCTCCAGGCTCCGAGCCATCAGCCCAGAGCCCGACGCGGGGCTCGAACTCACGGACCGCGAGATCTTGACCTGGCTGAAGTCGGACGCTTAACCGACTGTGCCACCCAGGCGCCCCTGCATGCACATATATTTAAATGCACCCCCTGGAAAGACACACAGGCAATAGTTCTTTCCAGAGAGAAATGGGTGGGATAAGGTTAGGATGGAGACATCTTTGTCACTGTATACCTTGTCACTGTATGTTTTGCATGCTTTAAATTTTAATACTATGTGCTTATATTACCTATTCAAAGTATTACATACATACACATACACACATACGTATGGATACACACATACATATCTAGATAGAGATACACAACCCCCACAAATCAAAATCAAGCGCTAAACATTTGGCCAAAGCTAGCTCCTGGCCCAGTCTTGCAACAAGTGGGCTAGCGAGAGAAGGTATTTGATCGCTCAAAGCCTCAGCTTCCTCACCCGTAAAATGGGGATAATAATCCTTTGTCTCTCCTGAGGTTTTGAGGAGTAAATGAATAAATATACATAAAACCCTTAGACCACCTCCTAGCGCCAACCGTAGATGTGTGTAGGAGTTTGTTAAATGAGTCCCACCTAAGCTGAGATCGGAAATATCAGTAAGAATTAGAGGGGTGGGGGGGAGCAGGGGGAAGCAGAAGGTGTCGCTCAGAAGGAGCAGCATGTGCAAAGGTCAGGGGGTAGGAAAACGTACCAGGGCACTCGAGGTGGATGAGGAGGGGCAGTGCCCAGAGTGTAGCCTGGGCAAGAGGCATGGGTAAAGGAGTGAGTGTGGGCCCATCAGGCCATGATTCCCCGTGTGGGATGGGAAGCAAACGGAGCATTTCAGGCAGGGGAATCCCACAGCTGGACGGGCTTTCCTAGAAAGCGTTCTCTGGCAACGATCTAGAAGACAAGTCAGACAGAGGCAGAACCTGGGGGGTGGCAGAGGGTTCCTGGAGACTGTCGCAGCAACTCAAGAAGAAACGAGGCGGTTGTGAGCTAAGACGGTGGCGGAGGGGAGGACCAGAGGAAGGGTCGATGGGGCCGGGACCATCCCCGAGTTCTGACCTGGCTTATTTGGAGGACTGTGATGGGACCCGCTGAGAAGGAGTGCAGGCAAGGAACTGGCTCAGGATGGATGGAAGACGGCCGGTTAGGCCCCAGGTGCGTCGACGTTCAAGTGTCTCCCAGGTAATCCGTGTTTGGCTACCGGTGTCTAAACCCCTGTTGAGGGGCTCGGGAAGGAAATACAGCTCTGGGAGATAGAGGAAAATTTCTGAATTCTTAAAAGCTCTGGCTTACGGTTAGGGCAGCTGCCAGCAAATAGCAATGGTCCCTCTGGTCCAAGGAAGAGACTTTTGAGAAGGTATATGACCTGCGATACAGGCAAGGCCCGTGCCCCCTCTCTGCTCCCCTCTCTCCCTCCTTCCTTTTCTCTTTCTGTCTTTTCTGTCTTCCTTCTTTCCTAAAAACAGAATAAAAGTCCTCACACGAGGTTTCTGTAAAGTTTTGCACAAAGCAGCCCATCTCTAACCAATCCCAGCTAATCAGTGGTGATGACTTTACTTTTTCCAACATTCCTGTTCTCCTTTTAATTCTCTCTTCACACATAGCTAAGTCACTGAGTTGTCACTGTGCCACAGGTGTATCTCCATGGGGAGCATCTCTGAAGACCTTATTCTCCCATGTGCCTGTCTCAACAGGTGCACTGTCCAGATGTTTCTTAGGAAGAGCATTCTGTGGTCTTCTCCTGATGAGGGTTCTCGGCAAAAACCAACCCCTCTTAAAGTCCACCCACCAAAGGGATTCACTAAGAGGCTTAGAACTGATTTTGAACAAAAGCACACGTTTTTCTAGTTTAAAAAAAATCATGCTTAAGCAAGATTTCTGGAACAATTCAGCCAGGTGAGGTCTGGGGCCAGGATTCCAGAGTGCCAGCTCTGACGTTCACCAGAATGATGCTGACCTTCTCTCATGTTCACTATTCTCACCTACAAAACTGAGATTAACTGCTGGACCATCTCCAAATCTCCTCTGGCTCTAAAAGCATGTGAGTCTAGATGCGAGGGAGGATTAACAATTGGTTTCGTGACGGGGTGGAGTATTCCAACAATTCAACACTGCCATTAAGCATTCAACCAACTCCATTTTTGGAGATTGGTTGATTTCCTGACTGGGCAATAGAAATATTCCTACTTTATCATTCACAGAGTTTGCTGCAATATTTGCAAGTTTGTGTTGAGTATATTGGTCCCAAAGGGAAAGTCCTACTATTTATAACACATCAGGCGCCCAGTTTTCAAATTTCATACTTGCCAAAGAAGCCATCTCGTGGCCTGAAGCAGCCACAGGTGGGGACTCCCAGGGGGAAGAATAGAGCCCCCATGCCATGGAAAGTATTCATCTCTAACTATGTAAATAATTAGCTTACCTCTTAAAAATATGATAGAAAGTTTGGTCTTATCAGGAAACGGACAATGTATTTTCCCATTTGTAGAGACTGCTGCAACTTTTGAGAGTTACAAAACTTTTCTAGAGACTTGTGTAACTTGTAAGGAATATGGGCCAGGACAACTAACCCAAATAAAAGACTTTCCGGCTTCTCTCTCCAATAAGGGTCATGAGACCATCTAGATGGCTTCAGCTAGTATAGCAAGGCAACAGTCACTACAAATATCCACAAGGGCACCTGTTGCGATGAGCACTGGGTGTTGTATGTAAGCGATGAACCATGGGACTCTACCCCAAAACCCAAGAGCACACTTTACACGCTGGACGTTAGCCAATCTGACAATGAATTATATTTTTAAAAATATATCCACGAGGGCTTTTCATCCGAAGCTCAATACAAAGAAAAATATCAAGAAGGAAGTGGCCATTTTTCCATCTAAAACATTTTTTCCATTGTATCTGTCAAAATGTGATTTCTCTAGAATCCATGTACTTTTCATAAAAAGCAACATACGTCAGAGTTTAATTGACCTAAAATACTGCATCTTAAAAGAGATCAGGTAAGGCACCCTTCCAAATCAAAGTCTGATTAGATTAGCTAGAAATGCATTATTTAGAAGAATAATTTCCGTTGAAATCGGATTTCAGCAATATGCTTTTGGTAATCATATAAAGGGTAATATGAGGTATCTTCCAATATTTATGGCATATATGCTCTCAGTAACACAAAAGCGCTTGCTTCTAGGAGGGGGCGTTTGACAGAATCAATCACAATGACAAACGAGCTTGACTTTGCGTTGCAGCAACTCCATTTCTCGGATTTCCTTCCTATAGATACAGCAAATAATGCAATATAAGGCTATTAACCACATCATTGTCTGCCTCAGAAAAAAAACTAGAAGCAGCCTAAATGTCTGTCCGGAAGGGACGAGTTAACAAGTGAGAGTACATCAATACGATGTAGCTTTAACAAAGAAAGAGGACGCGTGCTCCCAACTCACACTCTGAATTCCAAAACAAATTTAAGTGAAAACCCCATGCAGAAAAGCATGGATGTTTGCCACACTCTGTATAAAAAAGGGGAAAATAAGTATATACATATACATACTCACACATGTACATCTGCATATACCCATATACAGATCTACACATATGTGAATTACAGAAGTCTAAACACACACACACACACACACGACCCTGATAACACAGATTCTGGGAAAGGAAACCTGTTATCTGGGGATAATAATAGGAAGAAGATTCTCCCCTGAATACTTCTTGGGGATCTTCTGAACTTTGAATCATGTGACGATGTTACCTATTTAAGAATAAATTAATGGGGTGCCTGGCCGGCTCACTCGGTTAAGCATCTGTCTCTTGATTTCGGCTCAGGTCCTGATCTCATGGTTCGTGTGATCGAGCCTTCCATTGGGCTTGGTGCTGACAGCATGGAGCCTGCTTGAGATTCTCTCTCTGCCTCTCTCTCTGCCCCTCCCCTGCTCGTGCTGTCTCTCTCTCTCAAATAAATAAATTACAAAGAAAACATTAAAAAATAATAATATCAATTAGCAAATATGAATAACAATAAATTGTCCACTGATAAGCAGTAAATTCACACTTATATAAGTACTTACTAAGAACTTGGAGGACCTCATTTCTTTGTTTCTTTTTAAGTTTATTTATTTATTGAGTGAGAGAGAGAACAAGGCAAGGAGGGGTAGAGAGATTGGGGGAGAGAGAGAATCCCAAGCAGGCTCCACACTCTGAGTGCCCCACGAGTCCCACCCCTGACTCTGGGCTCAAACTCACGAACCACGAGATCATGACCTGAGCTAAAATCAAGACTTGGACACTTAACCGACTGAGCCACCCAGGCGCCCCTGGACGACCACATTTCTTAAACAAAGAATATGGGGAATAAAAATTAGGTGCTCATTCTCCTTCCATTCTCTTGGGGTTCTTATAAAATAGTAAGTGACATACGACAGTTTGGAGGAAAACCAATTAGAGGGACAGAAGTCATCATTAACCCCTTCCCCAGATGAGTGACAAAGAGACACGTGTTCTAATTAGCACCCAGTGACACTGTGTAAAGAGCAGTTTGCAATGGAAATGAACAGATGGCAGACAAGCATATGAGGTGCGGGTGGCACACGACGGAAAACTTGAGCTGACACTGAAAACTTCGAGCGGCTGCAAGAATCTGTACCTGAACAAAAACTGCTCTGGAAATACGGGTGATCCCCCCTAGCCAACCTCCTCCAGTTTTTAGGTGCACCGAGCCTTGCCGTTTTCCGTGTTCAGTCCCCACAAGGCAAACAGTAAGGCAAACGGTATTGCAAAACCCATCCCACTTTCTAGAGGCGCAAACACACCCACGCGCCAACCAAGCAGCCACCTTTCCGCAACAGAAAGATTTCCTATCCCCAGGCAATGAATGGCTCGGTCACCTAACCTAGCATCTCAGCTCAACAAAAGCTTTTGGCCAGCATCTCGGAGGTCGATGCTACAGCAGCCGACCTGGAGGTTTATGCCTTGACACCATCTCCTTTCTCCTCCTCTGAAACAGAGATTTATTAGCACAGGAGGCAGAGAGGCAGAGAGAGAGAGAGCTCATAGGGTTGGCGAAGGCTTCCATGATCCAGAGGGCAGGGTCCCAGGGGTACACACCTCTGACTTCTCTTCGCTCAGAGGCAGATCAGAGAACACCAGTGAGGAGGAAGACAGGTTTCTTCCGGTTTCCAAGTTCACCCCGTGATCAGACCTCTCTCCACGGACACAGAGGTGCCACAAGCAAGGGCGGTTTCACTGGCTGAACCCTCAGCAAAGAAGCAGAGACTGACCCCACGCATGGGCTACTCCAGCACAGCTAGCAGATGCGATTTCTCTCTGTCCCCGCTGACCCAGCCCGGGGAGACAGCACACGGCAGACAGGATGCCCTAAGTCATGATGCAACCCTTGAAAAAAAAAATCTGTTCGAGATCCAAAACCAGGATCTGGTTTCTGCCGTAAGACACCGTCATTACAGGAGGTCTGTTGAACTGACACACATTTAACACCAGGAGACACTGCATATTCCTGTGTCTTTCATCATTTACCTACATACGCTGTTTTGAATGTATATTCTGTAGTGATCAACCGTTGGATGCAAAACGGCAAACACAAAACTTTGAGTAAACATCAGATACAGTCTTGCTCTTCTGGCAAAAAGCAGAAAAGGTTTTTGTCTGATTTGGGAACTCCAGATAACTACTCAAAGGGGTAAAATAAAAAAAAAAAGGCAGACAGTGGGCTAATAGGATTATCTTTAGCTATTATCAACATTTAAGGCTAAGAATTATAAGTGCAATTTGTGCCATCTGAATTTTTAAACGGACACTTTAATTCACGTGTTTGAGAGGAATATACGCATCATCTATATATATACACATATACATATATACACATATACACAGCAGACTTATTTTACACAAAGCAGGCAGTTTCCACTAAATTATTATTGAGGTACTGGGAATTCAAACTCAATTCCATTTCCTATCTGAGACAACAGACTCTTCTGGTTTGAGGATATTTTTAAATATAAAAACTAATTATCCTATCTCACTGCCTATAAATTCAATTTCTATTTCTGAGCCTGCTTCTGTTGTACATCTTATGGTAGTCCCTTTGCATTACGGCTTTTTTACAACCTAGTCTCAAATCACAGGAAAAGACGGGACCAAATCAAAATAAACCTCCCAACCTCTGGGGAGGGTTTGGTAATGCAGCAACATTTCCATAATGCTATACGTATTTTAAAAACCAAGTCCATTGTCTATGAAAGGACAGTTCTTTCTAAGTGGCAAATGTTACAGACAAAACCCAGAGAGTATAAATCGGACACACGAAGAACAAAGCCCGTGCCGGTGAATTCTTTCTCTTGGTTAGATTTTCCCACAAGACCCATCGACCAACGCATGCGAACACTGCACCGGGCAAACTTTTGCAAAGCAGCGCCCAGATTTCCACTGTGCCCGCCTCCTAAGACCTTTCAAGGCCATTCTGGATTGGCTTACAACAAACACTCTCCCTTCTAAGCCCCACTGACTCCTTAAAAAGAGAGTCCTTCACAGACATGTCAAAGAAAGCAAATTAACAACCACAATTTACGCTTTCAGCGGGGGTGGTGAAGGTCAAAGGCAAACCAAAGTAAATTGACACTGATAAAGAATTAAAACAGCCTATGGTTGAAAAAAAAAGAAAAAGAACAAAAAAAGACTCTTCCAAGTCCCTCCTACTCTCCGTGTCAGTCAGGTGAGCTTATCTGAAGAACTTTCAGAAGTTCCTCATCAAAACTCTACCCCTAGATTGATAGCACAGCCACCAATTAGCTGTTCAGGCTCTGACAGTCTCTTTAACTCTTTAGACCTTATTTTTCTTACCTATGAAATGAGGGAGTTAACAAGGTGATTCTGAGGTTCCTTCCAGCTCTAAGCGTCCACGGTTTATGATCAAAGGCCGTGGCTACTCCCTGACTCTGGTCCCGGCAAGCGACAGTAGCAGACAAAGCCGAGATCTTTCTCAGACTTTCCTGATCAAGATGCTCTCTGCTTCCTGTGTCATAAGCATCTCAGATCAAATGAATAGTTAGGAGAGAATAAAAAGGATGAACGAAGATCATGGAGATGATATTTCTCGATAAGGAAGAAAAACACCTCTGTGAAGAGGAAAAGGTCATTTTTGGAAATGCTGGACTTTTTTTTTTTTCCCCCCAACAAAGGCTCTAGGAAACCATGTTTGTATTCTCCTTCCTCAGACCCCTTCTTGCAGCCCTGATTCTTCTTATTTCCGACCGCCCTCAAAATCAAAAAGGTGAGAAAGGTCTTTTTTTCCTCACTCTCTTCTGATGTGGCCAAATTTGGATCATTCCTATAATGTCATACACTGATTTCTGAACTTCCTGCTAAACTCTGATTAGGCCCAACTACCACGGGAGTTGACCTTTTGTGAAGGTATTTTAAATAACACTTTCCCCACCCTGGATACCCACAAAGGTCAATATTTGAATTCTTCCCACTTTTGTTTTTGAAGCAGTAAAATTTTCTTCAACCTGCCACATATGAGTGAAGGCACCGGGTGGGGGGCAGTGATTTCTGCCTCGAGCCCCACTTCACCCAAAGGAAGAAACTTCCAGGCGCTTGGCTGAAGCCAGGTGTTTGTCAGTCTAACCGGTCAATCTAAATAAAAGTGTAATTTTTTTAAATAGAAAGTTTGAAGTCCAGCTATGCTCAAGCTGTGAAGAGTGTAGTGCTGCTACCATTACATTCTAGAACCCAAACATTGGTTCACCAACACACTTCAGAACAGAAATAGATTCTGCCTTCATAAGTCTGTGTGTGGTCCTTGAAGTATTTAGTCAGCTACTATGGCATACACATTCACTCTTTTGCTCCAATGTCCTTTACTATCAAAAATATCTAGAGGTGCCTGGGTGGCTCAGTCCGTTAAGCGTCTGATTCCGGCTCGGGTCATGATCCCGTGGTTTGTGAGTTCAAGCCCCACGTGGGGCTCTGTGCTGACAGCTGGGAGCCTAGAGCCCGCTTCAGATTCTGTGTCTCCCTCTCTCTCTCTGCTCCTCCCTTGCTGGTGCTCTCTCTTTCTCAAAAATAAAGAAAAACATTAAAAAATACATATTTAAAAAAAACAAACCTGGAAGTCATTTTCGAGAGCCAAAGTCTGGGTGACCTAAAGACCACGTTGTTACGGAGGCCACGTTAAACAATGTGAGATTTCACGGAAACACACCCAGAACGCTCCTGCCGCACCTGCACCCAAGCAGGGCAAGTCACAAGCAGCCCCACCCTCACTGTCCTCCTCGACAAACCCCACACCCCCCAGGGTCACAGGAGGGAAGAGACCTTGGGATGTGCCCTGCCACTCTGGTGCTAAACACGATACAGCCCTGACTCTTTTCTTAAACCCACTTTGAGAGGGCCCCTGAGCTTCATGACTAAATGAGTTTCATTGTTGTTGAAAAATAAAGGACTTGCTTAAGTAGTTTCGTATGTAAACAGCTGGGCTGGAGGGGTGGGGGGGGGGGGCGGCGGTGTGCACACTACTTTACGTGGGGTGTTCTTTTTTATTGTTTGCAGTTTCTAGTTTAGGATTTATCCAATTATCTGTCTATTGTCTGGCAGGCCTGGCACGGGGGGTTCCAGTTACAGGAAATGCTTCTGTGACTGCAGGCCCAGAGCAAGCCCTGCATATCCAACAGGGGTGTGTACGTGCTGGAGGGGGGGAGGCATGGAGGGGGAGGCCGCCCAGCAAAATAATCCAAGTGTGAAGTTCAACTACAAAGCTACTTCCAACCGCTTTGCATGGATCTGTTATTTGCTGTAGGAAGGGGAGTAAAAACCGATTAGGGCAGAGTATGGGGACGGGGGGGGGGGGGGGGGGGGGAGTGACGTCCTTGAGTCCTGCTTGAGGTGACAGCCAGCACGCGTGCTCGGAGGGGGTCTGGGACACAGAAGCATGGGGGTGGCATGCCGAAATGGACAGCAAGTTCTGCTGAGCTGCTTACAGAGGCCCTCCTCCAACGGGGGATTGGGGAAGCTCTGGGGACAGACAGACAGACTTCCAGGTGGGAAAGACTGAGGTCTGAGCTCAGTGCCTCTGCAGCTATCTCTCAGGGAACAAGTTCTCACTGAGCGACACTCGAACCTCGGTCTCCATTTCATTGATAAGCAGGAGATGGCTCTAAAACCTAAATCAGATCGCTTCACTTCTCTGCTCAAAACCGTCCCCTGGCTGCCCAGCTCACACAAAACAAAATCCGAAATCCTCGCGAGAGTCTATCAGGCCCTACGGTAATTCTTGATGGCAACAGACTGCCCCAGGGGCATTCAGGAAATCCGTGGGGACTGTCCTGATAGCCACTGGCTAAGTGGGGGGTCGCTGGTGGTGTTTAGAGGGTAGACAACCTAAAATGTGTCGATGATCCAGCCCGATCAAGAAACGGACGCCCCTTCCAGTGAAAAACCCTGACTCCGTTTTACACGTCAAGCCAAAGCGTTTTCTCGGAGATCGGCATAAACACAGAATCTCCGAGAATGCGACAGGGAATGATGTATTTTGTGTTAGTTAGAACTTCACCCAGAACTTGTCAGAAATCTCACGTCATTAAAGGCGACACCGGTTGTCACCGAGCTGCCAACATAACACCTCTGCCCCACCTACCTTTATTGCTGCCACGTTCCCGGTGACCCTACAAGGGGATGGCGAGCGCGTGACCACACCGCTCTGACTTCCAGCGTGGTCACGCCTACCCTGACATGCTGAAATACTCATTTCATTGCAACTGGCTCTTTTTTTTTGTATTTCCTTTACAGTACGGTTATGGCATCATATTGACGATTTGCAATCACGTGGGTAGGTAGGTTGTCTTTGCACATTTGTCTCCTGCAAATTTCATTGCAGGAAAGTAAAAGGAGTGTCCCTTAATATCTGCTGTAAAAAGCAAGATCTGGGTCTGGCCAAGGGCCACCTCCCTCCACCTTACTTCCCACCCCCTCCCCCTCTCACTCTGAGCCGCCCCCTTGAACATGGCCAGCCCCTATATGTGTTTCTCAGACACCTACAAGGCTACCTGCCTCCACCCCCCTCACTGTCCCCTTACCCTCCTTTTTCTTTCTATAGAATTTATCAATGCCCAACACTAAATTTTGAACTGAATTGTATATTGACTTTCTCTGCTGCTAGAATGAAGTTCTATGACACCAAGGTCTGGCTATCTTATTCTCAAGCACCAGGAACAGGCACCTGTTAACATTAGGGACAAACAGAAGGACAAACAAACCAGCAGATAAACTGAAGTTCGGTCCTGCAAACGGGCTCCAGTTCCCTGCGAACCAGCAAACCCTCCCAGAGCCGCTGCAAAACGTGCTCTTCCTTCCACTGGCCGTGTTGTCCAGGCTGCACCCTTTGCCCCATTAAAGAGCATAAAAGGGAAAGAAGCCAGAAAAAGGGAGCAGGGCAAATTTTCTAAAAATAATCATCTTTTGGGGGCGCCTGGGTGGCTCAGTCAGTTAAGCGTCTGACTTCGGCTCAGGTCATGATCTCACGGTTCGTGGGTTCGAGCCCCATGTCAGGCCCTGTGCTGACAGCTCAGAGCCTGGAGGAGCCTGCCTGTTTCAGATTCTGTGTCTCCTTCTCTCTCTCTCTCCCCCTGCCCTTCCCCCACTCATGCTCTGTCTCTCTCTCTCTCTCTCTCTCTCAGGAATAAACACTAAAAAAAAAATTTTAAATAATCATCTTTTCAGGACAACCGTGTGGCACAGACTCCAACACGGCACTGAGCCTAATCCTCGGTGTGTCCTGTCCACCCTCTCTACTCACCACAGAGAAACACACGTTGGAGTCCCCCTGCCCCCTGCCCAATAAATGGGGTTGAGTTGACTGGATATCCATGCGGGGCAAACAAAACAAAACAAAACACCAAAACAAAACAAAAAAACCCTTTGCCCTCCCAGCTGAAAACCTTCACATAACTTAGTTCCAGGGGCATCATATAAATGTCAACGTGGACAGCAAAACAATACCACTTTTAGAAGTTAACACTAGAGAAATCTTCATGACCTTGGGATGGGAGAGATTTCCAAGCCAGACATAATAAATGCTAATCGTGAAGGAAAAGAGCAATAAATCAGGCTACATTCAAATTAAAACTTCTTTCTGTCAAAAGATTCTGCTAAGAGAGTACAAAGGTGGGAGAAGAGAGTTAGCAACACAAACGACTGATGAAGGGCTCAATCCAAAAAATGTAAAGAACTCCTATAAATTCATAACCAAAAAGACAAGCAGGGATCCCGGGTGGCTCAGTCAGTTAAGATTCGGACTCTTGGTTTCCACTCAGGTCACCATCTCACGGTTGGTGAGTTCGAGCCCCGAGTAGGGCTCTGCGCTGACTGTGGAGCCTGCTTGGGATTCTCTCTCTCTGCCCCTCCTCCTCTCTCTAAATAAATAAACCTAACAAAAGACAGGCAGCACAGGTGAAAAATGGGCAAGAGACTTGAACAAGCACCTCACAAAAAGGATGACCAATATACATGAAAAACAATTAGTGCTCAATACCTAGTACTGAAATCCCACAATGTGATAGCACTACAAACACACTAGAATAGCCAAAATAAAAAGACTGGACAATTTTTTAAAAAAAATTTAACGTTTATTTTTGAGAGGGAGAGAGAGAGGCAGAGAAAGAGGGAGACACAGAATACAAAGACATCTCCAGGTTCTGAGATGTCAGCACAGAGCCCAACTCCGGGTTCGAACTCACGAACCATGAGATCACGACCTGGGCCGAAGTCAAGAGTTGGACGCTTAACCGAGTGAGCCACCTAGGCACCGCTATTTTACCACAATTTTTATTTTATATTATATTATTTTATTCTATTACTAAAAAAATTTTTTTAATGTTTATTTTTGAGAGAGACGGAGAGAGATAGCATGAGTGGGGGAGGGGCAGAGGTGGGGGGAACAGAGGATCCAAAGCAGGCTCTGTGCTGACAGTAAAGAGCCCGACGCGAGCCTGAACTCACCAACCATGAGATCACGCTGACCTCAGCCGGAGTCAGACGCTCAAGTGACTCAGCCACCCAGGTGCCTCTACCACAGTTTTTAAAACTCCTTTTAAAATTAAAAAAAAAGAGAGACAGTAGCAACAGTTATTGTAAGGTACCTCCACAAACAAGGGAAGTTAACATGTTCACAACAGAAAGAAGACATCCACAGAGGCTCACGGTTTATGTGTCGGTTGGTAGTTGCTGTTGTTTATTACCCCATCCAACACTCGATTAACGATTTCCGTAAGCTATTTCATTTTTCAACATAAATACCAACAGGAATTTCTAATGGTAGGGAGTGAACTAAAAGAAGTCCATAGCAGTAACTAATATTACCAAGTTACTCTATTTGCGGCGTGATTGTAGCCCATAGCGATCACCAGGGAAGGTGAACTTAATGCTGCTCGCTAAATTAAAGATCAGAGTTGATTCAAAGGGCACTAATATTACTCGACTTAATAACTCAATTCAGTTAGTGCTGTTATCCCAAGTTCTCAGCTTACGTAATTAAGGAAGTTAAGCTACGGGCTACCCTTTGATGATATTTACCTGCCATTCTGATTCTTTAAACTGCACTTCCAATCCATGAGCTGTAACTACTCGTTATTTTTCTCACGTGCCCAAGGGTCAGAATTTACCCTGGAAGTTTATCAGAACTGCTTCCCATCTTCAAAAACCCAGATCTGCGTGCAACGGCCTATAGTTTGCCTTGAACAAGATCTGCCCAAATACTCAGTCTAACCTAGGGTTCTAGCAAGAAATCGAGCAAGTTGATTTCACTTATTTCTCTTTTCTCCTCCTGAGCAGAGGTCCAATTTATAAAGCATGTCAATGAAATGCAAATCTCATTTTCAAGGTCAGCTTCAACGCACAGCTAAATCACATTTCAAATGCCACCACAGATTTCACTTACTTGACACACCAGAAGAGTTGGCATTAGGACCCTTGTATAATCTACTGATGACTTCTACGAAAATCACTGAATCTTTGTAATCATCCAAAGTAAAATCACGAATGCCAAAACACTGGCCCTGACTCCCACAAAAAAAAATGCTTAATAAATGGCAGCAAATAATATAATAATAGCAAGAATTGAACGTGCCTGTAAGGTGAATGTATTATCCCATTTTCGCCGAACGGATGTGAGAGCAATCAGTGATTCCATTGCATTTTGTAAATTACCAAGCTGCACCAATTCAAAATTTCTTCTGAAACTCAATTCCTAGGCATTTGGCTTTTGTTCCTGGGATTTCCACTGCTTTAGAGGATCCAGCTTTAATGGGCTCTTTCTGAGAAATCCTCCATCGGTTCTGAGAAGCACTTTTATCGAATGCACCATTTAACTTCATTTTGCAATTAATGAAACTTTCAAGATATATTTCCCCTTCCCCCTCCTTTCATTCTAGTTATTTTTTTTTTTCTTGCCTTTTGGGTAATTAAGAGCAGAAAACTACTCCCACTAGGAAGTAAAGACAATAAACATGGCAACAAAAACACCAAATGCCAAACAAATGTCATTTGCAGAGTTCTGAAAAGCCCATCTCTCAGAATTAAAAACATTCTGTGTCTCCACCAAAGGTCTTGGGCTGCTAGCTCTCAAATGGATCACTTTCTGATTTCGGTGAGATCCAACCAAATGGTAACGCTGTTCAAGTTTTTAGTCTTCCTTGACAAGATGCTTAACCTTTTCCAATCGGGGAGGTAGACTCTTGCCTGCCTTGGGCAACCTGACTAGTTTGGTAATAAAACAAACCGCCAATTCAGTTGTTTATTTTGTTAGCCTAAAAATGTTTGCGTGGTTAACGGAATGTAAATGTACCGTGTCTGCTCTTCTTTTAAAAGTTTTAGACAAATCATCCCCTGACATATTCAGCCGGGAATGACCCTCTGGTTGTAAGATACACGTCCCAACCCAGAAACGGGACAGAAAAGTGGGCAGTTTATAGAGATGCGTATCCTCTCCACGTTCCTTTGCACTGTGTAGGGAAAAACCGTTTCAATCCTTTTCCCAGTCGCCCAGTGCACAACCCCAGAATTTTCAGTTCAATTATATTCCTAGTAAGCCACAGGGCCCCTCTGGTAACGGATAAAACCATAAGGCTTCGTGCAGAGGAAGCAAAAACGCATTCAAATGTGAGAATAAATGGCTCCCCCAGGATTCTTTATACTTCCTAGTTTTAGGTAGATCAAGAGCACTTTTAAAATAAACTTGGAGTTCCTGTCTTATTCCAATGGAAAATCTGACTTCAGACTCTTTAGCGACACAAAAGCAGCTTGCCTTTCCCGCGCAACCAGAATCAAGCTTTTGTCACCTTAACTGTAAGCAGGTCAACAAAAGAGGTGCCCCGTGGGCCTGGCCGCTGAATGTTAGTAAGTCTGGTGGCAGTCTTCGCCTGGGGGACCATCTGGGGAGCTTTAAAACCTAGTGATTCCTGGGTCCCACCCTCTACCCCGACATGTCACGATTCAATTGGTCTGTCGTGTGGCCTGGGAGTTTTCAGTGTTCCCTGGGTGATTTGAATGTGCGGCCAAGGGTGAGACCCCGGTGTCTTCTTAGTCCGTCCGGGCTGCTATGAAAGAAGAGCATAGACTGGGTGGCCTATAAACAACAGAAACTTATTTTTCTCACAGTTCTAAACACTGGGAAGTCCACGATCGAGAAGCTGGCAGATTCGATGTCTCGGGAGAGCCCACCCCCCGGTTCAGAGACAGGCATCTTCCGTGTCCTCCCAAGCCAGAAGAGGCGAGGAAGCTCTCTGGGGTCTCTTCCACAAGGGCACTGATCGGATTCACCTCCACCCGCCTTACGACCTAATCACCTCCCAAAGGCTAGAAGTTTGGGAAAGGGACACAAGTATTGAGTATACAGCAAAAATTTGGTCAAGAGGCCCCCATGCCAAGGGAGGTGCAGGTGGGGCTCCCTGTGGGCACAGAGCTCAGAGGTAAATGAAGCCAGGGGTGGGCTGAGGGTACAGGTGCCGGTAGGGGCCCCACGATCCGACAGCCACAGCTGCTTCCTCGCTAAGAAGCAGAAGGATTCCCCACACCGGGGCGGGGTGGAGAGGGGGAGGGTCACACATAACTCTGCAGGGCTCTCGTGCAAGGACCCAGATGCGGGCCTGAGCACAGCCTCCCCTACTTGGGGGCCCCAGAAAGAGACACTTCCACGATCTGAGTTGTGCCAAAGGCACTCCGAGTCGTCACAAGGGTCATTCACCACAAGGCGGTCACGCAGGGCTGGGCCCTGAGCCCACGGCCTCGACACGAGGCCCCACGTGTCCGTGCCATGCGGCCTCTGCCATACTTGGTGGCAGGACTGCCCCTCTCACTCCACGGGGAATTGAAAACGAGCCGGTTGCTTTGACATTTGATTTTATCTTGCTTTCTCCAGTTTGTCTGGGGGGGGGGGGGGAGACAGAGGCAGAGAGGGAGAATCCCAGGCAGGCTCCGCACTGTCACCGCGGAGTCTGACTGGGGCTCGAACTCACTCACCGTGAGACGGTGACCGGAGCCGAAGTCGGATGCTTAACTGCCTGAGCCACCCAGGCGCCCCCTGAAATTTCAGATCCAAAAAGGGAACCCTCAAATCCAGGCCTCAAGAGCATAAAGTCTCAAAGCAGAGAACTGTACCGCCCTAACAGCTGGAGCATCTTACTTTAAAACCGCATCGGGGCATCCTAAGTTTTTGGTTGCGGTGCATTCGGGGTCGAGCGGGCGAGAAGCGTGGGGTTTTCCTCCCCCAGGCCCAAGACAGGCCCACACAGCTCTGGATCCAGACTCTGAGAATCCTGGAAGTTCACGGGGGCTGGATCCTCTCAGGCTCCACTCCAGCGAGTGTAGACGCCGGGGGAAAAAAAGGGAAAGGAGTTCCTGGCAGCGGGTCGCGGAGCACCCCCGAGGCACCGAGGTCTCGCAAGCCCAGGCTCCCCACCTCGCTCTGTCTTTCAGGGTCCACGACGGCTGCTCACCTACGGCCACACCATCCAAGGGCCCAAGAAGTGCGTCTATGCAGCAGCTGGGGGAAGGGGGCTGGAACAAGAGTTCTAATTTTTTAATGGAAAAACAAAGGTCATTGGGGGAACTTCTCACTCGCCCGCCCAAGAGCCTGTTGTACTCAGCTCCCCTGGCAAGGAATGAGGGATTGTTGTTCCCTGCTGAAGACCATTGCCCTGGAGATGGGCTGGGTGGGAAGAAAAATGTCCGTGGGGGCTCTGTCCTCGCTGTGTTCCCTCGCTGGCTGACCTCTGGAACTGAGCCCCGGGAGGTGGAAGGGGCCCTGGCGATCCTTCTGCCTTCCCCCCTGAGGATGCCTGGCCTTACCTGGAGCTGTATCTGGGCAGGGAGGCAGCTACACGGTGCCCCCCTCCCCGCGGCCTCGTGAAAAGACAGCAGATGCAAATACAAGACGGGTGATGGCTGGTGAGGTGCTGGATGGCAGAAATGTTCTAGAGGCTTGCACGGGCCACACATTGAACATATGTCAGCCATGTGCCACGGCTCTTCCCCGGGAGCAGAACGCTGCGCTTGGATTTCACCAACAGGCTCACCGTGCAAGGGGGAGACAGTGATATCAGGGTGGTGGCAGCTATGCAGGGGGAGGGGGGGCACCCGCACCGCATCAGCCCGGCCTGGAAGGGACCGGGAGTGCCCTCGCTCACTTTCATTTAGCAAACACGTCTTTGTATTCACTGCTTTCCGCGGGCGACTCAAACTTGGCAACATACAAACCATCCGATGGGGATGCGGGAGATGGGAGGTGGTGGGGGTCCCCTGCTGCTGTAAGGGGGCATTCTGTCCCCCACTCTCTGGGGTCGGGAGACCCGTCCTGCTCTGGGTATAGCTGGACTTTGTCCTAGAAGGGTCTCCTGAGGGGCTCTGCCCCTATGACAGCTGTTTGAAAACAGACCACAGACACCGCGATGTACTCACAGCTTCGGGACATCGGTGGGATAAAATCTGTCCCCTGACAGGCAAGATGCCCGACGGTTCCCTGTACTATCCTTAAAGTTGCAGTAATTATTTGGGAATTGATTTTGTGCCATCAAATATGAATAGAGAAGCTTTTACACAGTTGGGGGAGGGGCGGGGACACACACGAATGATTATGATACGAACCTATTGCACTTAAAAATCTTCTTTGTAATGTTTTTATTTATTTTTGAGACAGAGAGAGACATATAGTCTGAGCGGGGGAGGAACAGAGAAAGAGGGAGACACAGAATCCAAAGCAGGCTCCAGGCTCTGAGCTGTCAGCACAGAGCCCGACGCGGGGCTCGAACTCACGAACCGCGAGATCATGACCTGAGCCGAAGTCAGACGCTTAACTGAGCCACCCAGGCACCCCAAAGAACCTACTGCACTTTATAGAAACACAAAGAGAACACGGACAAAGGGAAGGTTAACTCTGATTGAAGGAGAGATTCAACAAAGAGACTGGGGCTGCGGGCAGGGGCAGGGGTGGGGGTGGGGGGGGCGGAGAGCAGGAAGTGGAGAGGAGACCGAGGGTTCATGAGAGGTAAGTGGGAATGAGGAGGACGGGTACCAGCCCAGAAGGTGCCTGAATAACGAGCTAAATCGTGAGAATTGGGGGCAGTTTCGGGGCGAGGGTAGATGTGACAGGAGAGGTTGGATATGGCGCAGAATCATGGGAGGAAGGTCAACATTTCCTTAGTATCCCAACTCGGCCGGGCACAGCATCAGCTTGCTGCCTCATGATACCGCCATAAGAACGCCATGGGGTAGATGTGATTGCCCCCGTTGTAGATCTGGGTCTCCCGACTCCCTTGCCAATATGAAGACCCATCCAAAAGGTGCCCCAGACAGCTCTGAGGGCCTTGAAGGAATGCAGGTCTCTAATGCAGGGCACTGTGGAGAAAACTGGCACATTTCACACAATGCTCGCCCTGAAACTTCTCGGCACACCACCTTTCGCTCCCTCCCTCTCCTTTCTCTCCTGTCCCAATTGCTCCAGGGGCCATTTCAAACTCAGACCAACTTACTGCTTTCCTGGTCCTTCCCACCAGTCCCCTGAATTAGCAAGACAAAAGGAGCCAACCTTCTTAGAAAGTATTAGAATTCTCTAGGCTAATAATTTTATAGTCTTGGCCAGTCACAAACTAACAAGGAAACAGAAGCTCCGGGGAATTAGGAATTTCTCAAGGGCTAGGACAGGTGTTTTAGGAAGATATTATGGAAAAGGGAATGAACAGACTGGGAGCAGGTGCTCAGAGAGCGCGAGGCCAATTCCGATCACATTTTGAAGAAGGCGGAACTGGAGGGGTGGGGAAGAGTCAGCGGTTGCCCGGGGGCTAAAGGTAGAGAAGAGTTCGACCACCAAGGGGGCAACATGAGGAAATTATCTTAGGGATGAAAGAGCAGGCTCTGTGTCCTGATTATGGTGGTGGTTATGTCTCTATACACCCGCCAAAACTCAAAACCGTATGCAATGACAGCGAATTTTACCGTATGTCAATTTAAAACTAAGAATTTAAAACAACTGGCAGACCAGCAGAGAGATGACCGAGCTGTCAAGAAGTGACAGGGATGCTGAGCTACATCAGGAGCAGCATAAAAAGCAGGGGTGGGGCTCTAGGTGAGAGAATTCAAAGGCGGGACTGAGATATGCCTGGAATCCGTGTGAAGAAGGAACCAGAGAACTGTGGGCCACAGATTTTTAGACATTTTGCAAGAGATCTTAAGAGATCATTCAGGGGGGAAAAAAGTTCTACCTCACATACCAGAAAACTGAGCTGAAAACGATCTAAGGGTTTGGGCTTTGTCTGGGTGGCTGGTGATATCATTACCCAGACAGAACAGACACGGAACGGCCAGGCTCAAGGAGGAAGTGGATGAGTTCACTTTTGGATATTTTGAATTTGGAACATTTATGTCACCAAGATTTCTTTTTTTAGTTTTCAGGAATTTGAAAACAAAATTGTTGGGTTTTGGCATTGAGAGCAGTATCTTGCCACAAGTACTGTTTCAGCTACAATAAGAAAGAACTCGTGGCTATAGAGTCCTACTCGAAGACGGTATGTTGCTCCGACTTTGTGTGTTGTGGCCAACAGTCGTTCAAAATCACAAGGAGAGAAGGACATTGACCCAGTAAAGGTTTTAGGGACATTTCTCCATCAAGGTGTTTGCCATTAACACTACCATATTTTCAAGGGCCTATACAACGACATATAAATTTCCTCCTTATTGGTAACATACAGATCAAACTTTGAAACAGTTGTTTTCCATTCTTATCGATGCCGATGCCAGGAGGTAATTCGCTGCTGTTTTGTTTTTGCTTTTGTTATACAATGCGTAGCACATAACCAAGGAACGTAAGCGCGGAGTTGTTCTACACCATCAGCGGTAACCTTGCAAAAGTCTCAACGCTGCAGATAAAAACCTCAAACCAAGGAGACTTTCGTCACTATTTCAGAGCAGTTTGCAAAATGCCTTGGTTTAATAGCCAGGCAGCGAAAAGAAGCAGCGTTTCCAACACCCTCACAGCCCCTGGGATACGGAACCCATTTTAAGACCAAGAGCCCCACAGTTGCAAACCACCAAGAAGGCCTAACTTCTTTGCAGCAAGGTTGGATGGCAGAATAACAAAATATAAAGTTCATAATATTGAAAACAACAGCTCTCTGTTTCTTCCAGAGCTGAGCAGGGGGACTGCAAAGATGGGGAGTCTGAAGAAGAAGGTAGAATGTTGGCACCTTCCGGTAGAGACCTTGGTTTTGCTTGCTGATGTATCCATGTGCCTGGAACGAAAGCAGGCTCCTAGTGTGTAAGGGCCAAATGAATGAATGAATGAATGAATGAATGAATGAATGAATGAAGCTAAGAGAGAAGTGAACAGATCTTAGAAGTAAGAGAAGGCAAAGGCCACTTATACTTCCTTGGCTGATTCATCCATTCAGCAAATGCCATTGGGCACCAGACCATTTGTAGGCATGGTGGTGGGTATTCAAATGCAGAAGATACAGCACTGGGCCCCAACACATTTATAACCCAGAAGAGGAAGGAAGAAAAGGATGGCAAACATCTGTGTATCAGAGCATGTGACAGAGCTTAGAAGGGAGGCACGAGAAAGGCTGGAAGTGTGGTAGAGACGTAGAGGTGGGAGGAGTCACTGCTAATGGGGACCCCTTCATCCAGGGCATCCGAACCTTAAAGGGATGCAAGATCGTGGAGAAGTTGGATGGAAGCAGAGCACTATGGGATTTAAAAATAACAGGAAAGAGGGGCGCCTAGGTGGCTCAGTCAGTTAAGCCTCCGACTTCAGCTCAGGTCACCATCTCATGGCTGGTGAGTTTGAGCCCCGCGTCGGGCTCTGTGCTGATGGCTCAGAGCCTGGAGCCTGCTTCGGATTCTGTGTCTCCCTCTCTCTCTGCCCCTCCCCTGCTCGTGCTCTGTCTCTCTCTGTCTCTCAAAAAATAAATAAATGTTAAAAAAATTGTTTAAAAAAAAATAACAGGAAAGAAGTATGCCCAGAGCAGAGGAGGCTGGAGGGGTCTGAGGAAAAGCATATCTTGCTGAAGAGCAGCAGGGACGAGGGGGGAGGATTCACAGTAAGGGAGGAGCTTGGCAGGAGGCTCCTTTTTCTTGTAGAAGAGGAGGAGCCTTGTTTTAAGCAGGGGAGAGTTCTCAGCAAGTCTGTGACAAGGCAGATCAACTGGGGTGAGGAGAAACTTGAGCAGGTTCATAGGATCTCCTAGGCAAGAGTTAGGAAGGGCAGTGGCAGCAAGACTGGGAAGTCGCTGGGGATGACAGGGCCTATGGCTCCCTGCGTGGGTGCTGAGAAGAAGCGGGAATGAGGCGTCCTGAGTTCTGCGCCTGGGTGATCGGGATGAAGGTGCTGACGTGGAGAGAAATCGTAGAGCCCAAGAAAGGTTTTGGAAGCAGGATAATGAGTTTAGTTCTGAATTAAGCATTCTGATGATATGGTAGGTTGGAGCCATCAACAGGACATCTGGGTGGACAGGCTCACGAGGCAGGAATATACAGGCAGAACTGGACTGTGCAGAGAAACCCATTTGAGAATCAGCCACTTACAGGCGATCCTGAGGTTGTGGGGCTGGAGAAGTCACTGGAAAGAGAGTCAGGAAGAGAGAGGGAGAGAAAGAAACAGTATAATTTTTTTTTTTTTTTTTAATGAGAGAGAGAGAGAGACAGAGTGTGAGCGGGGGACGGGCAGCGAGAGAGAGAGACACAGAATCCAAAGCAGGCTCCAGGCTCCCAGCTATCAGTATAGAGCCCGACACAGGGCTGGAACCCACGAACCACGAGATCATGACTTGAGCCGGAGGCTCAATCAACCGAGCCACCGGCGGGGGGGGCCCCAGGAAACAGTATCCAAGGACTTTCCAAACCATTTACTCAGCACGCCCCCTCAGAACATGTTTTTCAAAGCAAAAGAGAACTCCCGAACCTGGTTTTTAACTTGAAGCCACCGCAACTCACTCACAATAAGGGCCACGGCAGCAATCCTGTTCAACAAAACCCAAGCTAAACCCCATTGCTGGCCTTCCGCTTGAGCGAGGGAGCCTGATGGGAGGAGGGGAATGTCGCCCACTGCTCGGGCCGGCTCTCCTTCCAGAGACTTCCCTCATGTGCACGCAGCAGGCAACAATCACCATGGGCTTACAGAAGCACTTCTATCTGGTGGAAGGCAAAGGAAATGAATAACCCAATTCACTTAACCTGCACTCAACACAGATAGAAAAACAAGAGAAGATGTGATCACTGTGTAGGAGGAATGTTCTTTCCTACTCCCACCCTCGTCCCGCCCGTCTCTCTTTCCCAGGCCATTATCAACACATTTCAAACGCCTCGAACATGTTGATAAAGCAGCTTCACATCTGCGCACTCCTCCACAGAAGGGGCGACGCGTCTCAAGACCGAACCTTCCCACCTTTGCAGGGAACAAGAGCCTGACTTCTACGCTCGGCACCCACAGCTGTTTTCCACGAATAGAAAGAACCCAGCCAACCCAACTGGCTCTTTGAAGGTACGATATCCTTTTCCTGTGGCCTAATTTAGCTGCAGATTGAAAAGTGCAAGAGAAACCCAAAAAACAGAAAAAGTGGATGAGGTTTTCACAAGAGTTACATAGTACGATGAAGCAGAATTGCTTCCCATGTTGAATTCTTGAGGCACGTAGTCCTGGTGTACATTCTTTGTTTGTTGAAAACCCCTCTAAATTGTTCCCCCCGCAACGTGTTATTATTGTGACCGAGGAGATGGAAGTTCACGGTCATCAGAAAAATAGTCTACAGTTTTCAAAAAGTCATCACCCTTCTCATCAAGGACTCAGAAGACCGTGTCGAGGGGAACATCACCTAGCTGGACAGCTACTGTCACACGTGCCTGATGCTCAACAGGTCCTCGTCGGCTCTGGAAACCAATACTCATCGAGTGTCAAGGATCCACAAGCCTGTGTCAGGGCATCAGTCACAGAAAGTGACACAAACAGAGCAAACACTCTCTTGGGGTTTGCAGTTTAAACCAAGGTATCCTCTCCCGACCTGTAAAAGTGCACACAAGAGCACGTTCGACAGCACAAAGGCGAGCCAATGGCCATAGAGGGAAACCCGCTAAAAGGATGTTTTAGATGCGTTCCTTTCTCACGAAGGTGGAGGACAGCCTTTCTGAAACAGACACCGAGCCTTGCTTATGACTCTTCTTCCTATTCTTAGGCCCCTAAACAAAGAAATGTGTTTGTAAAAGAGAAGAACGTCGTAGGAAGAAAGTTCGGCCAGAGTCCACGAAGGCTGGAAGCCACTTTCAAACAGTGTTGAGGCTCATGGGACCGTGAGGCAATAGGAAAACCTAATGCAGCCGCATCCTCTGCGTGGAAATGCGGAGGCCAGACAAGACCCAGTGAAAGATTTAACAGGTCAGCTAGAGCGGTTCTCATGAATACATCTGGATGGCGGTTTATTACGACATGGAAACCTGTAAAACGGTCCATTTGGTTTTCAGAAAAATGTTCAAAGGATTCAGCACAATTTTTTTTTTTAAAAAATCATGCCCCACCAGGGCGCCTGGGTGGCTCAGTCAGTTGAGCGTCCGACTTCGGCTCAGATCTTGATCTCATGGCTTGTGGGTTCGAGCCCCGCGTCAGGTCTGTGCTGACAGCTCAGAGCCTGGAGCCTGCTTCAGATTCTGTGTCTCCCTCTCTCTCTGCCCCTCCCTCGCTCACTCTCTCTCTCTCTCTCTCTCTCTCTCAAAAACAAACATTAAAAAAATTTTTAATAAAAAAATAAAAAATAAAAGAATCATGCCTAATTCTTAAAAAGATGGATACATTGAGGTTTATTACTACAGAGGCCAGCACCTGGGACCATCCTAGTTTATTCTGATGTCCCAGTGTAGTAAATAATAACACCTCCTTTCACCCTTGTAAGGGTTCCAGCGTGGACAATAAACTTTACGGTCATACTAGATCTGAATGGTTGGCAATCTAATAGATTAAGGAGAACATTAAAATAAAATACAAAATTTCAGAAGGGCTTTCCTTCTGAACTAAGGAACATGGTTAAGTAATAATCCAGGCCTTATATACAGCACTTCCATTCGTAATTCTGGGTGGGCAGTGACATTCTGATCACCGAGTGGGGCTCCCACACAGAAGAAGGGTTCGTGCAAGGCACCGAGCAGGTGCGGGCACATTCAGAAGAGGCGAGCTGGGCTCTAAGCCTCCCGTGAACAGGCGACATGTGTACCTACCTGGCCCCAGCCCCTGGTCTCCTCCCACCAGGGCCCAGCCAGGCTCTGGGTGGTTGCTCCCCCTGCACTCTGCCCTCCCCTCCCCACCCCCCCACCCACAGAGACCAGAAGCAGCAGCGTTGGTGAGACAGGTCTAATCACATGAAACCAAAACACTTCTCCAGACTGCACTACCCAGAATGAAATGCTCTCTGATCCACTGAACATTTTAAGCCAAAACACACCCAAACCTTGAGCATCAGCAGCGCGCGTACTTCTCTTTTTCGGGGTTGTGGAGGGAGGGTGGGGTGCTGCACAGAATAACAATTTTCAGCATAGGAAAATCCCCAGTACGCAGGCTGACACCTGCTTTATCTATCCTCCCCAACCAAGTTAAATCATCACAAACAGTTCTGGACGAAACACCCTCCGTGGGCTCAGAGACGACAGGGACCGGGCAGGGGCCGGGAATGCGTCGGGCTGGCGTCCCCGTCAGCGTGGGCTGGGAAAGGGGCATGTTCACGACGGAGGCTCAGGGGATTTGAGCACGGATAATCGGAATCTTCGCCAACGCGCTCGCACGGGTCGGGGGGTGGGGGGGGCAGGTGAGTACACATAAAGCTCGTCCGGGACCACGCCTCCGCTAATCCACACACAAAAATAAAGACGAACTACAGCAGGCATCTTCAAAAGTCACATTTCAAAATTTATTCTATTTGTGTATTTTCCCATTTCAAAAGTTAAAGCAAGATCTCCGCACGGGAAACTAGAAGAGATCGTGTAAATGCGCGGAAACACTCCCTCGCCCCACTCCCGATCTTCTACAGGTACCGATCATGAAACGATTCATCTTTAGATCTTTTTTAAGAACTAGCTGCCTACCAGAGACCTTCACTTCTGCGCTTTTTTTTTTTTTTCTCCAAACCTAGCATCTCCTTGCCATGTGATCTCACTACGCTCAGAGCTGGCAGAGCAAAAGCCTGTCATTCTTAAAACATGAAGAGAATAATTCAGCGCCTTTTTTTTTTTTTAACGTGATCACAGAGAATGCAATTAATACTCTGGCTGCCTTGGTATGTAGACCAAACCTTCTGCCACAGTGTTTCGTGGCGCTTCTGTCTAGGGCCGCTCTGCCAATCTTTTCATTCCACCAGAAACGATGCCAGACTTCTCAGCGCTCAGCAAAGTATAATGAAGCAGAAAAGGTGGCCGTGCCCTCAGTGGGGGAATGTGCTCCTGGAGTGAGTCTCTACAAAATACAAAGCTACCTCCAGATCCAAGGCCTTTTGTCTCCCCATCCCTCCTGAAAGCAATTAAAATCTAGTCTTTAAAAAGAAAAGAGGGTGAAATTCTTACGTCTTCACGGAGAGCCCGGGAGCTTTTTAATTCATACGAGGTACAAGGCAGCAAGATTAGCTGGAGACAGAGAACAAGCAGTGATTTACTAAAGCCTGTGATCGATGTGGGGAGAGTTCCTACCCACACAGCAGTAGACATACAAGATATCAGAAGAAATAAAGATAATTCACAGAAAAGATAGGGATAAAGAGAGCCAAGGAAGACAAATGAGTACAAATGCTTTTAGATATTCTAGTGCAACACCTGTTTATTGGCTACAGCCACAAGGTGGTCCTTGACCCAACCCCTGTCTCATTCAGGGCCATATGAAGAGTGCAAGCCAGTGATGGTATTTACCATGGATCACAGGGTCCCCAAGTATATTAGACAAAAGAACAACCATAAAACCAACCCCCTAAGCTATCATTGAATGCATGTGAATACTATTTTAGTTGATTCTCTGGCCCTCAAAACTCACAGAATCACAAAATTTTAGTGCGAGATCCTTTCATCCAACCCTCTCGTTGGATTAAAGAAGCTCAGAGAAGTATGTGACATTCCCAAACAGCAGGTTTCTGGGAGGGCCAGGATTTAACCCAAGGCCCTTGCCCTCCACCCCACCCCCCGGCCCTCAGTACCATGATAATCTCACCCGCCATATCGACCACCTATTCCTGGCCTTGATGGCTTCTTTCCTAGAAGTGTACCTCCCCTCAGTCTTGTCTGTATTGAGTGTCCGATATTGTGATATGACAAGAAGTATGTATTTGGTCTTCACCTCCAGTTCCTAGCACAGAGCTCCTAAAACTCTTGGAATTTCCTGAATGACTGGGGTGACAGCAATATCTTTTGTTATGATGCTGGGCCTTAGTCCCCAGTTCCGGACACAAGAGCATCTAAGACCCTTGGAATCTCCAGTGATGAGTGTCTTTTGTAAGCTAATTAGATGTCTAGTGGCTGGGGGGCCTTGGATGTACTCAGGATGTCGGGAAGCCTGCCACCAGAAAGTCCAAGGCTTGATTACAGGGGGATGGAACTTTCAGCCCCACCCCCAACCTTCTGTGGAGACTGAGTCAATCACCAAGGGCCAATGATCTGATCACTCGTGCCTGTGTAATGGAACCTTCATTAAAACCCCTTGACTATGGGGTTCTGAGAGCTTCTAGGTTGATGAACAGCCCCACAGCCCTTCCCCATCCCTTGCCCTATGCGTGTCTTCCCCGTGGTTGTTCCTGAGGTGTATCCTTTATAACAAACCAGTCAGAGTAAGTGTGTCCCTGAGTCATAGGAACTGTTTTAATAAATTATCAAATGTGAGGAAGGGGTAGTGAAAACCTCTGATTGGTAACCAGTTGGTCAGAAGTGCAGGTGGCCCAGACATTCATCTGGTGTCTAAAGTGGGGGCGCTCCGTGGAATCTGATGCTAACTCTAGGTAGGCAGTGTCAAAATTGAATTAAGTTGTAGGACACCTAGCTGATGTCCAGAGATTTGGAGAATTGGTTGTTGGTGTGAGAGAAACCCCCAGCCATCTGGTGTTAGACATGCTGGGGGTCAAATAACTCAGACGTGCCTCCTGGCATCTGATCCCTTACCTCTTTGGAGCGGGGTACCCGCTTGGTCCTCCCATCCCATGGGTGACCCAACTCGGTCTCGGACCTTTCGGACAGGTGAGAGCCACAGGCCTTGCTACGTGCTGCCAGGAATTTGACATGACCATGTGGACTTCCAACGGAAAAAAAAAAAAAACATCCCCTTGTTGTGACAATATGTTACGATCCCTCCCCTAACCTCGACCTCGTGGCTCCAAAAATTCAACATGAGTCAAACCTTTCCATTGAACATTGGCTACGACCTTTGATTAATGTGTCCTATTCGTCACGGGACATGCTCGTGTATACTCACATACACAAACACAGGCATATTTACTTCTAAATAGGACCCTGTTCCATTATTTTTGGTACAGAAACACAAGTAAATATTTCCACGGGTAATTTCTAGTTTATCTCTCACAGGCATTGGACTAGAAGCTGAAAGTCTGATGTTGTACTCTTAATTCTAACACAAGGCGGGTAGGCCAGCCCCCTCTCATACTGTCACATACTCACCGATAAAAGTATAGCCAGACCCTCCCTGAGTCGACCAGGAGTGGGCTCAGCAAGACCACGGATGTGGATGCACTTGGTAAAAGTCGCACAGAGTGCCACAGAAGTGTCTAAACTACACCCCGTCTGTGCAAAAAAGAAAGCTCCCTTTACCCTCCTGTGTAATAGTAACCAAAGATGGGAGTCAAAAGGTGACCACACTGGGTAATAAATGGTTAGCAGTCTGGACCAGTGCTGTCCGATAGAAATATAATATGAGCCACATATGTAATTTTAAATTTTCTAGTGGTCACATTTAATGTATTTTTATTGAAACCAATATATCCAAAATATTATCATTTCAACATGCAATTAACATGAAAATGACTAATAAAGTCTTTTTGTGCTCATCTTTTTTGTGTCTTTAAAATCTGGTGTGTACTTTATTTATTTATTTATTTTTATGTTATTTTTTTTTAATGAAATTTACTGTCGAATTGGTTTCCATCTGGTGTGTATTTTAATGCTCCAATCACATTTCCCTTCAGACTAGCCACATGTCACACGCCCAGTGGCTGCCACACTGGACAGCGAAGGAGATTTTAGACACGGTACGGTTTCACGCTTTCACGGTCGCACACGAGTCTTTTTTCAATGCCTAACACACTGCCTCGTAGCAAGTAAACACCCAGTCAATATCCGTGAGATACAGAAGCGTCTAGATGTCTACTGTGACCACGGAACATCTTTGGGATAAGAGGAGGAATAAAGGACTCCCAAAAGCATTAGTCTGTGTTGATCTTCTCCTGTTCTTGAAACCCAGAAGTCCCGGCTTGTAGGACGCTCAAGGGAAAGAGACCGGTCCTGGTGGAATCCCAGGCGAGGTCTCTGCTGACGGTGGGGGCCGTTCCTTCCCAGCCACCTTTTTACCTGCGTCATTGCGGACCTGTCCATTCCTCCACAGTGGCTGCTGCCAGGAGCTCAGGGAGACGGCTGAAAACAGAGGGGCACTTACCCCTGGGTCCCGTATTACTGTGAAATCATTTGCATTCTGTTCAGCAAATCTGCGTAAAACTGGAGTCAAGAGAGCTTGGCTGGGCTTCCAGGCCACGCTCTTTCTCCACGCTGCTGTGGCCATCACTGTTGATCACCATTTACAAGGGTGGTAGAGGGAGACAGACCCCCCCCCCCCCCCCCCCGTTAGGATCAGCATTAAAATAGAATCCCTTCCCCACACTGCCATGAAAGTTGGTGTCCTCGGGGGTAAACGAGTGAAGGAACTCTGAGATGTAATCTGGCCGCTGCATCCTTTGTTATGACAAGAGTTTATTTTATGGGACTCTGACCTATGGCACGAAAAACTCAGCTTCAGTTGGGGTTGTAACGATCCATGACGGCGCGCACACCTGAGCGCCCTCGAGCTCAGATTCCGGCCCGTGGGCCCCCTGGGAAACCAAACTCACCACCCTTCATTCCAGAAAGCCACAGACTTGCATCCCCAAAGCAGAGTTTACCCTAGAGGACCCCTTCCCCTTTCCACCAGGCACGGTGAGGGTAAACTCAAGGTGGGGAGCGACTGCCTTTGGGTGCACCGTCTCCTTTCTCTTCCTTTGGATGGGGGAGGGAGGGGAGGGGTGGGGCACCGGGGGGGGGGGGGCGGGGACAGGGGCGAGGGGCAGGGGGCCACAGAACTTCAGGCAGCAAGTGAGCGAAGTAAAGGACACAACAGAGAGGGCGAACGTGCCAGGGGGAATCGCACAGCAAACAATTTGGTACGCGTTTACATTTTGTTATTTTATCTCAGCCGCCTATCTCTTTCTAGGACTATTTCCCAGAGAAATTCCATTTTCATTACAAAACTGGTTTCTTATGCCAGGGAAGACTGTGGTGCTGTTATTATTGCATTGTTATTTCTACTAAGGTCATCTCAGATGTATGTCTACGTGAGATAAATGGTTTCCTAAACAGGCTTCTCTACATCCTGCCGCTGCTTACGTTTGCCCACTCATCACTCCTGGGGCCTTGACACAAGCAGCTTCCAGGAAACTCCAGAAGAGGAGAGGCCACAGTGCTGTGATTAAGGGCACAGAGTGCTCTGCGGCTGCCTGAGTTCAAATCCCAGCTCAACCCCAGAAGTGGCCGAGTTAGTCGCCTCTCCAAGCCCCTGTGTCATCTCCAGGGATAAAACCACACCGACCTCTCTGGACTGTCCTAAGAAAGAAACGCGTTCGTGCAGATAGGATTTAGAAAGTATCTGGCACAGAGTAGACACCCCACAAACGGGCGCTTCATCGTGATATGGCTGGGCTGTCCCCCTAACGCGGCCAGCGCTGCCTGCGACATCACACGGCCAGCTGTCCATTCGTTCAGTTCAGCCAGTGTTTACTGGGCACCTACCATGTGCTTTCCCTGCGCTAAGCCCAGAGTATTCCGTGGTGGTCAAATTGTATCCATATTCTCAGATTCTACCTTTGAAATGTCTTTCACGGTTGTCCTATCCCAGGGGGAAGAAGGGGCAGGCGCTCGGCCCCATCGCAAGATGGACACCTGCCGCATCTTCCCACCTGGCCTCCCTCCTGCCCCCTCCACCACCATCACAACTCACGATCCTGCTAGAAACCTTCACTGGCTCTCCACTGCATGAAAGATCAAGTCTAAACTGCTCACGGGGTGCAGGGGACACTCAGGCCCTAGTGAATCGGCCTCGGCTATGCCTCCAGCCTCCTCTCCTTGCCTTCCACCCCCACAACCCGTCTATTCTGGTCATGCTCACTTCTGTACCATCCCCGAGCTCGTTAGACCCTTCTCATCACTCTGTTTATTTGCACGCAGTGCCCTTTCCCATTCCCCACAAGGCAGGCTCTCAATTATCCTTCCAGATTCAGGCCAAATGGCACCTCCTCCGGGAAGCCCTCCCTGACTTTCTCAGGAAAAACGCAAGGGGAGGAGATCTTTCTGTTCACGCGTCAGCTGCCCCGGGGGAGACTGCCCTCCACGAGGCCAGAGATGGCATGGAGAATCCTCGAAGGCACTGAGAATGGTGAATGAGCGGATGACCACATGTCACGGGCCAGAGCCTCCAAACTGAAGTCACCAGGCAGATGCTCAGGGTTCAGGCGTTGCGAGAAGGCTCCGCACACGAGCCCCTCCGTGTCCCGCAGCGGGGTGGCCAGCGACGCTTACTATGTGGACAATGTCACTCAGGCAGAGCGAGGATCATTTAGACACAGCCGGACGGCAGAAACTCCCCCAGAACTACCAATCCCCGTATCGACTTAGGTCAAGCTCCTCTTGATTCTCCGCTCTAAAAAGCGAGGTGGGAGACAAGGGACACGCAGGGAAGCACATGCCCTTTGAGGGCGCTCAGCCTGTGCAATCTTTGTCACACCGCCCCTGCCGTGCCCCCTCTCTTGCGCCACGTTCTGGAATGAGTCATTTCACAGAGGTGGAGTTTTCAGCTGACTGAAGCCTACACTTCTCAAAAATTTTAACCATTTGGAATGGAGTCATTTCAGATAGGGACCACCCGCTTCCCCTGAACTCTTCGCCTCTCCCTATGGAAAGGGACCCTGTCTTGATGACCCAGCTGCATCATTAGGAATAAGTGAGCCTGTGCCACAGCCCAGAGAGAACTTCAAGGGCTGCTGAGATCTTCACGACTGCCTGCCCCGCACCGAGGCTGTGTCTGTGGTTCCTGAGCCGGGTTTCACAGCACGGTTATCTTCTCCCTGACCGTCAGACTCTTGGAATAACTGCTCTAATAACTTGCAGGCTCCGATGACCACTCAGTACTAACCGGCCGCAGGTGCCATTTCTATTGGCTGGAAACAAAATGAGAACCCATCTTGTGAGGACGTGTATTTAAAGGAAAATGGGAGCGGGAAATTATTTAGCCTTAAAAATTAGAAATGAGATTGTGACACCCGCTCCAGCACGGATGGACCTTGAAAACATGACGTTAAGCGAGAGGTGCCAGAAGGTGGCGGAAGGACAAACACAGCGTGATTGCCTCGTACGCGGTACCTAGAGTAGTCACATTCTAGAGACAGCAGGCTAGTAGTTAGCAGGGGCTGCGGTGGGGGAGTGGGGGGAGGGAACGGGGGCTTTGTGCCTAGTGGATACAGAGTTTCAGTTTGGGAGATAGATGGTTCTGGAGATAGACGGTGGGGAGGGTTGTACCACGCTGTGAATGTACTCGATGCCACTAACTATGCTTAAAGGAATGGTTACAATGGTACCCTTTAGGTTATGTACATTTGTCTCTCTCTTTTTCTCCATACGCACACACACACACACACACACACACAAATCTGTTAAGAATGATGGCCAAGCTCTTATGAATAATGGGTGTGACCTTTGGTGTGTAACCTTTGTGTTACCCTTCTGCATAGCAGGGGATGAAATTCCTTCCTAGTTCTTAGTTGTGTTTAGAATCATCCTAATTGCTAAACAGGGTGTTAATGGACTTTGCAGTCATAAAGGCCTTTCATTCACCAATCACAGTCCTGGGGACAAACGAATGCTCTACATTTCCACGTAGACATCACAAATAATCCCGGGTAGAAAACGGAGGCAGAGAAAGGGCAGAGTTTTCTTCTCTTCACCCTGGAAACTAGGGAGCCCGTCCTGGGCACGGAATCCAAATTTACTTTTCCCTTGTCCTGAGATCAGGCCCTACCGCTAGGAGGTCACATAGAAAGCCATTAAAGAACAAAGAATCTAATTATCTCAAGTCATTGGGATTTTAAGGATTTGTAAAGATACATTAAGCAGGCTTTTAAATATTATAGTGTTGGGTTATAGCTTATAAATTAAACATTTTAGATTCTGTTGGAAGCACATTTTTATTTATTTAAAAAAATTTTTTTAATATTTATGTATTTTTGAGAGAGACACACACAGAGGGTGAGTGGGGAAGGGACAGAGAGAGAGGGAGGCACAGAATCGGAAGCAGGCTCCAGGCTCTGAGCTGTCAGCACAGAATCCGACACGGGGCTCGAACTCACAAACCACAAGATCGTGACCTGAGCTGAAGTCCAACATTTAACTGACTGAGCCACCAAGGAGCCCCTGGACCCACATTTTTAAAGCAGTCTAGTCCACAGGAGACAGAGGAAAGAGCCCGCGGCTTGTTCAGTTCTAGTGACACAGACCCCAGGGTTTCGGAAGCCTGGTTTTGAACTCTGTCTCAATTAATGACAGGTTACTATTGTCCCTCTGCCTGAATGATAATTTCCCTTCCTTTCTGTGCTTCCTTATGAAATACCAAGAAATTCTACTCTAAATATTGTAACATGTTGTGCCTGGGAAAAATGTTTAATTTAGTTTTTTAATTTTTATTTATTTATTCTTGAGAGAGAAAGCGACAGAGAACGAGCAGGGGAGGGGCAGAGAGAGGGGGAGACACAGAATCCGAAACAGGCTCCAGGCTCTGAGCTGTCAGCACAGAGCCCAACGCGGGGCTCGAACTCACAAACTGTGAGATCATGACCCGAGCCGAAGACGGACGCTCAACCGACTGAGGCACCCAGGCGCCCCTAGTTTTTTATTTACATATGCTTTCGTAAACAAACCCCTTAAAACAGTTTTTTTTTTCCTTCTGAATCAGACTTACTTATTCGGCACATGAACTTACGTTAAATATTCAATCTTACTGTTTAATAACACCAAGAGATATGTAAATTAACGAAAAAGCAAGAAAAAAAAAAAAGAGATAGGTTTACTAAGGAGCCTAGTAAGAGTTTCCTATCTTGTCAGAACTTAGTGTTTAAGTTTCTTTTAAGAAAGTAGTTTCCTGGCCCATGCTGACACTCCCTGAGCCCTGCAAACCAGCACTGCGGCATCCTGTTCAAATGTTATTGTGGAAACACTGTGCTGTTCTAGGTCAAATGTATCCAAATTAAACCAAGGGATGGAAATAACTCTCCCTTGATACACCGTGGTTGCTGAAAGTGGATTTGTTTATGAGTAGAATAAAATTTACAGCTAAATATATACATAAAAAAAGATACATCATCCTCTTGTAAGCTTGAGTAACATGTCATTTCACCTCTGGACTCTGGAAAAAAACACTAAGGTCATGCCTAAAATAAGACAGCGAAGGGCTGAGGATCACACCGGAGGTAAAACCGCAGACTTTCCCCCACCTTTTGATTACGGCATCAGGCAGGTTACAATTGGACAGTGAGGTCATTTCTCTGGAACCAGGAAAGCACCATGGATCTGTCATTCCAACAAACACATGCAGACCCCTGGGACGGCTTCTGAATCAGGTGTCTGGTCTTCCTACGAAACAGCGATTACTACTTGTTTTTCAAAGGCTATTTACACAGACTGCTGGAGCCAAAGAGAAGAGAGACAGAAACAAAATGTTTCTCTCTCTCTCTCTCTCTTTTTTTTTTCCAGCTATGAAAGAACTTTTAAAAGTCCCCTTTATGGAAGATTTCACCTCCTAGTTACTAAAATAAAGATGACTAATTGGCTTCCCAAGGAAACACAAAAGAAACGAAAAAGTCACATGCATCAAATTGTTACTTTTTAATAGGGCTCTGTTTTACATTTAAAAAAAATTCTTTAAGTTTTAGAGGACATCCATTACCACTTAGAGTGCCTAAAAAAGAATCTGGTTTTGTCTCTTAAGAGGCAAAATTCCTTGATTAAACAGAACCTTTGATTCCTCAATCTATAATTCTACTTCCTACCCTGAGAAGAGGTTGTGAGGGTTAGATCATCTCCTATTCATAGAAGCAGTAAGCCCAGAGTCTGGCACATGTTGGGGTTCACTAAATTCCATGCTTCCTCCTGACTTTCAGTGACTGGGGCCATTGGCCAATGTGAAACTAAAAGGAAATGGGGAAAATGAAAAGATCAGAAGGGGTAAGGGGGAAAAATGGTCCAAACATTTTAGCCAAAAACGGAAGTCATCTTTAGTTCTATATTGTGTATGGTAACCCATCTTAAACTGACATACAGGCTGTATTATACTAATATACACATTAATTTTAAGGTAGAGCATTATGTTTTCAGCTGTTAAGCTTTAAAAACAAAAGCCATTTGCTCTCCTCTGTCTAATGTGCAATATGACTAGATGACCCTCAGAAGAGCACGCAAGAGTCAGTAAGCCCCATAGACACCGCTGTATCATCTTGTCCCATTTCGGTTACATTGTAGTCCTTATATTGTTAATCATTTGCAGATTTACTATTCTAACTTCCCCACCACGTTGGGTCCATGAGAGGTATGAGAGACGGTTCTGGACTGCCATGCTTTCTGTGACAGCCTCCGTGCTCTTCTCCGTGGGTGTTGAATAAATGAGGTTGAATGAACACAGCCACATGCCCTTTAGACACTATGGGAATCCTACGGATGAAGCCTCCACCATTTTTTAAATTCAAGAAGCACCCGGGTCCTCAAGTTTCTGTTGCTTACCCGAAGAGAAACTTTTAAAAAGAAATAAAAACGTGGATTGCTACTGAGACGCCAGTCAAAATGAGCACCTATAATCCCACCTGCCCTGCTGTCTTCCAGAACCCTCGCGGAGTTTAGAGAACTCTCCCGTCCCTCATGCTACCGTCTCCCTAGAGGAGTTACACGCTCAAGCCCGCCCAGCTCACAAGCTGGGTCTTGAGCAAACGTGTGGGCGTCACATGGCAAGAGGTTCAATGCCCGCCCCCCCTCCCCGCCATCAGCATGAAACACCCTTCAAAAGCTAAATCGAAGGAGAGGAAATACCCTAAAAGACCACATGTGAGTTATCCTGACGGTTTTTGAGATGAAAAGCAGGAGAGGATACGATTTACCAAAACTGCATATACTTGGTTACGTTTCTGTGGAGGAGTCTGGTGTCCGTGCGAAAACGGACCCTGAGAAGCAGCCCGGGGTCGAGGAAGCTTCGCTGGGCTCCGAGTCTGGGGATAAATTCCAGTTCCCCTGCGCTTGCGGGCTGTCCAGCAGCAGTGCCTGGCAGTTGTCTCTTCGCACAGGAATAACCACGGGACAAACAGGGTGTGGGAAGAGCCAGGCAGAAGAGAAGAGGGAGTATGGTATCTGCCATGCCTGGGGTTGTCAAAAAGACCACGTGGGCCACCAGACACGGAGCTCCTTTGAAACTTTCAAACATCCTCTGTCCGGGTGAGGTCCCACCGTTGCCATGTTTTCACGTGGAGGAAATTTCTATGAGAACTGCCTTGTGTGACTGAATTCCTTCCTCAAGCACACGTCTGTTGGTTGTTAATGATTACCGCGTGAATTCTAACAAAATGACATTTTCAACCAGGCAGTGTTAATTTAAAAGAATGGGAAATAAGAAAAAAAAATACATATATATGTATGGTCCTTTTTATACACCATATATATATGTATTTTTATGTATATATGTATACGTATATTTATATGTATATATTTTATGTACATATTTTATGTATATATTTTATGTGTATATGTGTGTGTGTGTGTGTGTGTGTGTGTATGACTATAAAAAGGACCGTACTCTTTTCGAAATGATTATGGAAAAAGAGCACTGTCCCTGAAGAAGAAATGAGCCAGGTTCTGAAGCATTCAGTCCATCACTACATCTTCCCAAAAATCTCTCCGTTCGAGTCCTGACCATTGCTCAGCGCTCTCAATTTCTTACTGTCGCCACTACTGCTCCTCTAGGTCAGGCACACGGTCTCTTGCCCAATTACTGAGCTAGCCTCCTCCCTGTCCCTAATCTTTCCCCAGTCTCATTAACGGCAGGCTCTTTCCAGAATAAACCCCTCCACGGTGGCACATCTCCCGTGTCACCTTTCTGATCTGTCCACTTGCTCTCCTCTCTCCAGCCAGGCTGGACTCCTCGGTTCCCGCAGCTCACCAGCTCTCAGGCCTCTGGCCTTTGTTCTACACCTTCTGTCTGCTGGCCACACATGGCTCCTCCTGCCCACGTCTCTAGGTTATGTCTCACTCATCCTTCAGGCTTCAGCCCCCTTTCCTGGGAAGACTCCCCTGACCCCAGTCCATGCCCCTCCTGTGGTTGCCTTTCTTCTCTCCACGCCGCAGACTGTGAGCCGGGTCTATCTGGTGCCCACCTCCCACATCCCCAGGGCCTAGCCTACAGCATGTGCTCAATTAAAAAAAAACAAAAACGCGTGGGACTAATGCATAACCGATCTCCTATTCTGTCTGCTTTCATCGTATGATCCGGCACAAAACAAAACAAAACGGCACAGTTATTCCCTAGAAAACACAGAGGCGCAGCTGGGTCCTTCATAACAAAACGGGGGACATCCTTCAGTATCAGGCCGAGCCCAACAGGTAGAGAGGCCTGGAGGAAGAGTCTAGTGTCTCAACTCACATTTCCCCAAGGTCTCCACATTTTTTCAAAAAAAAATGTTCATCTACCCGTTTCTGAGAGAAAAGAGAGAGAGAACAAAAAGGGGAAGGGACAGAGAGAGAGGGAGACACAGAATCCGAAGCAGGCTCCAGGCTCCGAGCGGTCAGCACAGAGCCCGACGCGGGGCTCGACCCCACGGACCGCGAGATCAAGACCTGAGCCGAAGTCAGATGCTTAACCGACTGAGCCACCCAGGCGCCCCCAAAGTCTCCACATTTTAAAACCACAAATTTCCTCATCGGTCACACCCTTTCAATATTCCTTACAAAGGTATTTTCAATTTCCATTTGACATGCGCTTTAATCAGTTAATTTTTAATTGAGCCAAATATTAAATGCTCACATTAACCAGACAAAGCGTGTTTAGCTACTGATTTGCAGCGACAGCTTGTGTTATTCTCACACACAGGCCAAGCATGAAATAGAAAACTAATAACCCCTTAAGTGTATTCTCAAAGTATCATTTATGGGAAAGAAAACTACATTCAAAGGAAACTTTGTGCAATGGCTGCCATTTTCCTCCCCCCCCGGAGCCACAAGCTGTTACAAAGCAGGGAAGCTCATTTTCTCACGGATACGGACCGGCTCGAGAATCCCACTGTCACTGGATGTATTCATTAAGAAGGAATCTGGCAGCAACACAGGGGACGGATACTTTGGAGAACAGGCCAATTATCTGGGTGTCCTTTATAATTTGAAGTTTCTGAATTCACTCACAGATAAGCCACTTGAAGAGGGTCTGGCAATGGCAACATAACGCACAGATGGTCACTGAAGAAATGAGAGGGAGGGTGGGAGAAAGAAGAGAATTTGCTTGTGGTTTCATTCATGGGGACAAATCTGCAAGCTGACACATCCCTCTTTTTAAAAAGCCCCTGGAGAAGTATGGTCAAGCTTCATTACAAGTAAACAAATCACACAATCGTTCTCAAACAGATGACAAATGATGGGCAATAACATTTTGAGTTTGCTTCATGCCAAGGGATGAGGCGTCTTAAAATACAAATTCCACCAGTTCTTAAGACCACAGACGGGCTGTGATTCTTGCTTCAGGCAGTACCGAAGATTCAGCCCAAAGCTCCGGGCGGTTCTCTCCAGGACACCCCCCCGGTGGTCTCCTCGTAGGTCAGCGTCCGGAGAAATAAAATCTTAGGTGGTCCCACCTCTGGGATCACTGAACCCTACTGACTTCCACCCTCGATCGGCTGCTTGTGTTTGCGGGAGAACTAGGGGACCATTTACCCGGATGACTTTTAAGCTGTAATTCTTTTATATTGGAGCTACACCACTAATCGGAAGGGAAGAACCACCTTGTTCCCACTGTGAGAACCCTGGACAAGCCCTGATTTCTTTAATGATAAGGTCATGAATCATATCAGGCATCAAGACTTCCACTGGGCTTGAGATTTGAGCCATGGGACGGAGAGCAGCTAAGCACATCTATACGGACTGTGTGCATTCTTTGTACAAACAGACACAATGGGACAACCAATGGCCTAGTGTCTAGAATGAGCATTAGGGACTTTTATGAAAGTTGAACATCTAATATAAAGCAAAATCTAGACCTCTCTTCAGGCATGAATGACATCCTTTTTCAATTCCATGATGAGGCATGGATGAAATCAAAACACTTAATGGGTGTTTTTCTTTTTTCATTTCTATTAGGTATTAACAGATCTGTGAAATGGGACATTTGGAACACACACAGACACACACACACACACACACACACACACACACTCCACAGCAAGGGGAGTAGGAGAACATTAGTTGGTTAGGATGAGTTAGATGATCAAAGTCCCTCTCACATAATCTTTTATTCATTCATTCATTCATTCAATACACAATTACTGTGTGTGCCTGGTACCTACTCTGCTGGGTAGAGGATAAATATAATAAGAGAAATATTTCATTAAGTGAGGAAGTGGAGGAGAACACTTTGATTTTAGAAGACCTCCACAAATGGTGGTCATTATTAAGATACTGGAACAACACGAATTTGACTCCAGTTGAATTGTTTTTTCAGGAGGCAAACTGGGAGTGGGAAGCCAAGCTTTGAACAGCAGAACTCCCAAGTTAACCACCTTCATCCAATCCATAGAGGTCTACGGAGGACTTCTGGAGAAAAGCGGTATGCATTCAGCGTGGGCAGTTAGGACCACTTTTGGAAATGAAGGAAGGAAATGGGAAATCTACATGGCGTGGGGGGAAAGGCATATAGTATTCTTGCCCCAGATTCTCTCTTGAGCTCCAGATCGTTAAGGCCAACTGCTGTTGGGCATTTCCACGTGCGCTGGACACCCATGTTGGAAACTCAAAATGTCCAAAATTAACTTCATCCCCTTTATCCCACCAAACAGCAACTGTCCTCTCTCTCTTGAGGACAATATCATTTTTTGAACCAGCTGGGTTTCAGACCAGAGTCCTTGGCTTCTTCAATCTGTTGTCAGGCCTTTCCCCCATATCTGCCCCCCATCTTTTCCATTCCCCACTCTGCCACCATGGTTCAAACCTCCTATCTGGTCGCCCAGTGTCCAGCAATCTCCCACAAGCCCACACATCCCGCCTTGCCTCAGAACCGTTTCGATATCCTTTCCATAACCGTTTCGATGTAATTTTCTACCAAGTTAAATACAACCCTCTCAGCTTGGGGCCCAGTCATATCGCATGAGCGATCTCTACGCCCCAACCAAGCCAGACTCTTTACTATTCCCACTATTCCCCAATTACGCCTCACACATTCCTGTCTGCTTTGACGTCTCGAGTCCAGTTATCTCTTTCCATTTCTCTCTCTGCCCTTTGTGAGTTCAGCTTTGTAAACAATTGCTCATTTTCCTTGAGAAGACTTCCTCACGCCATTTTCTTCTTGCACTGTCACTTTAATATTTAGTAAGTGGCCCTGCCTCACTTTCCTTATAATTTTGTTATGAAAAAAACTCAAAGCCACCTCCAAAAGTTTTCAGTCCTAAAACGAAAGACAGAGAGAGGGAGGGAGGGAGGGAGAGAAAGAGATACTGGCAGGAATTCACAACGGAAATGACTAGGAGGGAGTCCTGAAATTTTAGACTCAGAAGTGCCAACTGGCATCATTTATGGACTGACCTTTCTTCTTTCCTTAAAGGATAAAAAATCAATCTCCAAAGCTGAGGCTATAATTTGCAGTTAATTTTATTCCTATTCTAATTGTAAGAAGGTAATATATAGAGCAACTAGGCAGTGAATTAAGAGTACTAAGTATTTGTCCCACATTCGCCTGGAAAATTCGAGTGCACCTGAATGGAACACTTGGCCGCAATTCAATTCTAGAGTGACTCCACAGATACAACCTTCGTGGTGTCGTACAGGCGGAGAGATCTTCATTCTCAGCTACGAGGTGATGGAAAAAGTCAAAAAGAAATGGCCTATGACACTGATCCCTTGTTTGGTCCTCTGAGCATTAAAAGTCGCAGGCTCTCGATGTTTCCACAGCTTAAGAAGAGATAGTTAAAAACAGAGAGATAGTAATTGGAAGTGTCACAAGAAAGCTGTATTAGTCTCAATGGAAAATCTCCTTTGAAATATTAAAGCTTCACTTGACACAGTGGGTCCTCGGGTTGTTTTCAGGAGGCAGAGTAAAGAGGAGAGTGGGGTCAGTCATAAGCTTCTGACTCATTATGCCAAAGCCCCAGAGAGCCAATGAGCTGATTATTAACTAAAAATGGAATATGGCTTTATCCCTGAAATTCGGAAGGCAAAACAGGGAACAGAACGAGAACACAAATTTTCCCAACGGTTTCCCAGCGAAGTGCATGTTCTATGTGTCATGTGTAAGAGAGGTCCACATTCCGCAGAGAAATGGCTCAGCGAATCCGGTCAATCGCCCAAGAAAATCACCCGAGCAGCGCTTCGTACGTTGCTACAAAGGGTCACCCCAGCATGGCAGGGAGATTCCCTTTCTAACAGGTTCAAGAGGGCGGTTGGGGAAGAAGTCTCGAATACATTACTTTAGCTGTTTTAGTTAGTCAAAACTTATCTATGGCTGGAGGCTAAGCCTTCTAATCTCACACTGCAGAGATCAGAGCAAGTAAGAGTTCCGCCAGCAGATGCTATCTTTTCCCCCCCCCGCACGTGGTTGGAATTCATGATCTCTGGAGGGAAAGCATCGGATCTGCTGACAGAATTCTGCCTCGTCCTGCTACAGCAAGCCTGGAGGAGAGGCGATTTCCTAGCCCTGAAGGGCCCTTTTCCGCTCCCTCTTGCTGGTACTTGAGGCATGATGCTCTTTTCTTCAGGTGAATTCGACGCCGACCCTGTAGGGAGGGAAGGGAGAGCTACACCTGGGCCTCCTGGTGGTGGAATGATGGGCAGGTGGGGGTAGGGTCCCCACGAGAAAGCCCAAATGGTTTTGGAGAGATAGAAACAATCATTCAATCATCATTCTCACTGAAGGACAGCTGGGTTAAAGTAAAAAGCAGAGAAATGTCAGCACCATAGAGTTGAGCGTATATCAGACCAAGCTGTAGCCTACAGAAATACTTTCTAAAATGAAAAAAGGCTTTGTCGTAATTTCCAAAGGTTGACCGTCTCCTGGAAAGAAGGAGGACCACGAGTGCCAGCAGGTAGACAGTACGACGCCTGCCCTTCAGGAACACAAATGCTACCATGGACTACAAATTTCTATAAACAGTTTTGGAAGAGATGCCACTCAGTAAATGAAACAGTACCATAACCTAAAACAAAAGAAAACAAAAGCTTTAAAAAAAAAAAAAATCTCTCCCCACGTTAACAGAAGACCATGGGGGAAGAGAAGGGGAAAAAATAGTTTCAAACAGAGAGGGAGGCAAACCATAAGAGACTCTTAAATACAGAGAACAAACTGAGGGTTGATGGCAGGGTGGGGGACAGGGGAAATGGGAGATGGGCATTGAGGAGGGCACTTGTTGGGATGATCACTGGGTGCTGTATGGAAGTGATGAATGGCGGGAATCTACTCCCAAAGCCAAGAGCACACTGTATACACGGTATGTTAGCTAACTTAACAATAAATCCTATTAAAAAAAAATCTCTCCCCAAGGAAGAGCCCCTGTTCTGTTCAAAATCAACCTGTACTTTTCTGCATACAAGGATGATTTAAGAAAAAGACAGTTCTTCAAGTTAAATTATTCTAATCACCCTAATCAAAGACTTGATTGTCTTTTACATACAAAGAATTAAGGAAATACTTTAAAAACTGAAGACAGGTGTTTATTAAGTCTTCTTAATGTGTACTAAGAGTGCTTAATGGGTAAACATTTAACAAGGGAACCCCCCCCCCGCCTTTCAGTATTCTTAAGTGTTTGTGTTGTATTTTTTAAATTATCTACATTTCTCCTCCTATTTAAATCCTAATGTACACATGAACAGCCATATGGTTGTTAAAAGTTAGAAGTAACTTTTTTAGACAATGACTGAAGTGTATGCAGAATAATATATGTTGGTTTGTTTTTTCCTTTTTCTCTCTAAATCCTAGAATCCGGGATCGTGTTTATAGGGCTGCGTGTATCTATGAGTTTACTTAGACACCTGCAACACGAGCCTGTGAGGTCATCCAGGGCAGAGGTAAAGCTCTCTTTCCTGTGTCCTCAACCCAACCCAGGGCCAGGCACATAAAGCCTTGCAATCATGTCTGTCCAACAATTGTCTTAGTCCTTGGATGATTTTCAGTGTTAATCCTGTTTAGATGTCAAACGCTAATATTGTTTGAATCAAACCAAGGAGAATGAAAGAAAAGCTTCGGAGTGAAGTAAATTCACTGAGTGGTCTCCTGTATGTAGCTGGGGGAAAGGGTGACCAGCTTTCGAGGTTATGGCTATACCTGAATAAGGTGATATTAGATTACCTTAAAAAGGTTTAACGGAACCTTTGAACTTCAAATACAATATATCTCTGGGGGGAAAACCTTTCTACTTGTACACTACAAAGACAGTGTTGTTTTTCCAGCACAAATGCACTTGTGCTAAGATACTGCCTTGATCAGCTATTGCTAAAACCTGATGAGTGACCTCAGAAATGGGTGTGGGGTGAACTGATTGGGAACGACTGCTAGTAATACACACAGCACCCACACACCTGCCTTACGAGTGACTTTATCCTTCCTCCAAAAAGCTGACTAGGACTGGAAGTAGAGGTAAGGCAAGACTTTAAGAGTTTGCTTTAAAAAAAAAAAAAAATTGTGGCTTTCTGTTACCTGATGTGCTGTGTGGCTCAATGACATTTAAGCAATCTGAAATGTATCAGCTCCATCAAGGATTGCTAAAAGATCAATCAGTTCTCACTAGAAAGCACAGCGAAAAGTAACAAGATTCACAAAAGAAAGCCACGTTTTTTTAACAGACATTAAATAGCAACAAAAGCCCTAAAACAGAAAAGGGAACTAAGTGAACCATAAAATTTTACAAAGGTCCCGAAACATAATCACTCAACAGCACGTGACTTGCAAACTCGAGGGGCGATAATGTAGTTTTTTCTACAAAGTAAATTATTGCCGGGAAGCATGTGATTCTTCGCAGGCAGAAACACACTTTCCCAAGGAAAGTTCATCATTAAAAATATTATTTAAGGCTGGATCATCTTCAGACTATTTTTAATCCCTATCATTCTGCTGCCAACTTGGCCATAGGCAGCTGATACTCAGCCGCTAGATAAATGATGCTTTTTCACGTATTTTGCACACTGGCATGAGCATGGTATTGCTTTCCAACTAATCAAATGTTTTGGTAGATTTGGACTGCACACAGAAGGCAGAAACTGTCTGCTGACCAACTAATAAAAAGGAAGCTAACCTCTACTGGATGTGGAGAAGTAAGTTCCTGTCGTCCTAAACCACACAGACCAGAAGACAAAAAAAAAAGAAAAAAGAAAAAGTCACAACACCACCATCTCATCAACAGAATGAAGCTAATCTCCTGTTAAGCCCCCTCTTTCTTTTAGGAGCCCACACCTCACTCTCTTCTGGGACATGAAGCTAAATGTTGTCTCATTTCTCAGCCTGGAGGGAGATATCAGTTTCACTCACCATCAACTTTCCCGTATCTCAACGCTTTGACTGTAAGAGCCCCCTCCCCTTGAAGCAATCTGAGGGCCACTCAATGCACCTATAGAACTCAAACTATGTTATAAGAGGGGGTAAAATAATAACTAATGAAGCTATCAAGAGCTAAATCGCCTGCCTTTGATTGGAATAGAAAAGCGATGTCACTTCATTGAGACCAATAATGCCAATACAAACTGCACAGCTAATTCTCGAGAAGACTGAGCTTACGGTAAATTATCTCCTCTCTTTCGTTCCAACTTATTTCTTCCAAGGATCAGATCACACTAGTGGACATCTGGGAAATACTCAGCATTCTAGGCAATACTAGAAACCTGTGAGGCCACTGGAATCGGACACTGTAGGATCCACCCCAGATTATCATTTTTCCCCAAAGATGTCCCCAGGAACCAATGGTAGGTAATAGTCAACGTCTCTCATTTTCACGTGCACCTGAAAGCCTCTATCTATCTCACGTGAACCCACCAATTCAGACTCATTAGCTGTGGGGTGAGAATGGAGATTCTGCACGTCTGACGGTCTCCCAGGTGATGCTCCTGCTGTCGGTCTGTGAACCACACCTGGAGTAGTAGCAGAGCCTCAGACATTTCCCAGAACCGATACTGTCTTGTGCTCCCTCTGTCCTGCTGCCACACGGTGCCATATTCAGACTTAGGAATAAAACCACACTCCACTCTAACTCAATTTCTTCTTTAGTCTTTATTTGATTTGTAGGCTTCTGGGACTATCTCTCAGACGCCTATCATTCCAAGACGCTTTCTCCAAGTTATGGAACATGAAACACACACAGTTTTCCTTAATCTCAGAAGACTGATTTGCCGTCAAGAGCAGCAAAGAGAAAAAGGGACTTCAAATCTCAAGCCCCCATGATTACATGTGCAACAGAGGATCTGATCCACTGAGGCCTAGAAACCACACGAGTCATTGTCAAAGGTCAGAAGAATGTACTAGCTCTCTTCTGAAACTAGACCATTGGTATTCAGAGTATTTTAATATGAAAGGATACGTAAATCATTTATAACTCTCAAATGCTAGCACTTTTATTCCAAAGTGTCCATTTATGATTACATTTCCTGACATATACCCTTTTTTTTTTTTTTTTGCCAAATTCCCTTGTTTTCCTAAAGAGCCATCCATCTACATGTTGTCCTGAAAACGACGCATTTTATCAACAGCTATTTGTGCCTCTATATGATTTATTTGTACTGGAAGAGGTTTTGTCAAAGTATTTTTTATCACTTTCTACGGTATGTCATTGTGGTTTGGCATCATAAAATATAGCCTCTACGTTTATCAATCTCAGATACCTGTTGACCACAAAGATAGGCTCTCCCAGGAAAACTCTATTTTGAAAGGAGTTAAAAGTGAGCCTTCACTTAAAATGAAAACCCAGTTGTATGAGACGTTAAGATACTACAATGCAACAAAACAAAGACCAGGTCATGTCTTAATCTCTATCATAAACATATGTCTATGGCTCTGTTTTCTATTTATTAAATTACTTAATAGATGACAGTTACCACCTTGGGTTCCTTTCAGCCAGAAAGAAATTTTTGAAATATTTTTTCATAAAAATACAGAAGAGAATTGTCAAATCAGTTTTACTTTGGTCTTAAAACCATCCTTTTGGAGTCTGGAACTCTGTACCTTTTTGGTGATGGTGGTTAAAAATAAAACCACCTACTCAACCAAACATTTAAGAAAATATTCTTTGGCCCTTTAGTGAATTCTTCCAGAATTACTAAAGATCTGACAACATGGGATCTCGACAAAACAATTCATGAGGAGCATTTCACATTTTAGAGATCTAAATGGGGATATTTTTACTTTTAAACACTCAACAGTGGCACCAATACCTGGTCAACTTTGACCAAGTAGGATCAGATTTTCATGTCAGCCATCGACTTTTCTTGGCTTTTTCTCTTTTTTCTTGGCCTTCATGTTAGCACACTTGTAAACTGTAGTAAAATATGTAATGTGCTCCTTGAAACTGAATCCACTTGGAGTCACTTCTAGGTTTTGTGCTCCTGTTAGGTCCTATAAAATAATATCACTAATTCTCCCTAGAGACTACATACAAGGAAGCACTGAGTTGCATCCTTTCTCATAAATCGTTCTTCAAGTTAAAACAAAAAGCCCGAAACAATTTTTAGACAAGAATCACTCCTTTTGCTTTTTTCCTAAATTCATAATTTTAGATAGAAGATGTAGATCTCAATGACAATTCTTCAGTCTTAGGATCTGGACCCCTCCCCCAGAGAATCACACACACAAATCGTCTACACTTTATATGGATATCGTAGTCGCAAGTTTTTTCAGGAGAGGAGACCACCAAAGGATGCGGACTCTAGCCCGTGAAAAGTAAAAATACTACAATTACAGTAAACTTTAAAATCGTACACCGGTTATGGAAACAGAACACAAAGCATGTGGCCAGGACACACCGTGTCACCGATGAGATAAGGTTTCCTTAGCCCAGTGTTCTTGAAGACACTCAGCCGTGCCCACTGGGAATGACCGCACACACGCCGCGGGATGAAGTTCCCGGACTTTTGGAAAGCCAGCTTACCTCCTTACAAACACAGCTAAGTTTTCCAGGGAAGGGGGCTACGTCAGATTTCCTCTTTGGGCAGATTTTACCAAGTGAGTCAGAAAAGGCATGCCCTTAGTCCTCTGGTGAGGTCTGTTCTTCTAATTGGGTGGTTCTCCAATTTTAGTACAAATCACAAACCCCCAGGGGAACTTGGCCAGGATGCGGACTGCCAACCCAACCTGACGTCTAGTTCATGAGTAGTCTCCCGGGTGGGGGCGAGGATACTTGGGCCCCCGGTTTGAGAAACCCTGAAGGCATACCATTTACCCCGAGCTCCCACCGGATTGCAAATGCTGGGTCTTTAAACCTCAACGGATGGCAAGCGAGGAAAAACCACTTTTGGCCAGAAGGAATCATCAAGAGTAGGGTTGGCAGGGAGAGAGCTCTTTACCGGGCAGGGCGGGGGCGGGCAATCTGACTTTATTTCACTGGCTCATCAGCCTGCCTGCCCTTGGCCCAAAAGCCCACCCACACTCAACCGTGGATTCTCAGCCTCAGATCGGTAACGTCCAGCCCACATTCAAGCGGACATGCACCTACCCAGCCTCCGTTGTCTTGGATCCAGGTGTGCAGGTGCCGGTTCAGGTACTCAGTCATCCACAGGGCGATGTTGTCCACCAGGGGCGACATCTCTCGGTTGACGCTCTCCACACACATGACCCCACCGAACTCAAAGAAGGCCACAATCCTCCCCCAGTTCACTCCATCCCTGAAGAGCTCCTCCACCACCGTGGCAAAGCGTCCCCTTGCGGTAAAGGGTGTCAGGTGCAGCTGGCTGGACATCTCCGCGAAGTCGCGGCGGTAGCGACGGGAGAAGTCATCGCCGGCCTGGCGCAGGGTCAGGTGGACCACAGGTGGCACGGGGCTGAGCGCAGGGCCCGCGGCGGCGGCGGCGGCGGCGGCGGCGGGGGCGACCGGGGGCGGCGGCGGGGAGGTCCTGGCGGGCGCAGGGGTGCGCCCGGGCTGGGAGGAGAAGATGCCCGGCGCGGGGGCGGCCCCCGGGGGCGCGGCGCCCGCGTCCCCGGCATCCCACTCGTAGCCCCTCTGCGACAGCTTATAGTGGATGTACTTCATGACTATCTCCCGGTTATCATACCCTGTTCTCCCAGCGTGCGCCATCCTGCCCCCGAGGAAAAGCAGCCGGGGACCAACAGCACCTCTCGCCCCTGCTCCCGCCCCACGGCCCCGAAAGAAAGAATAGTTATAATCCAGCTATTTTATTGGATGTGCTTCGCATTCTTGGATGAGGGGGTGTCTTCAGTCACGCGGAACACTTGATTCTGGTGTTTCCCTCTTGGCATGAGATGCAGGAAATTTTTACTTAAATTCCTTTCGGATCTTTATTGCATGAGGCACATTATTATTAATTATTGTTAATATCAGTCTACTTCCTCTGTGATGCTGAAAGGTTAAAAAAAAAAACAAACTCAAAACTAAGTCAAAATCAGGTGCACTTTCCTTTTAAACACTGGGTGGAAGCCGGGCATATACTGCAAGTTACACGGCTGAAAAGAATGTATTAAACTGCCTGGAAATTCAACTCACTCGAACGCACTTAAAGTTAAAATCTCAAAGGTGTTCCATTGAAAGTTACATTAAACCCATTTCCTGTGCAAAGAACTTACTTGTATTTTTTAAGGACAGCATGATCCTCTGTCAAGTTTCCTTTTTTGTGAAAACAAAACAAATGCGTAAGGCAAAGACTCCATCGATCTCCAGAACTCTCCAGGTATAGCTGCTCTGAAACTTCCAAATGAATCAGGAGTCGGGGGTGGGGTGCGGTGGGGACAAATGAGAATTTCCAGTTTGATTCCCAGACTTCTCCTTCACAGAAATGTCAATCCGCAGGAATCCCGACCGGAGAGCTCAAGAGCACGAGAAAAAAAAGGCAGCGGCGGCGGCAGATGAATTACAATTTTCAGTCCGGCACTGGCAGAAGTCCTGCGATTTCCCCCCTCTCGGCAATTTACACACGCACACACACGCGCGGGCACAGACATGGATCTCTATCCGCGGGACCGCTTCACGCCTCCACGGGAGACGGACAGGGACGGGGGGCCGGTGGACGAGCCGGGCACGGGGGCAGGAATCCTCTTCGGATTAAACTCCGACCAGCAAATGCATTTTCCGAAAAGCTGCTTGATAAATGAAGGCAGGACGCGCCCGGCCCGCCGGTGCCGAGCGCGAGAAGCCCGCGCTGTGTGTGGTGCGGCGGCGGGGTGGGGAGAAGGCGGCGGTGGGGGAGGGTTTTATTTTTTCCCTCTTTTCCTAAAAAGGATGACTGCTACGAAGTTCTCCCCCCTGGACCCCCTCTTCCGCTGCACCCCACCGGCGCACCCCGCCTCCGGGCTGCGCACCCTTTCTCCTCCTCCTGCTCCTGCGCGGCGGCGGCGCTGGCGGCGGCCGCCCCCTCCGCGCTCCCGCCGCGCACCCGCTCTGGGCGATGACGGCCGCGCCGGCGGGGAGGGCCCGGCGCCCGGCACCTTCGCTGGCGGCGGCGGCGGCGGCGGCGGCGGCTCGGCGGGGAAACCGAGAGCGGCGGGCGGGAGCGCGGCGGGCGGGGGAGGGGGCGGGGAGGAAGGGGGCGGGCGCGGGGCGGGGGGGGGCCTGGCCTCTTACTTCATTCTCTCTAACCGACCGGTTTCCTGTACGTACGTCACACGGTTCATTCAAAAAAAGAAGAAAGAAAGAGCCCTCCGCGGAGCCGCCCCGCCGCCCCTCCGCCCCGCTCCCCTTCCCGGGTTAAAGGAGCCGCGGCCGGGCCGGGAGCGGCGCGCCCCGCCGAGGACACATGGCGCGCAAGGGCCGCGGCCGGGGAGGGCGCGCCCGCGATGCCCCCGCCCGCCCGGCCCGCTCCGCTCCGCCCGCCCGGCCCGGCCGGTGGGTGGCGCGGGCGGCGCAGGCCTCCCGCGCGGCGGCGGCGCGGTGGGTGTGCGCGGGGCCTCCTCGGGCCTGCGGCGGGCCCGGCAAGGGCCCGGGGGCCCGCGAGGGGCCGGGGGCGCCCGGGGGACCGCACGCGGGCGGCCGGGTGGGTGCGCCGAGGACGCCAGCGCCGGGGATCGCTTCGACCCTTTTAATCGTGTGTGTGTGTGTGTGTGTGTGTGTGTGTGCGCGCGCGCGCGCGCGTGTGCTGTGTGTAAGCGCCGGGAATCGTTTCAACCCTTTTAACCTAGTGTGTGCGTGTGTGGTGTGTGTAAGGGCCGGGAACTGCTTTGACCCTTTCAACCGAGTGTGTGTGGTGGTCTGTGTGTGTGTATGTGTGTACGTACGTTCACATCGTGGTACCAGCTCTTGGCAGCTGCCAGGGAGAAGACCCAGGCCCCTGCTGCCCCCGAGCAATGGGCCCTCAGCCGTGAAGAGAGGCAAGGGAAGCCCCAGGAGGAGTGTTTGCTTTCAAGTCCGCTTCCTCGGTGTGCAGGTAGGACGCACACCCTGGAGACCCCGTCCGTGACCAAGGCCAGACATGGCTCCCAGCGGGCCAGCGAGGGGCCAGTCAAAGATATCAGGGGCTTTAAAATGGCTAAGCAAATGTTTTTCCTCTGCCCCCGACGGTTGGGGCTGGACGCTGCAGAGGTCTCCAGGGTGACTTTCGGGCCCACGGTCTAACACCAGCGTGGGTCGGTTTCCCAAGGCTTCTGGGGTCGCCCCGCAGCCAATCCTAGATGGCTGCACCTCCTCGAGTTATCTACACACACACACACACACACACACACACACACACTACATACAGATACATTGTACACACAAGCACACACACTCGTTCATTCATCAGCATGAATAGCCCCTAGGAGAAAAGGCACAAGAGGACAAACGAGTTGTGCATGTTTAACTATTTTCTGTCTCTAAAAGTCTTTGACAAATAAAGTGCCAAGAAAAAAAGTGTTTACTGAAAGCACAGCGGCTTACCTAACAGGGCTCAAACACAAGTATATAGGGACGCTGGATTACAGTGCTCATAGAAACGTGACAAATGAGCACTGTAATGTGTACAAACATGTTCTGGCATCATCTTTATTTTGTCTCATTCCTAGTCTAAAATCAAAGCATGTATTCTTAAGCAAAATAAGCACAAATTACTTTCATTTCATTTATCATACCCAGTCAACCAATGTGCCAAGCTCTTGCATGTAGGAATGGGTGCCTTGTACAAACTTATCCAGGCAAGGAATGAAGGAAGGTCCTCCTTCCTACTTCCTAATGGCTGTGACATGGCAATGGGGTGGGGTGGGGGTGATGGACAGGTTCTGGCCTGGAGATAGACACTGGGCCTAGACTGACCCGGGATACATGTTCTCAGGGAAATAGTAGAAACCTGTACCAATGCCACAACATTATAGTTTAAGGATCAGCTCAGAACCTTGCTTTAACCCCCCAAAATTACTTAAGAGGAACTGAAAGCCTTAGTGCTTCTGAGACCCAGCATGTGAGTGAGGAAATGTGACAACAGAGCTGGAGAAGAGATTGTACTTCTGCAAAGAAGCCCCCCACTCCCAGAAGGAAATGGATCTCCCATTCCCAGAGGAAGAAAAGTCTCCTAATTTTTTCCCCTCCTTTGCTCCCATAGAGCCTCACTTTACAGGTTTCTCTAAGACTTACTCCTTCTGTGGCATCTCGGCCATCAGCAGACATTCTCAGGACAGGTCTGCATTACAGTCCTTGCCTAAGATTATATATTCCACAGGACTGTCCTGAATTTTCTTTGTACAGAAAGAGCGAAACCATTCCTGCATTCAGATTTGGTTATTAGATTCCATCTTAAAGCGTGAGGGCAAGTATTGTAGGAAGTGTGTGGATTAACTGTTTGTCTCTGGGTACTGGCGAGGGAGTGGTGAGAGCCCTGGCCTGAGTCAGGAGTCCTGGGTTTGAATCCTAGATCTGTGCCTGACACCTTCCAACAACCTTTCACCTGTATGTGCTATAGGCTTTTGACCTTGCAGGATGTCTTCCACTTTTAAGAGCCAATGGGCTACCCTTCGGCCAGCTTCGCCTGGCTGGATTCTGGTCGGGTAGCACCAGGAAGGGAAAAGAACAAGATGCAGGGAATAGAGATTGTATCAAGAGTCTGAGAGGCCTGTGTTTTCCTTCTTTATTCACCAGTCTGCCAAACAAAAAGCTTTTTATTGCCAGGTTTCGCCACCTACTGGTTGATGTTTACCAGTATCAGTATCATTCAGAAAGTTCTCTTCCTCCATGGCCAGTATAAACACTTTCAAAGTTTATGAAATTCAAGAAGGACATTGTTCCGATCTGGACATACAAATTTTCAATACAGGCATGTTGTAAATATTACTACTAAATTTTTAAAGAATTAGAAAAAAACCAAACATCTTCCAGGCCCAGACAAGCAATCCAAAATGCTAAATTCCAACTTCAGGTGTCTTCTCTGTTATTGTTTCCCGCTTTATCGAGATACAGTGGACATATATATTATGAACTCTGATGCTAAGTAGAGTCATGTGCCTTCAGATGGTTTGCCTAAGTTGTTGGTAATTTATTATATATTATTATTATTATTATATTATACTAATTCCCAATTAGCATTAGTTGCTAACAGTAATACTGCTCCCGATTCATTACTGCCCCAGAGACTTGTCTTCTGGAACCCAGTTCATCAGCTATGTGCTCTCAAACCACCCTTGTCATCAGGAGAAAACTCTTTTGCCAAATCTAAACCAACAAGCCTTGCTTTAACTGAGACACCTACCTAATTTATGGTGGGCCCTAAACCTCAAAAAAATGTTTAGAATAATTAAGCAACCACCTTTGAAACTAGGCAACGAACTGCAGACAGATAAATCCTTCTGTTGTGTGAATGTAATAGTGGGCAAATAGTGTTTCCTTCCGGTTTGCAAAGGCAAGTGCAGGAAATTTACTCATGGCAAATTTTTTCCCTTTGAAATTCATGACTTGGCATTTAGAGTGAAGTAAAATAAGAGAGGGAAATTCTATTTTTCAAATGGCTACTGCTCTCATTGGACTGAAACTGCAGGAGTGGAACCAGACAAGGTAAAACACCACAGCATAGAGGGGAAATTGGCAAAGAATGTACTCTTCTGTGCCATGACTTTTATTCCCTTATGCACTTTAGCACAGAGCACAGCATCTCCCAGATACTACTTACTGATGAACACCTTTAGAGAAAGTAAAGTTAATATTTTTGTTTCCTAGGGATGCCGTAACAAAGTACCACACAGACTAGGCGACTTGAACCAGAAATTTATTCTCCCACAAGTCAGGAGGCTTGAAGTCCAAGATCAAGGTGTCAGCTGATCTGAAGTCTCTAAGGGAAAAACCTTTCCTTGCCCCTCCCTAGCTTCTGGTGATGGCTGGCAACCCTTGGTGTTCCTTGGTATGCACCTGGGTCACTCTGATCTCTGCCTCTGTTGTCACCTGGCCTTCTCTGTGTCTGTTTTCTGTTCTTGCTAAGGGCACCAGCCATATTGGATTAGGAACCTAATAACCTCATCGTAACCTGGTTGTATCTGCAAAGACCCTATTTCCAAGTAAGGTCACATTCACAGATACTGGAGGTTAAGACAACATCTTTTAAGCACACAACTCAATGAGTAACTATGTATCCAATATGGGATCTTTCAAGCGCATGAGAATTGTTTACGCCAAGACTCAAGGGCCCAGCAACCGCATGGGGAACCATGATCTTTTTACATGTTTGTTACTTGTTTTTGAGAGAGCACAAGTAGGTAAGGGGCAGAGAGAGAGACAGAGAGAGAGGGAGGCACAGACTCCGAAGCAGACGCCCGGCTCCAAGCTGTCAGCACAGAGCCCCACACAGGGCTTGAACGCACAGACGGTGAGCTCACGACCTGAACCAAAAGGCAGACGCTTAACCGACTATGCCACGCAGGCTCCCCAGAACCATGATCTTCTCAAAGCTCGAACCTGGCCATTTCGTATTTCCGCCCGAAGTTCTTCATAGGTTAAAATTTCAGCTGCTCTGCATGGAATGATCTGGTGTAGTTCTACCACCTGGGCACCACCCTTTCCTTACGCGTCCCCTTCTTACAGCTCTATAAACTGTGTGCTTTCCGGAACCCGCCGAAATCCCCCGTGTCTTCTGCCCTCGTACGTCCGCTTGTCTCGCTGAAATGCACCCAATCTTCTCGTAACAAATTTTTACTCATTCCTCACGTTTCATCTCCAGAACTTCCTCCCCTGTGAGGCCATGCCTCACCTCCCTGGGCAGTCCTACGAGCCCACAAGAGGGTCGGTACTGAGGAGAGAAACTCAAAAGTCAGAAAACAGGGGTTTGGGTCTGGGCTCCGTCACTTAGCAGCTGTAACCTTGGGATAGTTACCTAACCTCTCTCTGCCTGTGCCCCTCCGTATAACAGGGGGGTATAAATAGTGCCACTTGAGGGTTAGTGTATGATTGAAATGAATTAAATGTGAGACGCTCACTACAGTGACCGGCACGGGCTACGTGTTTCAATGTTAATTACGATCTGTGAATCACAGCTATTGTCAGATTCACAGTGTAATTTCTGGCATATGTTTTCCTCTGTAGATTACAAACTATTTGAGGACAAGGACTATATTTTTCCTTTGTGCATTCCCAGCCTAGAATAGTCTCTGACATTCAAACATTTGTGGCGTAAAATGCGGAGGCCCCAAGCTGAAGAAAGGCATGGGGGAGTGATTCCTCTTTCTCCAGGAAGACTTGTAGAGCCTTCAGAGGGATGAAGGCACAGGGACACAAGAAACGAGAAATGTAATCACCACCACGGAGGGACAAACTCTTTATGCAGATGGTATCCCTGGGTGCCTGGATGCCGAGCTCATCACGGGCACTCAATAAATATGTTCAAAGAGGGGAAATCAGGGGTATGCAACAGGAGTGGAACAAAAGAAATATTTTTTTTCCTTTTTAAACACCTCCGTGTGAAAATTATAGAAGGGATGTCGTGTGCCATTAATGTACAGACGTTGCTCAAATTTAAAGAAAGCTTAAGCTTGCAAACCAAGATGTCCAAAGAATCTCTTCACAATGTAAACCAAACTTTCCCACCTGAGGACTGAGAAATATTAAGGCATGTTATTTTATATATCAGTCTTCTGTGCCCCTCAGCATCTAAGAGATATTTCATTGTTAATATATGCAGGTTTAAAGTATGGGAAATCGGGGCGCCTGGGTGGCTCAGTCGGTTAAGCGTCTGACTTTGGCTCATGTCATGATCTCGTGGTTCGTGAGTTCGAGCCCTGCATCAGGCTCTGTGCTGACAGCTCAGAGCCTGGAGCCTGCTTCGGATTCTGTGTCTCCCTCTCTCTGCCCCTTCCCCACTCACACACAGTCTCTCTCTCTCTCTCTCTCTCTCTCTCAAATATAAATGAACATTTACAAATTTTTAAAAAGTATGGGAAATCTATTTGTTTTTATATGAAACATAATGACATTAGGAAACTTTACTAAATTCCACATTTCTTATCCTTTTACTCAGGTATCCGCCCCGCCCCCATCTGAGTCACACAAACACAGAATGTATTTGAAATGAGGGCTCAGAATACCAAGTACTTACTCTGAAAATATTACTTCCTAGAAAATGATCGAAACCAAGCCTTCCAATGTTTAGGATGCAAGGTGAGGATAACATCATGAAAGAGATCTGTGTTTTGCTTAATTCACTGTCTCTTAAAAATGCAAATTTCTAGAAAAATAAGTTTTCAAATCTGTAAAGCTTGTTCCCCCTTTATTTTTTTGTTGTGATTCAGAAATACAAGATACGAAAATTAGGTTACAATTCTGCCACAAAAGCTTCCAAAGTAGCAAACACAAGTTCTAATATATATCAAAATAGCCATGTGCATTCTTACACTTTAAAAATGTCTTTAAAGTTGCCCCATCAAGCAAGTGTAAAATATAATAGCTATTAACTCCTCTTCAAAATATCAAATCTGCCATCACTGCAGCGAACTAAGCAAGGTTTACTCCAGGATATGGAAGGTTATGTTTAGTATGTACTTTTTAAAACTGAGTTACTAATAAGAACTAAGGACATGAGAAAGATACAAAGCATCGTGTGTCAAAAACTATGAATACTTAAAAGTGTCCTCATGTGAGTAAGACATGTTTAAATTAGAACATGACATAATAAAATTAAATCTGTTGATGATATAATTCAGTAAAAAAAATTATCATGGTATTGCCTTCTTCTAGAAAGACAAAGACGTACAATTCTTTGAATTGGAGCAACTATTTCCTAAATGTTTTTGTCATCTAAATATTAGAAACGGTCTCTCAATGTTTCACTTCCAAGAATCGACAATATACGGTTTAACAAACAGATTTAAAACTAAACGTATATACGTATTAACGTAAAGAGGCCATTATGGACAGCATTTTTAATTCTCTCTCTCTCAGCTTTGAAAATTAATTATTAAAAAATACAGAAAAGAACAATTACCTTGACTTGGTTTTTTTGTAAAAAAAAAAAAAAACCTTTTTTAAACCTTTTTCAGTAATGAAGGGTCCTTGAATATATTTTGGTATTTCTATGGATGAATGACATCAGGCATTTTTAAATAAATATACTCGCAAATACGCTATAACAAAACAGTAAAACCAAAGCCGGCAGAGACAAGATTTAGAACCAACACTCACATAATAAACTGTTGTTGGCTACAAACAGAAAGCCAACATTTCATCAGAATTGTAATTAAACTCTTTCTGCCACAGGTAAGGCATAGACACTTCTGTTGAATCAATGACCCCTTAAAAAAAAAGCCAATAGCTTCCTGAACAATCTGACTCATGGTTTTTTGTTTTCCTTCCCCTGAGCAAAAACACAAGTCTACGTAAAAAAAAAAAAAAAAAATGAATAAAAATTGAGCCAAAAAAGATAAAAAATAGAATTTGCCTTTGTCCTATTTTCATGTTTCCGATGAAGTCAGATCTTTGCGTGATGCTGCTGAATTTCTATAATCCTTTACCAAACCCTTAGGGCCAGATGTGTTTCAGATTTCTTAATTTGTTAGATTTGGAAAAGGCATATGGGACATACACTGGATATTACAGAACATCTCCACAGAATCCGGGGCAATACCTACAATTAAACCCACTAGTGTCTCTTCAGGAAAAAAGAGTAGTAGATGAAATAGATACATCAAAACTATAATACATCAGATTTGGCTATCAAATGAATAATGGCACTAAATTTAGAAAGAGGAAAAAAAAAACAAACCACCTTAGTTTTCAAAGCTTTCTGGATACAGAGCTTTGGCCCTTTGACATCTCTGACAAAAAAAGCCCATTCCCTGACATTTTGGTCTAAACAAAATCTGCTCTCGTGAGAGGGCTTCCATTGGGCTGGGGATAATAGTTCCCACCATGCAACAGGGGCTCTTAAATTTGTTCAGGTAGCAGATTCCCTGGAGGTAATAACAGTACAGTCTATGAGGATAACTTGAGAAGTGTATATTGAAATAACTGGTTAAATAGTGAACTGTATTAAATGAGACACCATCTTGGACTAGATTTTCATATAGACCAGCAGTAAAGTGCTGATATTCAAGGAACATTTAGGAGAGAAACAAATACAAGTGAGAAACATCCCGATATTAACATAAATGTTTTCTGTACCTTAAGGAGACACAGTCATTATTCTCTCTCAGAGACCATGAAATACGACCTAACATAGTTTGCAAACAATAAACAAGGGCTGTATGAGACTGAAAGAATCATGAAAGTACTGTGGCGTCAACCCACCCCCACAAACTGCAATGAAGTCACTCCAAGCAACGTATATATTCAATAATAATTTCTTCTATCTTTGTCAGTGTTAAAGTATGCCATTCCCAGATCCTCATTAAAAGAACACTAGGAATTAAAGCCATGAAACATCTTACTTGAAAAAAGAAAAAAAGAAGTCATTTTGAAGTCAAGAGGGCCAAAAACTCAAGAGCAAAGAAGGTTGGCTATAATTTTTAAGTCTTTAATCTTTTGTATGCATAGTATATGCATACTTGTGTATGCAAGGAAGAGGGGGGTAGCATTATGAGGAAGGTGACTTGCCTTCAGCAGGGGAGCGAGTACAGTGATGGCGTGAAGCAGGGAACATCGGCCAAACTCATCAGAGGCACTTTATTGTAGAAATCCACTAAACTGAGCAACGGAGCTTGGGATCTAAAAACGGCAGTCACGGGGCCGAGAGGGCTCCAGGGCTATGTGACAGGAGTGATAACTGGGCTTCCTTACCATGGGGCACGAAGAGAAGGTTCTCTGGGTCAGCAGGAGTCACAGAAACGATGGGTGATCATTTTCTTGCCAAGATGAGGATCTGCGAGCTCGGCCCTGTCCTATCTTCTTTTCCTTAATGAGGAAACCATACATGGACGCTCATCAGCCTTTCCTAAAAGCTACATGTATGCTACGAGAAGAATGTCACGCTTTTCTGAGTTTTTTCGTGTTTTAATTAATTCATGAGTTAATTTAAAAAGTCAAGTCAAAAAATTTTCACTGGTCATTTTTTGGTTTTGTTTTTGTTTTTTTACAAAAATAGTATAGCAGTATCAGCAAAACTGGAAAGGAAGGGATGGGAAGAATGGAAAGAGCCCTCTAACGGAATGGGCGGGCTCCACGTCACCATGGCTATTGAAGAAATTGTAAACTTTTAAGCTTCTAAGATTTTATTTCTCTTCAGAAAAAATTGGGGGAGGCTGCCTTTCCCCGTGAATGAAAAATGAGAAGTGCTCTAAGCATTCGCGTCTATCTAAAGAAGGCAGGAAAGCGTGATTTTTCCTACTGGAGGATCCTTCTCTCCTTCCCTTCCACTGCACTGCCCTCTCTCATCCCCCTGTAGTTTTACGGGATCAAAGAGAGAGAGAAGCCACGAGTTTCCACCAGAAGCACAGTGAGTCAGGGGCTCTCTCGTGCATTCAGGCTCTCCAGCAATGTGTGAAACTCCTCTTGAATCAAATACACCATGTTAAAAAGAAGGGGGGAAAAAAAAGGCTCCCAAAACCCACAGAATGCCTTTCGTGGAAGGTTAAGAATGTCCTTGAGACGTCGTCCTATGTATCATAAGGTACATTTCTGGGCTTAATCTCAGTGGAGGAAGAAAAAGAATAAATAGAAAAACGTAAATGATCACTCTGGAATGACGTTCTTTCCCCTGCTCACAGGCCCTTTGGTCCCATACGATCCTCATGTCTCCACCTCAGACAATCAGGGGCCTCCCGTTCCATATTTGCATAGTATTAATAATATCACCTGGCGCTGAACATCTATCCCCTCGCCTGAGCCAGGTATCTGAAGAGCGCTGGTCCAATCTCACAGATTCAAAAGCAACACATTTAAGTGGCTGTAGGTCACAATCTGGGTCCCTTTAAGCAGCAGGCTGTTCAGATTATTTAGAAACAGTCTTTTCTCCCGGGGTAAGAATTAGGCCGTTTTGTCTGCAACTTCAGATTTCGCTCTCTGCATCATGCAGCGACGGACTATGCTGTCGAAACTTCCCAGGTAAAACAGAGCAATGGTGCGGAACAGGCCCATGGTGACCACCTGCAAGACAGAGACAGACCCCTGAGCTCGTCCGACAGCACAAAACAACAGCTCTCTTCAAGGGTTTGTTTTTAAGTTTTGTTTATTTTGAGAGAGAAAGGGAGAGAGATGGAACATGAGTGGAAGAAGGGCAGAGAGAGAGGGAGAGAGAGAATCCCAAGCATGCAGGGCCCAATGTGGGGCTTGAACTCACGAACCGGGAGATTGTGACCTGAGCCGAAGTCCGATGCTTAACCAACTGAGCCACCCAGGTGCCCCTGATAAACGGTTTCTAAGACACATCTTCCCATCTGCTCCAAGGATAGGCACGACGAAAACCCCGGAAGTGTCAGGAGAACACAGAGGACAGGAACTGTCCGCTCTGCACCCCTGGACGGCACGTGTCCATCAGAGAGGTCACAGCGAAATATTTGTCCAATTAATAAACTCAAATTAGACAAAGAACAAAAACAGGTATTCCCACTAGTCCTAGGGTTCTACCAGCTAGGGAAGAGCCACTCCAGCATCCCAAATATCCAAACTACCATTAAGGCTTTGTGGTGCAAGACTTACGTTCTGATCGCAAAAGTCAGACCGTATGCTCAGCGCTAACACTGTGGGCAGAAAGACACCGTGCTTGCCCTCCACGAGCTTATTAGATAATTGGAAAGACAACCAGCTGGAGGAGGTAATTACTGCGTCCAGTTGAGACAGCGGATGTCCATTAACTGTCACTCTTTCTGCCACTGCGCTCTCCCTAGGAATTTTTTAAATTCCTAGAAACATAAGGAGAAGCATTTTCAAATACACTCGTTCTCAAAAACCTTGCCTCCCACGTGCCCTTTTCCAGAAAAGTATTAGAAGAGTTAAAAAGGCACATTAAGGGGTCAACAAAGAAAAACAATGTCATGTGACCCAGGAGGCGGGGGACCCGGCCCAGATGAGAGGCAGAGGGGACCCCCGGACTTGCGGCAGTCAGTCCTGACGGGTGGCTCGGAGGCTCCAGGAAGGATTCCTTCCAGAAGGGGAAACTGACAGAGTGCCTGATATGTCAGAGGGGAAATGAAGACGGTCATTGTTAATCATACATAGAAAAGGGCCGATAACGGTTCCGAAGAAAACAAAAGGTTGCACAAGAAAGGAAAATTAATAATGTGTAATACGGAGTTCGGCTGCGAATAGCATTTAAATAGCCAAAATAATGATGACCTCAAATACAGATCTAACCCAAATCGCAACAGAAGTAAAATGGGGGGTGCGAATGGAGGGGAGGTGGCTGTAAGCAGAAGGAGGAGGGCGTGAAGACGAGCTAACTCCTCATCTGTCTGGGTAGAAATCAGCGGAGGGGGCCACGGCAGTCTAGACTCTGGATGCACCCTCGATGGAGATGTGGAGGCGAATCTCAGGAGGCCCCGCCCACAGGACAGCGGGGCGGCGGGGGGGGGGGGGGGGGGGGAGCGGGGGGGGGGCATGTGGCACAGGGGCCGCTGTTGCTCCGAGGGAGCCCTGAGAACACTGGTTCTCTGAAGGGCGTGTCAGGACAACGCTGAAAAACCTAAGAACCAAAGGGAGGCTGGAAAAAGGCAAAGCGACAGGGCCAGCAATGAGGTCAGTGGTTGCCCGGGATTCAGGAGGAGGGAGGGAGGGACGAGCAGGCGAAGCACAGGAGAATGTTCGGGCTGGGGAACTATCCCACGTGACAGTCCAACGATGGTCACGTGGCGGCTATACACCTGTCAAAACAGGTGTGACCCCAAGACTGAACCCTAATGCAAACCAATGACGTCTGCAGACTGGCTCATCAACGGGGACAACAGACCGTGCTAATTGATGCAAGATGCTAAGAATGGGGAGCCGGGTGGGGACAGGAAGAGAGCTCCCTAATTTCAACTCAAATTTTTTTTGAAATGTTTTATTTATTTTGGGGCGAGTGAGCATGAGCGGGGGAGGGGCAGACAGAGAAGGGGGGCAGAGGATCCGAAGTGGGCTCTGCCCTGACCTCAGGGAGCCGGCTGTGGGGCTCGGGGAACCCTGGGGTCGTGACCTGAGCGGAGGTCCACCCAGGCAACTCAGCCCAACCGAGCCACCCAGGGGCCCCTCAACTCAAATCTTCTGTCAACATAAAACTGTCCTAAAAAATAAAGTTTATTACTTGAAAAGAAAAAACACCTAACGGAAAGAAAAACACATCAAGAAAAAGCAACTGTAACACCGCATGCCAAAACACCAAAATACTTAAGTCCAAGGAATTTTACTGTCTTGGGAGTTTTCCGCAAAAAAGCAACATATAAGGTGAGACTTGCAGTTGGTGGGTTGGTTGTAACAGTTGGTCAGAAAAAGGAAGCGTGGGGATAGAGGGGCAGAGACAAAGTCTTGGAAAGAGGGGGAAGAAAGGCAGAAGGTGAGCGGAGTCAAAGGTCAGAGGGTTACCCCACGTGACGTCACGGAAGCTGTTTACCTCAGTGGTACTGGGGAGCCACTGAGGGTTGCCATGCCAGGTGGGTCTGCAGTTCAGAAAAACCAGCGTGGAACAGTGATGGCGCTCTGGTGCACCGGGCCTGGGATGGGTGCTGTGAGGCCCCCGGGATGGGGGGCCCGCGTCCTGTGTCACCGGAGGGGCCACCACCTGCCCCAGCTGGTTACTGCCAGGTGCCATGAGGCCTTCTGATTTCCCAAGAGAAGTCCGAAATCTGGACTTTGTGTGGAAAATCTAATTAAAAAATTTTTATCTCAACAAGCACACTCGTACCAGATGAACCAAACATTTTATAGGCCCTCGGGCCCCCAGTGACGACCTCTGGCTCGCAGAGCATGAGACCCAGGCAGGGAGCCGACCGCGGTGTCCCAGGCCCGAACTGCGAGAGCAGCGGCCGCTGGGGAAAGGAGCGGACCAGGGACTGGAGGGAGGGAGGGATGGACCTGACCCCTCATGCGCGGGGCAGAAGGAGGGGGGCAGGGACGCCACCCACTGCCTCGTCGGGCTCCTGAATGAACACGAACACTGATCCTGATCACAGCACCAATACGGAATCGGGGCCGGGATGCTGGGAAACAGGGCTCTACTGTGGGCAGTGCGGTCACAGCCCGGGGAAACATCTCAAAGAAGCGTATTCGGCACCGGAGTGGAGGAAGCAGCTCCGTGCTCAAGTTTTAGGTTTGGCGTCACGGAAGCAGAAGGGACAAGGTGACCACACAGCACGTGAGGAACACAGGGGGCGGCTCCAGCCAGCCTCCGAAGCTCCTAGCATGTGCCAGGCGCGGGCCGAGAGGGGCATCATGTAGTACAGCCTCCATCTCTAAGAGAAAGTCACAGAGTCGTGGAAGAGAAGAGTGAGGGAAACCCACACCCGAGTCATTTGGGTTTTCAGTCTAGACACGGTCGGCGGCACATGACTTCGTACCAGGTTATAAACTATATAAACTACCCATCGGCGTAGACAGGCCCCTTCACGGGCAGCCTTCTCTCTGTCTACACTCCACCATCTGCCATTGGGTCTGTGCAGAGCCAGCCCTCTGTTAGGACACTTGTTATATGACATGGCACGGGTAGCATTTTTTTGTCTGTCTCTCCCCCTAGCCCATAAGCCCCTGGGGCTGGAGACATTGCTCCCTCCTGATTCTGCACGCAGCACATCCACAAGCGGTTAACTTCCGTGTGGCCTGGATGGACCAGAATTTGTGGAAGAGTAGGCTCTGCGTTGAATCCTTGACTCGTTACCTCCCTAGGCTTAGTTGCCCGTGACCTGACTCGCCTAGGAAAGGTGTTCTGTTCTGATACCCAGTACCTTCCATCACTCTACCGCAAACACTCGGATCGGTGGTTCTCAGACGAGAACCCGGACGAACACCCCGAGGGCGGAAGCGGCCTTCCCTCTCTGTGTCCACAGTGCCCAGAACACAGAAGACCTCTCCCCTGTCGGAACCCCTCTGGTGGTGTCTTTAACCTACGTCCAAGTTTCGTGTCCCTGACACAGGGAGGGAGACAATGGATACTGCCCCATCCTCAGATGAAGGCACGGAGTCTTCCTTCAGCCTTTTCTCATTGGGGTTCAATGAAAGGCACTGTCTGTCTGTCCGTCCATCTGTCCGTTGACGTAGGCATAGCTCACCTGCTGGAGCCCTTCAGTAATAGAAGTCACAGGAGCCATTCCACAGGTCAGGGATGAGAGCATGTACCCATCTGAGCCAATGGAACTGTTAAAATTTCCTTGCTAAAAGAAAAGGAGAAGAGGCAATGGTAGCAACCAGGAAAGGAAACAGCACATCAGAAACAATGAAGCGGGCCCACTCTAGGTGGCATACCAGGGTGACCGAGCCTACGTCGGAGCTCACAGATGAACGTGGCCTTGGCAGATGGGCTGGAATAGGGACACAGGTGGTTCCCAAAATGTACGTCTGTGGACGCTGGGGCTCCTGAGACCCTTTCAGGGGATCCAGGAGGACAAAATGATGGTCATAACAATACGAAGACCTTAATCGCCTCGTCACCGAGTGACATCTGCACCGATGGGCGAAACTGCTAGCTCATTAGCACAAACCACAGTAGCGGCACCTCCCCACTGCCACACGCACTTGCAGTAATAAATGTAAAGAAATTTAAAAAGTCTTTAAAGAGGCGCCTGGGTGGCTCAGTGGGTTGAGTGTCTGACTTCGGCCCGGGTCATGATCTCATGGCTCGTGAGTTCAAGCCTCCGTTCAAACTCCTTGCTGTCAGCGAAGAGCCTGCCTCGGATCCTCTGTCCCCCTTTCTTCTGCCCCTCCCCCATTCTTTCTCTCTCTTTCAAAAATAAACAAACATTAAAAAAAAATCTTAAAATAATTTTTAAATGTCAGTTTTGCTTTAAAATGCCCTTGATAGGGGTGCCTGGGTAGCTCAGTGGGTTGAGAGTCTGACTCTTGACTTTGGCTCAGGTCATGGTCTCACGATTTGTGAGTATGAGCCCCACACAAGGCCCTGCACTGACAGTGTGGAGCCTGCTTGGGCTTCTCTCTCTGCCTCTCTCTCTCTGCCCCTCCCCTGCTCGCTCGCTCTTTCTCAAAATATATAAACTTAGAAAAATTTAAAAATAAAATAAAACGCCTTTGATAAAGCAATAAAATTACTCATTAAAAAAAATTTTTTTTTAAACATTTATTTATTTTTGAGACAGAGAGAGACAGAGCATGAACGGGGGAGGGTCAGAGAGAGAGGGAGCCACAGAATCCGAAGCAGGCTCCAGGCTCTGAGCTGTCAGCACAGAGCCCGATGTGGGGCTTGAACTCACGGACCGCGAGATCATGACCTGAGCCGAAGTCGGACGCTCAACCGACTGAGCCACCCAGGCGCCCCTAAAATTACCATTTTATTAAATCTCAACCCTTAAGGGCAAGTCTTAAGAGCCTACGTCACAAAAAGAGAGGGCACACCCAGCGCCTTCTGCTGTGTTCTGTACCCAAGGGGGACGGCTGCCCAGCAGAAAGGCCCTCCTCTGACCGTTTAAGTCATGAAAATTAATCTGTGGTTATTCAGACTTGGGTATTTGGAAGACATTTTGTGGAACACGAATGACATGAACCTGTGACTTCAAGGAAAGCTGGCAGCTTTTATGGTCAATGTTAACATCTGAGCTTTCAAGGAAAAATTACGATTTGTGAAAACCTGTCCGCCATTGTGAGACTGTCAGCTGCCCAATATGTAAAGACTTTTATGATAAGACCAGCGGTGATACGAATGGATGAAATTTGGTGTTTTTTTTTTTTTTTGGTAACTCAATGAACCCATATTTTCCACATGACGGATGCATAACATTACAAAATCATGAATGGGTACAAAACATGCAAAGTGCAAAGACCAACGGGTTTTAATGTAACAGAGAACAAAAAGTTCATTAATGTGGTTTCCAATTCCACACTGTAATTAACCTTTAAGAAACTACTATTCATCCGGTTTGGGTTTAATATCAAAGAAGAATGTCTGCAATTCTCTGAAAAGCCTATTTAATATTCCTCCCTTTCCTAACTACATATCTGTATAAGGGCAGATTTTTTTTTATATCCTTCACTCCAAACAACATTTTAGGGCAGGCGGAATGCGAAGGCAGTGATAAGAGTCCAGCTGTCTTCTCTTCACAGAAACATTAAAGACGTTGGTGAAACGTAAAACAATGGCACTTTTCTCGCTGAAGTTGTGTTTTGGAAAACTATTATTGTAGAAAAATTGCATTAAGATGTAATGGGTTAAATTGTGGTTATTTTAAGCGGATTAATAAATACTTTTTAGATTATGCATTTGCAGTTTCTAATACAGCAAGCATTGATAAATATAAACCTGTCAAGAAATCACTGGGATGGTCAATAGTTTCCTGTGGAAAGTGGCCAAAAAATGAAGTTTCAAGACCACCTGACTCAAGGAGCCCTGCCAACATACAAAGAACTATTTCAGATCGTTCAAGGCACGGGGTGTGTCTGCTTTGATCTGAGGGAAGCAGGAAAAGCTAAGTCCGCTCAATCCACTCCTGCCATCTTTCTGTGCCCTTTTTTTTTTTTAATGTTTATTTCTGAGACAGAAAGTGCAAGTGGGGGAGGGGCAGAGAGAGAAGAGGACGGAGGGTCTGAAGCGAGCTCTGCACGGACAGCAGTGAGCCCCACGTGGGGCTTCAACTCACAGACTGTGAGACCCCGACCTGAGCCAAAGTCGGACGCTTGGCCAACTGAGCCACCCAGGTGCCCCCCTTCTGTGCCTTTGAGCACAGGGCACGGGTCTCCCAAATGGCTGTATCTTAATGGAGTTCGATACTTCTCGTATCCTGCTCAGCCGGTGCTCGTGCAACAGTGCATGCGGCCCTTCAGGGAGGCTGAGCAGCCCGCTGACACCTCATTGCACGGGTCCTCAAATCTCCCACGCGCGGCGTAGGCCTGAAGTTTACAGACATCCCCTGTTGGTGTATGTTCTTCTGCACGTGGGCTGACAGGATGTTGTCAAAAGTGTATGGCAGTCGGGGCGCCTGGGTGGCTCGGGTGGTTAAGCGTCCGACTCTCGGTTTTGGCTCAGGTGGTGATCTCACAGTTCCAGAGTTCAAGCCCCGCAGCGGGCTCTGTGCTGACAGAGAAGAGCCTGCTTAGGATTCTCGCCCTCCCTTTCTCTCTCTGCCCCTCCCCTGCTCTCACTCTCTCTCTCTCAAAACAAATAAACAAACACCTGAAAAAGAAAAAAGTCTGTGGCACATACGTTGTTTTAGAAGATGGCAGGCCCTCAAATAGACTCAGTAGCCTGGAGGCACATTATCTGGGTGGACAGGATGGTGGCCTGGTGGGGTTGGACACACTTCCTTATTAGTGAACATTTGGGGAAAATGGCACTGGGAAGCAGGAAGGTGGAAGAAAAAGTCCTTCATCAAGGAGTCAGGCAGTTAATAAAGTACCTAACATCGCCTACAACTGCGAGTGCTGTGGGCAAGCAGCAAAAGGCAGCAGGGCCAGACATGGAACGTGGTCCCCACTACTGACACACGGCTCGAAGGTCTCACGTTCTTTATAAAGAACCAAAGTTCCCAGACACCCTTACTCATCAATCTGTTCCTAAGGTTGAGACATGTACTTAGTTTCCAGAAGCCTACTACTTTACATGGAATCAATAAAGCATCTAAGGGAGAAGAGTGGCGTCCAACATGCGACATGAATGTGACCCAGAAGTAACAATGACTAACGCTTTAAAATAAGCCCTGGGACAAACATCGTAACTCTTTTCAGAAATCCAGCATCACAACTATTAATGAAGAAAACAAGGACTGTACTTACTATGGCATCCTTAACAATTTGTTTGGCCACTTGCTCTGGTTTGCAAACAGATACGGTCTCTGAAATCAGACGAGTCTCCAGAGGCTGAAGGTGGGAAAAAAAATGGATGCATCAGTACCATTATTGCCCATTAAGTTAAAAAACAAAGAGTTCTTTTTTTTTTTTAATTTTTTTTTTTACATTTAATTTTTGAGAGACAGAGAGAGACAGAGCACAAGTGGGGATGGGGCAGAGAGAGAAGGAGACACAGAATCCGAAGCAGGCTCCGGGCTCCGAGCTGTCAGCACAGAGCCCAACCCGGGGCTCGAACTCACGGACCGCGAGATCGTGACCTGAGCCGAAGTCAGATGCTCGACCGACTGAGCCACCCAGGTGCCCCAAGAACAAATAATTCTTACAACCCTCCTTCCCCTTCTTTGTAAATAATTCCAGTTTTCAACCTTTGAGCAGATTCCTACTTTTAGAATCCAGTCCATCTGGATTCTAAATCGGTTTCTACCTGGTTACTGTATAAAATTTAGCGCAGTAGCTGAAGCAAGATCAGGAAGCCCTTGCCACTCTCCGTTGGACACGTGTGGTCTCGGCTCCAGTGGGGACCACCAGAGCTGGAATAAGAAAACGCCACTGGAACCATCCAGGTAGACTCCTCACTGCTGGCCAGACACCTGACCGACAGTGTTTATGCAGAGCCTCGACCGTGTGTCCTGAGCAAGATGACCAGCGTCTCTGTTCTGACCATACTCCCAGGCTAGCAAAAGACTGACACGCGGACAGAGCTGAGGCCATGGGTCGAGACAGCCCCAGCCCAGTCCCTGTTCAACAATGCCGCTGCTTCTTAAAGGACCTGCGGGGGAGGCGGGAAGGAGGAAACTGGGACAGAAAACACTGAGGGGCCCCTGGCACGGGCTGTGCGCTCATTACCAGGCTGGGGCATCAGAACCCCAAATCAAAGGTGGTTAAAGGTCCACCTCAGTTGTCTCCTTTCCTGAATTTAAAAAAAAAAATTTTTTTAACGTTTATTTATTTTTGAGAGAGAGAGAGACAGAGCATGAACGGGGGAGGGTCAGAGAGAGAGGGAGACACAGAATCTGAAGCAGGCTCCAGGCTCTGAGCGGTCAGCACAGAGCCCGACGTGGGGCTTGAACTCACGGACCGCAAGATTGCGACCCGAGCCGAAGTCGGATGCTTAACCGGCAGGCACCCCTCCTTTCCTGAATTCTTAACTGGAAGTCCTTTCTCTTTTCATCTTTGCATGTTGCTGCCTTAATATATATTATAGCTACTTGTATATTTGTATTTTACCTCCTAAGTTCTTTGTGGGAAAGGGCTCCCCCCCCACACTTTTTTTTATCTTCCTTAAGGTGACATAAACACGTGCTCAGAAATTCTTTAAAAGGGAGTTTCAGTTTGAAGTTTTAAAACTTAAAGCCTTAAACTGCATGAAACTATACATATTTTTTTACCACGTAGGATTGAGAAAATTAAAGTAAAGAACAGAATGTATTTTCTTAAATTGGAAACGCATAGCACTTCATAAAAGTCAAGTACTTCTTGATGAACCTGAATTAAGAGAAGGGTTCTTCTGAAAGTGCCTTGCTCCTTCTTCCAGACCACCAGGCCACACACACAGTAGACTGAAAAGCACTATGGCGCCCCCTGCAGGGCTCACACATCGACACAGAATTTCATTTATCCAAAGTTGGCTCAACACTACACCGGAGGGAAAAAAACCAACTTAACATCAAAATCAGATCTTCCCAGGGAAATCACCACTTTTTGTCAGCTTTGGCTTCAAACAGAAAAGACTGCTTACCAAATGTTACAAATCTGCTTAGCGGGCCCCTGCTCATTCTAAGACAGGGCGTTTGGCTTACATTTACTTCTTTGAAATAGTTGTATTTTTAAGAGGCAGAATCAAAAAGAAGTGAATAGGGAAAAAAATGTTCTAAATCATACACATCTTTTCACAAATACACAGTCTATGGAGCATAAGTGCCAATTTTTATGCTGCAGAAACTTGCACTTACTAAAGCATTACTACGAAGGAAAAGAAAACCAACGCCCATTCAAGGTAGTTAAGTTCTGGTCGATTCCTTTCTTCTCCACTTGATTCATGTGCTCGGAGGAAGCCTACAATGCATCAAGGCAAGGAAGAAAGAAGTTCCTTTGAACAACGTGCAAAGCTTGCATTCAGCTCCATCTGTCATTGTGTGTGATGTAAATGTCCAGTGCTGATAAGCATCATAGAGAAAAGGAAAGCCAGAGGAAAGGATGGTGAGTGTTCCAAGGGACTGACATTTGAGAGACAGAGGGTCAGGGAAGTCCTCTCAGGGTGATGTCTGTACAGAGATAGAAAGAAACAAGGGATGAAGCCATTTGAACATCCAGAGAGAGGGGGGAGCAAGAGTAAACAAAGCCCACAGGTGAGGACAGCCTGGGCAAGCTCAAAGAACAGATGGGGGGCTCTGGTAGGGCTGAGGGCAACAGGAGACACCACTGTGGACAGGTGGCCAAGGTCCACATAGTGCAAAACCCAATGAGCTGCAAGACCTTTGGATTCGGGGCACCCGGGTGGCTCAGTCGGTTAAGCTGCTGACTTTGGCTCAGGTCACGATCTCACATGGGGCTCTGTGCTGACAGCTCAGAGCCTGGAGCCTGCTTCGGATTCTGTATCTCCCTCTCTCTGCCCTTCCCCCACTTGTGTTCTCTGTCTCTCAAAAATGAATAAATGTTAAAAAAAATTTTTTTTAAAGAAAAGACCTTTGGATTCTACTCTAGGCATAATGGGAGCCACTGGGGCCATACTAACACATGACAAGACCAACATGTGCATTTTAATACTAACTTTAAAGGAGTCAAAATTAAAAATTCAGTTTTATGATGGCGGGGGGGGGGGGGTCCCACTAGCCGCATTCAAGTGTTCAACAGCCACAATGTGACTACCAGATTGAAGAAGGCAGACACAGAACATTTCCATTCTAGAGCATTCTATTAAACCGTGCTGTTTAAGAAGGGTTTTTCTGGTTTTGTTTTTGGCTTTTTTTTTTCTTCCTTGCAGAAGAGGTGTTTGAACAAGGGAGTGACAAGACCTGACTTACAGTTTAAAAGGATCACTGGTCACTATATGAAGAACAGACAGGGGGTCAGAAGAGGGGCAGAATTCTGCAGGCACACCAGTTTGAAGATTATGAAGAGCAGTTTGGGCAAAAATACCAGCAGCTACCATGACGAGGATGGTACTGACAGTTGCGGTCTGAAAAAAAATGGGCCAATTCAGGACAAGTTCTGAAGAGCAGAGCCAGGAGGAAGTGCGCGGGTCAAGACGTGTGGTGTGGGAGGAAGAACCAAGGCTGGCTTCTCGGTTACCAAGGAGATGAAAAGCAATGAGGGGGCAATGAGAGGGAATCAAACATTCTGTTTTTGAAACGCTAAGTCTGAGGTGCCCCGGCAACCAGGTGTTTAAGTCCAGAGGAGAGGATATTATTTTTAAAGAGTAGCCTCTCATTTGCTAAAAATGCAGGCTGTATTCGTGAAGATAATACCTTGTTAATTAAGTAAGCCTTTGAAGATTATTAGCAAAACTCATGGCCTTGGAAAATATGGGCTGTGTTCTCTAAGACTCCACATGAGAGTTCTGGAAAGTTCAGAGGCCTCTACCTTGCACATCAATTGTAAAGAACGCAATTTTCTCAATGATGAAAATGACTCCAGGCTGAGGGTGGAAAGTCAGAAAACTGGAAAAGGAAGATTTACAACATTAAAGGCTCGAAACAGACACAGAGGAATACTTACCTTTGTTTTGTTTTCTTCCGCAAACCCAGGGGTATCTGTGTCGGGCGGGTAGGCCACTGTGACGTAGACGTTATATGGCTTCACCTGCATTTCGGAAACAACATGTGCCCCTTCAGTAAACAAGGTCCAATTCCGCATCAACCCTTAGCCACCTGTACCGGCCACCAGGCAAACGTCGTGAATCCTGCCCTGATTTTCCCAAGGCAGAATGTGGCTCTGGGTGGAGAACCAGCATCGACTGGGTCAGGAAAACTTCTCTCCATGAAGATCATTTGGAAATAAAGGCACAGGGTTCACCCCAACAACCTCTACTCCCGAAAACAGCTGGCAGAGATTCACCACCTCCTTCTGAGTGTTGCCCACCCCCACTGAGCAGACAAGGCCCTAGGAGCCGTCCAGGAGGAAGGTGGACAGCTAAAGGGAGGTCTCCTTTCCCGCCTGCCCCCCCCCCACCCCCCCCCCCCCCCCGGAGGACACCACTCAGCACTGTGTGCAGGACCATGGGACCGGTCTCTGCGACTGCAAACCTGGCTTCCTTCACAGCCGCTTCTGAAGCTCTTGTTGATTTCATCTACAGAATACGTCAAGATTAGTCAAAACCCTTTTCCTATGCTCTTCAGAGCCAGGCCTAGAACTACACAGATCCCCTGAGAAGTCTGCCTGGTCGGGAACTTCCTAAGCCACCAGCCCCTGCCCAACAGGGAGTCAGGAGTCACTTGTACCCTCCCCCACAGAAGAAACCAACAGCCAGGTCAGACCAGCCAAGCAACTCCAGGAAAGACGACCTCACCCTTATTTATATGCAGAAACCCCTTCCCAGCTTCAAACAGGTTCCAGGCTTCGTTGCCTCACTACAAGGCCTCCACGCCTCCACTCAGAAATACACCCCCAGCAATTCCAGAAGATTCTCCCGCGAGCGAGTCGGCCAGGACATACCCTTCCCAAAGATCCTGCACTTCAGTGGCCCTGCTCCACACTCTCATCTGGCCCTGATTCTTAGTGGCTCTAAGGGTGATAGTTCACACCATCCAAATTTCTGTCCCCCGATTTTTATTTGCTCTTGGCTCGCTGCTTAGCCCCAGGACGCTACCTCGGGAAGTTAAAAGCAGACAGACAGCTGGGGGTACGTAGGCCACTGTGCATCTCACGGAGGTTGAAAAGTGCCAATAGCGTGTCCTCAGGCAACAGCCCCTGAGAGCACCCCAGGGTCCCGTCTGTTCACACAGCCCTTATTCTCCCTGGGTCCCTCTGCCGGGCACAGTTCTGAAGCCTGTGGGAGGAGCTGTCGGGGTCGGGAGAAGCATTAGATCCTGGCCAGCCATGCCGAACAGCACAATAGCAAAGGGTGATGTCTTTGTTGGTTCATTGCCACTGCACTCAGGGCGTGAGACAGCCCGTTCACTCGGCCTCCACGGGGCATGCAGCTTCAAGGCCCAGCCGTGCTCAGAAATAGCTCTGGATTCGGGCCAGCCAGTGAGGTTGATGAGCAAGCAATTTCTCTTCCACTTGTTTTTGAGATAGTGACTTCAAAAACCGTCTCCCACGGCCTTGCCCTGTGCTGTGCACAGACCAGACAAAAACACCACCAAAAAAGCCGGTGCGTGGCAAATGGCCCACAGAAGGCCTGAAGCAGACTCGACTCAGACGTTTCTCTAACGCTCCTGTGCCCCCTCCCCCTGAAATGCGTAAGAACCATGGCGCACAAGCGAATGTAAGACAGTGTGTCAGAGCAGTGTTTCTCAAGTTCAAGGTTATGGCTGAGCTACCAAACGCCTGAAACAGCTTTTCAGAACAGCTTTCTCCTGGCGTAGACACAGATCGTCGGGGTTGGAAGAAGCCAGTCCCGGAAGAAACAGTTTGGGGTGCTGGTAGTCTTGAAGTCACATGACCCTCTCAGTCTGTGGTTGGGTTCCTCCAGCGGCTAATCCCTTCGTTGTTGTATTTACTCATCCAAGGGATACTTACTAAATGAGTCCCGTATTATTCTGTGAATGAAGACGTGGACGTCAACAACTCGAGAGAGCCCCTGACCTCGTGGCGCGGCCCGTCTCTTGAAACTCTTGGTCAAATAACTGGTAACATCTAAATACACTATACTCCATCTACTTTCCTTTAATCAACTAGTCCCACAGCCCCGGCAGAAAACGAAAGGGGGTTGATGTGGCTTCACTTGCTCTTGCTCAGATGATGCCGACTCCTAGAGATCACCCCTGTCTCTAGGAATTTACAAGCCCAGACTTCACTAGCTGACTCCTCTGCTCACCTTGTAGCCGTGTGTTTCTCCTTGTCCCTGCTGACTGACCATCCTCTTTTCTCCTGCTCTGCCCACCTCCATGCTTTTCGTCATGTTCTTCCTTCCCCTGGTCTCCATTTCAATCAGAAAGACAACCGTCTGCTCAAGAACTGACTACCAAAATCATCCCGCCTACAATGTGTGGTTCCTAATTCCATCGAAACGAAGACGGGGCGAGGGGGGCGGGGGTCCTGGAGGGAGGAGCAGAGCTGTGTCTGAGAAGCTCCAGAATTTCACCTAAGCGTACTTTTCAAGGCTGTAGGGCAAGATGGCCTTAGGGGGAGGGGAGCATGACCGAAAGGAGGGAAGCACAAAGGCTCTTTTTCTTTGACTTGGTCTCTGCTACCACATCTTTGGCCATAACCCAGCAGAAGTTGGCTTTCCAAAAAGATTAACTTTTAGAATCTTTAAATCATATATCTGTACCTAAAAAAACGGAGTTAAAAAAAAAAAAAGGAACACCAAAAGGTGCAACAAATGTTTTATTATGCACAAAGTATGGCTAGGGTCCTACTTTAGTTTGGCGGGCAAAGGGTGGGGTGGACAGGAAGACTTAAGAGTTAGTTAAACCGGGGCACCTGGGTGGCTCAGTCGGTTGAGCGTCCGACTTCGGCTCAGGTCATGATCTCACAGCTCATGAGTTCGAGCCCCGCATCGGGCTCTGTGCTGGCAGCTTGGAGCCTGGAGCCTGTGTCAGATTCTGTGTCTCCCTCTCTGTCTGACCCTCCCCTGTTCATGCTCTGACTCTCTGTCTCAAAAATAAATAAATGTTAAAAAAAAATTAAAAAAAAAAATTAATCCGAAAAAGATCATCACAAAGTACTTCGAGTCTGAGCAATTCTATGAGGTCTGTTTCATTCACAGAAAACACAACCACGATGGCAAAACAGACTGAAGTATCCAGGTTTCCAAAACACAACACTGTAAGTTTGCAGGGAAACAACTGTTCTGACGTAGGTCTACTATGAACAAACTGGATTTTGATTATTGAATCTATTCCCCTCAAAGCCTACTTTTCACGGCACGTGTTTATCTTATTCCGTGTTTCCGTGGGGACATTTTTCATGGAGTCTGAATATGGACAGGAGTCAAGCTGACTTTCAAGTCCAGGCAAGCTTCCTGCAGCGTATGAATCACATTTGTCACAAAGAGGCTTTGGGGACTCTGTCTGTATTAGCAACTCACTTTCCTTTTCCTCTTCTTTAGTAACATGTCTGTCCTACCATGTACAAGGCTTAGGGACAAAAAGCCCTAATAAGCAGATTTTTCATTTCCAAAACAGCCCTTCACTTACCAGATGTCTAAGGCCGGATGAATCAGGTAACTTCTGACCTGAATCATAGACACATCATCTGCCCAGGGAACCAGAAAGCCAAGACGTTGTTACTGCTTTTGTTACAAAGTAACAAAGTGGCTTTAAGCAACTCCATGAACTACCAAAACTCAGCATTGGTATCTATCAGGTGGCAAAATGACACCTGCCTCACAGATTTCCCAAAACTTTTATAAGCATGCCTGGGTGGCTCAGTTGGCGAAGCACCTGACTCTTGATTTCAGCTCAGGTCATGATCTCACAGTTGGTGAGACCGAGTCCCGTATTGGGCTCTGTGCCGACAATGCAGAGCCTGCTTGGGATTCTTTCTCTCTGCCCCTTCCCTGCTCATGTGCACGGATGTGCATGCTCACTCTTGCTCTCTTTCAAAACAAATAAACATTTTAATAAAAACATAAATAAATGGTTATTTGCAAAGGGACTTTCCAAGTAAACATTTCAAAAGAAATGCTGGCATTCTTCTTTGAAATTTCACAGCCTTACGTGTCCTATTGGCTAAACATATTATAAAGAGCTATTATTATGAGTATTTTTTTTAATCTTTATTTATTTTTGAGAGAGAAAGAGAGAGAGAAGAGAGAGAGAGAGAGAGAGAGAGAGAGAGAGACAGAGCATGAGCAGGGGAGGGGCAGAGAGAGAGGGAGATGGAGAATCTGAAGCAGGCTCCAGGCCCTGAGCTGTCAGCACAGAGACCAATGTGGGGCTCGAACTCATAAACTGTGAGATCATGACCTGAACCAAAGTCGGAAGCTTAACCGACTGAGCCACCCAGGTGCCCTTATTGATTATGAGTATTAAGCAAGTTGATGAAAATGAAATTTGGGGCTGGTTTCTTTTCGATGAGAATGGCACAGTCTACCGGTCTCTAAGTGGCCCATGAGGATTCTGTCATTGATTGGACAACTCATCTGTACTGTGATGCTGGGCAATGTGGTGCTCTGTCACACACCATCAAGGGCTCTTCCGGGGATTTTATAAACCGGCGGTCAGCCAACTATGGCCTGTGGGACAAATCTGGCCCTCTACCTCTTTTTGCAAATAAAGTTTTATCGGAACACAGCTATCTCTGTTCATTTACTTTTGCACATGGTTGTTTTCCTGCTCTCACAGTAGACTTGAGTAGTCGCGACAGACACCATCCAGACCTTGAAGGCTAAAATGCCTACAATCTGGCCCTTTACAGAAAAAAGTTGCCAACCCCTAACCTAAATTATTAAACAGGATCCCCAGGTCACACACACTCCTACCATGAGAAGGTTGGCCAAAATGAATTTTCTTCCGGGCTTTTAACATCACGATGTAGTGTTACATTTCAGTGCAAGTTACAATAGAAAGAATTTTACCGTGCCTTTTCAGTGTATGATTTGGGATAGATATGTGTGGTACTTTCTAAGCGTCCCCATTGGACAACAATGAGGCAGTCGGCTTCCCACAGCTGAGGTTGTGTGAAGGTTGTCACATCATGACAAGCACTTATTTCGACGCTAATGCTAACCACACCCTCCTTCACAACACGTTCTCTTAACTGAAAATAAAAAGCATTCGCTTTCATCAAGATTTCTTTAAGATACTAAAGTATAAGTCTCAGGAGAGCCAAACGATATTTTTAATCCAACCCTCTTGTTTTACAGAAAAGGAAACAGACCCAGTTAAATGATTTGTCTCACAGCTGAGAGCTAGACAGGAGCTGATTCAAGCTTTTCCCTCAAACACGTGCTAATTTCATCACTCGGTCTTAAAGCAGAGATCTTTTCGTTAAAGAAACACCTCTAGAGAATCGCAGGCTCACATGGTATTAGACTGAAAAATACAGAGTAAATATAAAGTAGTATTTTGCGTATTAAATTAAGCGAGCGAAACACCTCCCAGCCCTTTTGCTTCTATCCCCAGTAGAGTCTTTATGCGATGAAAAATGTTACCTGCAGAATTCAAGGGCTGAGCCGATGCCCTTTCGCTAACGTCACGTCTACAAATGTCTAACGTGATACGACAACGCGTGTCAAGCAGCTGCAAACCAAAGGGGAACATCCACTGCCGAGCTGGAAGATAAAAACTGTGAAACTGAATACAGTGTTTACCTCCATCTGCAAAGCTTCAGCCAGTCCCCTGATGGCAAACTTGGACGAAGAGTAGGCCGTAAAACCGAATAATCCCAGCTGTCCTGCCTGGGACGAGACAAAGACTATCCGGCCGACACGACGCTCCTTCATGGTGGTGATCACTGCTCGGCTGGGGTACACGCTGCCCAGGTAGTTGACGCTCATCAGTCTCTGCCGGGAACAAAGGGCCACGTGAGGAGTGAGCAAGGTCAGAGCCTCAGGGCTGCGCTCCACGGCAGTTGTCTGCTCTCCAGATCTGAGGGCCAGTGGAGCCCAAGTGACCGGGGGCCCAAGGGATGTGTCGAGGGAATGAACGATGCAGTGATGCTGTAAATGAGCCCCGGTGCCCATGACCCGCCCTCTCAAGTCTACTTCAGTCTAGTCTCTTATTCTCCTTGTGACGGCAGTGATGTCTTCGCTGAAAACCGGTCAGGATTAGCCTTCTCCTTATCCAAAGTATGCTGTGTACTGCAAGCAATACTTTCTGAAAAACAGTTTTAGGAAAAAGGCCCCCAAGGATCTCTGGCCCTGTTAGTTCTAAGCTACGGAAACATCACAAAGAGACTAGGACGTGGTTAACGGCAAGGACTGTGGTTACTACCTATTTGATGACGAACAAGAGAGTCAGGCACTACTTATTTCTGCAGCTGAACACAGGGCTAGTGCAGGTACTAGCCACGGGGTTGTTGCAAGCATTGAAAGAGGACACACAAGTCAAGGCATAGCCTCTGACCCACCGTCACGTGCTCGGTCAGCGTTGGCTCTTACATCAGGATGGGTAAGAACTTACGTAGGTACCGAGAGTGTATCTTCCTTTCATCCTGGCAACTCTCAAAAACCTTACATTTTAACTTGGAAATCTGAAAGTGCTGGCATTAAATTGTTTCTATATTAAGGGGCACCTGGGTGGCTCAGTTGGTTAAGAGGCTGACCCTTGATTTCGGCTCAGGTCATGGTCTCATTTCATGAGATCGAGCCCCGTGTCAGACTCTGTGATGACAGAGTGGAGCCTGCTTGGGATCTTCTCTCTCCCTCTCTCTCTGCCCCTCCCCTGCTCGTGCATGGGTGCTCTCTCTCTCTCTCTCTCTCAAGATAAATAAAAGATTAAGAAATGTTTCTATATTTAAAGTCCTGTAAAAATACTAGATCTATCACCATGTGAAACCAAACACTTCATTGCATACTATATTTACACTGTGACTGTAACTAATTCAAATATTACACAAAAGTACACGTGCATAGGTGCAAAACCAAGGAACTCCAGAACACTGTAAATGATTGTGTTAGGATGCTGGGATTCCCACTTTTCCCAAAATGTCTTTTAATATCATTATATTGTCTTGATAACAAAAATGCTCTTAAAAAGCACCCCGAAAAGATGGCACACCAAGCCCAAGTGTTCACTTCAGCTCCCTTCTAGAGACCTAACTAAAATCTCAATAAAAAGATAAATTTTTGTAAAGGCAAGAACCCACAGAGCACAGACAACAGGAAAAAAATAACATTTTGGAAGCTGAAAATCAGCATGGCGAGTGATAACAAACTTAGTGGAAAGCTGAATGCTAGAAGCAAGGAGCAGAGAAACTGGGGGCGCCTGGGTGACTCAGTGGTTAAGCATCTGACTTTGGCTCAGGTCATGATCTCACAGCTTGTGAGTTCAAGTCCCACGTCGGGCTCTGGGCTGACAGCTCAGAGCCTGGGGCCTGCTTTGGATTCTGTGTCTCCCTCTCTCCCTGCCCCTCCCCCTTTGTGCTCTGTCTCTCTCTTTCTCTCAAAAATTAAAAAAAAAAAAAAATATATATATATATTTATATATACACATACATACATACATACATATAAGAGCAAATTAAACCAAAAGCATGCAGAAAAAAATATTAAAAATAAAAGAAGGAAATAAATGAAACAGAAAACAGAAAAAATAAATGAAATAGAAAATAGAAAATTAACAAAACCTAAAGCTGGTTATTAAGAAGATCAATAAAACTGAAAAATCTCTAGCCATGCTGGTCAAGAAAGATAAAGGACACAAATTATCAATCTCAAGAATGAGGGGGATGACATCACTACAAACTCTAAGTTTATTTATCTATTTTGAGAGGCCAGGGAGGGGCAGACAGAGGGAGAGAGAGAACCCCAAGTAGGCTCTGTACTACCAGCACAGAGCCCAATGTGGGGCTGAAACCCATGAACCACGAGATCATGACCTGAGCTGAAATGAAAAGTCAGGTGCTTATCTATAGATATTAAAAGGACAATAACGGAATATGATGAATAACTCTGTGCCAATCAATTCAATGACTTAGATGAAATGGACCAATTCCTTGAAAGACACAAGCTACCAAAGTCACTCAAAAGAAATAGATAAGAAGATATAGATGTAGCCCTACATTTATTAAAGAAATTGAATTAAAGTTAGAAATCTTCCCACAAAGAAAACCTTAGGCTTCCGTGGTAAATTCTACCAAACATTTAAAGAAGGTTAATATCAATCCTACACAAATTCTTCCAGAAAAGTGAATAGGCAGGAATACTCCCCCACTTATGCTAAGAGGTCAGCAATACTTTTACAAAAAAATCAGAAAAAAACTACAACTGGGTCTACCCCAGGAATGCAAGCTGGTTTAACATGGGAAATTAATCAGTGTAATTCACCATATTAACAAACTAAAAACAGAATTCTGTGATCCTCCCAATAGATGCAGAAAAAACACCTGCCAAAATTCAACCTCCATTCCTTATAAACACTCTCAGCAAGCTAGGAATAGAAAAGAACTTTCTCAACTTGATAAAAGACATCTTCCAAAACAAAGCAACACAGAAATACAGAAAACATCATACTTAATGATTAAAAAACAAAACAAAACAAAAGTTTTCTCCCAAGATCAGCAACACCACAAGTATGTCTGCTCTCACAACTTCTATTCTGTACTGGATGTTCTAGCCGTACAATAAGGGTATCCAGATGGGAACAGAAAAAGTAAAATTGTTGCAGATGACATGGTCTTGAACGAAGAAAATCCAGTGAGCACTAGAATCAATAACTGACTTTAGCAAGACTGCAAGATCAATACATAAATATCAATTGGATTTCTCTACCTTCGTTCGCAATGAACACTCAGAAACTGACATGAAAAATGCCATTTACACTAGCATCAAAAAACAGGAAATGCTGAAAAACGATGTGTAAGACCCATACATTGAAACCTACAAAACACTGCTGAGACGCAAAAGAAAATGTAAATAAATGGGAGACATAGACTACGTTCCCAGGTTAGAAGACTCGGTTATTGTTACAATGTCAATTATCCCCATGTGGATCTACAGACTCAATGTAACCCCAATCAAAGGCTGACAATAATTATCCTTAAAATCCACAGGTAGATAAAACAAAATATAGTTCCAAGGATCCACAAAGAAAACCATTAAAAAGGAAAATTAAGAGAAGTTCCCCGGGACCACCACCAGTTTCGGTGATTCACGGACAACCCCACGGAACTCTGCCCCTGATCATACCCGTGACTAAGATTTGTGACAGTGAAAAGGCACAAAACAAAATCAGCAAGCGCAAAAGGCACCTGGGCCAAAGTCCAGAGGAACCAGGCAAATTTCCCAAAGTCCTCTCCCCGGGGAATCATACAGCACGTGCTGAGACCCCCCCCCACCCCAGCGATGAGTTCTAACAAGTATCCTGTGCAGGCAACTTCTGTGCCTGAGAACCCTGTGGGCCTCAGTAAAGCTAAAACCAACCAAGCAAACAAACAAATCATCAAAACAAAACAAAACAATCAAATAAAAAAAAATGAAAGCGAATTGATTTTAAATAGAAATGAACTCTTATCTTCAGAAAATGCATCAAGCCTGGCAGTGGGCGTTCCAACAGGACTTACCCATGATGAGCACACATCCAGATGTGACTACGACACAGCAAGGGACGGAGACGGAGAAGGGGGACAGCCGAGGGGCAGATACCGGCCTGGGAGGGGGACGCTCCTCAGAGTACGTTGGCCTGCTGCCGGCATTCGGGGCAGCCGGGAAGAGGGCCCTTCTAGAGCGGGCCATGAACACGGGCTGGGGGGGGGTAGGCCTGGTCACCGATAGAGGCAACAGGCTTTGGGTTAACAGTCCTCTCTTTTTAAAAGTCTGGTTCTCGGGGCGCCTGGGTGGCTCAGTCGGTTAAGCATCCGACTTCGGCTCAGGTCATGATCTCGCGGTCCGTGAGTTCGAGCCCCGCGTCGGGCTCTGTGCTAACAGCTCGGAGCCTGGAGCCTGCTTCGGATTCTGTGTCTCCCTCTCTTTCTGTCCCTCCCCTGCTCATGCTCTGTCTCCCTCTGTCTCAAAAATACATAAAACGTTAAAAGTAAATAAATAAATAAATAAAAGTCTGGTTCTCACTGGGCTGAGACCGCTTCCGACACCCGCTATCAGCTGCCCACGCCTCCCCCCCCAACCGCGTGCTGATCTCCGTCCCCCACCCCTCACTCCGAGGTTCCCCATCACCGCCCCCTGCCTCGACTACCTTCCCCCCTGATGCAGCAGGCAGAAAGCACCTCTAACAACCGAAACGCAGATCACACCACCACCCAGCTGACCTTAAGCCCCTTCAAAAGGTTTTGGACTAAAATCCAAACTCCCCGTGGTGGCCGTTAGGCCCCAGCGGTTCTGGCCCCTGCTCCACTCCACATCGCTCCAAGAGCTGACTCCCCACCCCTCTGCCCTGTAAAGGGCTCCTGGTCAGTTCCTTGAGTTCGCTCTCCGTGCCCAGTCAGGGTGGGTCTGTGGATTCCCCCTCCATTAGCCTCTCTCTCTCTCAATCTCTCTCTCTCTCTCTCACACACACACACACACACACACACACTCATACATTCACTCAACGCTCATACACACCTGACCCCTTTCTTGCTGGCCCCCTCAGCACGTCACACCAAGACGAATACGACCGCTAGTCTCCCCAACTGATTCTTTATCCAGCTGTTGAAATCACCTTCAAAATCCCCCTTTGATTACTTACGGTAAAGGCGTGCAGGTCAAGACAACTGCCTTATTTAGGCCGAGTGGATAAAGGAGACTTAACACACTCCAGCCCCAGATCAGGTGCCCTCTGCTTATAGCTACGTCTGGACTCTCCTCTGACTGGACTTTGTATCACACAGGCCACACACCTTCCCACAGGCCACCAGAAGCAAGGCATCTCAACTACTAGGCCCACAGTCTCCTTCTCCACAAAAGGGGGATGGCATTTACCTTCGCGGGGTAAAGCGTTCAAAATCCACTACAGCAGTAAAGGCTAATGGAACGTGAAGAAAAACACAGTTGATAGGACGTCAACTAAAAACCTGTTTTAAAATTTTTTTTAATGTTTATTTATTTTTGAGGGGAAGGGGAGGGACAGAGAGAGAGAGGGAGACACAGAATCCGAAGCAGGCTCCGGGCTCTGAGCTATCAGCACAAAGTCAGACTCTGGGTTCGAACCCACAAACCGGGAGATCACAAGCTGAGCCAAAGTCAGACAATTAACTGACTCAGCCACCCAGGCGCCCCTAAAAGACTGTCTTGTACTTAAGAAAGATTTCAAAACTGATGTCCATTTATTTAGAGCTGACATAGATTACTAAGAGAAGTTCCCTGGAAAACTTGTTTAAAAGTATAAACAGAAACATGATGCATGGTCTTTTCGTCTTGATTTCAGAACTCAAAAGGGTCTGCTCATGAGCTTTTTTGGCTTACCAAACCCTGACGCTTGAGATGAAAACCCAGCAGCCCTTGGCTTGCAGAGACCTCTCTTAAAGGGAGTAGCTCGGTGAGTCGTCACAGTGATGTGTGTCTGCTTGGAGGGGTCACCCCCGTGTTACAGCTCGGGAAGCCACGGTCCAGAGACCCATCTGAACTCTTAACGCTGGATGGTCACGGCGCTGGAACCAAAACCTTGTCGAACCCTCCCCTCGCCTTCTAAAACTTCTATTAATCCTGAATGCATTTTATCTATGCCGTCGGTAAAGCCTTCGCCTGTGGCCCCGTTCTACTTCTAGCATATGGCCTACTCAACCAGCAAAAAACACAAATGTCTACTTACTTCAAAAGTGCTAACTTCAAGGTCTTCAAATTTTCCCGAAAGCGACATTCCTGCACAGTTCACAAGCATGTCTACTGGGCCCAGTTTTTCCTGTGCCTGGAAAAATTTATGAGAGCAGGCAATAAGAAAGAGAAGAATCACGTCGTAGCAGATCAATGCCAATAAATACAATCTATAAAACCATTAAACCTACAGAGATGATTTAACAGCTCTACACTGCACACTAAAACAGTAAGAACCAATCGAAAGGCAAGTGAATTCTTTCTGGTTAACCCGGCCCCTTACTTGTTTTATGACATTCTCTACTTGGCTGTAGTCTTGAGATACGTCAACTGATATACAAAGCACCACCTGTTAGAAAGAGGACACAAAAATGATCAAAGCCATGCAGGTGTCTAAAACTATTTTTTAAAGAATTTTTTTAAAGTAAAGGCAATTGTTTCCAATAACTAGGGAGTCTAGTTTTCTATGCACGGATTGTAGTGTCAGAAATCCGCTGATGGTGCAACAGGAGAGCTTAATTTTCTTGGCCATTTTCACAAAAAACTCTTGCACAAACTCAAAAACATGTATTAAGAAATGTTGGCCAAAGTACAGATTTTTAGGCATAAAATAAGTAAGTTCTGGGAATCTCACGTACGGTGTGCTAACTCCTGTTCCGAACACCGCATTGTCTACTTGAAACCGGCTAAGAGAGTGGATCTTCCGTGTTCTCAACTCACATAGTCACACACACACAATAACTATGTGAGGTGATGGATGTGTCAGCCAGCTTGAGGCGGTAAACATTTCACAGCGTAAATGTGTATCATATCATCACGTGATACACCTTAAATACATTCAGTTTTTGTCAATTATACCTCAGTAAAGCCGGAAACAGAAAGGAAACGAAATGTAAAAAGCTCCTCTTGGAATGCCACTGATCTATAGTGACAGAAAGCAGATCTGAGATCACCTGCAGCCAGATGTGGAGAGAGGCCCGGACAGCAAAGAGGCAAAGGGAACCCTAGAGATACGGACACGTTCTGTGTCCATTTCAGTGGTGGTTTCACATGCGTATATATCTGTCAACAGCCATCAAACTGTACTCTTTTTTATTTATTTTTAGTTTTTTGTTTTTTTGAGTAGGCTTCACATGCAGCATGGAGCCTAATGCAGGGCTTAAAACTCACGCCCCTGAGATCAAGCCCTGAGCTGAGAGCCGACTAAGCCACCCAAGCGCGCCCTGTACCCCTTCGGTGGGTGTGGTTTACGGTACATCAATTACATCTCAGGTCATTGAAAAGAAAACATAATTCACATGAAAAATAAACTGTACATAAATCGTATCTCAAGTTAACACCTTAGGTTGTTAAAAATAAAAACAATAAATCTAATAAATAAGCTTACACAAAGACTCCTGTTGGAGCCATACCAGAGCTGTGACTGCCCTCCTGGGGTTCCTCATCGGCGGGCAGAATGCAGAGATACGCACACCATACCTACTCACCAAGGCCTGGGACCTCAGTTCGGGTCCCTCCTCAGAGGCTGAGCCAGGTTACTTTATCCTTCAAGGCCAAGGGTCGCTCTGGGCCTGTGGGAGCTTGTGACCCGCCACTCACAGATTCTCCAGACAAGGGGTCACCAAGGGAAACCCACCCAGAGCTCACCCAGGACAAACCTGGCCATGCCCAGAGGTTCACAGCCCAGAGAGATGGCAGGAAGAGGCCAGCCCGTGCTTACCACGGAAAACAATTAGTCTTTGGAAAGGAAGGAGGGAAGGAAGGGAAGAAGGAAAGGGGGGGAAAAAAGCACATATTTCAGTGCTTACTTACTTTGATAGAAATTTGTAAAACAGCAGTTAAGAATACTAATGGGTACCGACAATGAGCTATTGTTTTAGTTTCCTTTTTTGGATAATGTTTTCAAAGCCAGAGCTTAGCCTCTGACATAGGAATGTTCTACGTTCCAAGGGGGGTCACCGAGAGAAGCAGAAAGGCATTTCTTGACTTCTCGGTATTTCCATGAGTTCTTCTCTGTTGACACTGGCCGCCACACCAAGGGGCAGACAGAATGAGGGCACAGACGCGTCACCACGTGCACCCACATGTAGCTGCGGGCCCAAGGCGGGCGGCCCCTTCGTTCACTGGCTGAGCAGAACCTGGGGAGCCTGCAGTGGCCTCACCTTCAAGCAAAGGGATCAGAAGCTGGTGACGCCAAAGATCCCTTCTAGCTCTAGGAAGACACAACGTGAAGAATAAAGCCACGACATGAAAGGACACCACCTTAGAATCTGCTGCACCAGGAGGCAAGTCTTATTTGATGCAGGAAGGAACCCTATCCAGATGATCTAAATTCCTAAGAAAAGGAAACACAAATGTAACCGAGAATACTCCAGAAGAGTTGCCCTTGGGTTTTATATCCCTATAATCACGGGATTTTTACACAAGTCTTTTTATACAGTATTAGATCATTTACTATAAATAGAAGCTATGCCACAGGCCAGCAAAATTTCAGGGAAAAAAAGGGTCAACAAATCACCAGGAAAAGAGCATCCACTCCACGGGCACTGCTTACACTAAGCCATACAACAAACCCACTCTGTGCCAGCAGGAGGACGGAGCTCCCTCGTGCCACCCCGGCCCTGACGATCTTCCCTTCCCTGATGTAGATGTCAGGAACCTGTCACATGCCCTAAAGCCTTCTGACAGACGAAGTGGGGGCAGGAGCCACGGAGAAAAAGTCCGGGGCACAGAGACGGTGCTGACCGCGGGCCTGGCCTTCAGCCGGGAGCATTCAAGCTCCTTGGTTTTAGAGGATATTTCTTCCTCTATCAGAATTTACACGAATACGAAAACAAAACAAAACAAAAACAGGAAGCTTTGCGAAGCTGCCTGCTTTCCATGTTCACAGGCACGATCGGAGGCCACAGGAGTAGAAAAAATCTCACATATGTGCGCAAGGAGGCGTGCATGACAATTTCCACCTGCAGCACAGAGTACCAGAGCCAAAGACACGCAACCCTGCACAGGGAACTAAACACACCGTGGGGCGTCCGAGGCCGCGCCACGGCCGTGAAAACAATAAGGCTGATTTATTTTTATTGACACGGAAAGGTCTCTAACAAATTTTGGAGGGGGAAAAAGAGGTGGTCAAAACTACAGTGAAATACCATCTAATACCCATCTGAAAGGCAAAAATTAGAGAGCGTGCCAGGACCAAGCGCTGGCAAGGATGCGAACAACGAGAACCACCGGGCATTGCTGGTGGGCGAAGCTGCTGAAATGCACACGCACGCCATTAGTCCACGATGCCATTTCCAGGCACGGTCCACTCTTGGGCAAGCACACAGAGACATGGAGAAAAACTTTAGTAATGGCAAGAAATAAAACTAACCAAAAAACTGGAAATGAAATAGCTACCACCAGCAGAACTGATGAACAAAAAGGCAGTGTGCATATTTTTAGGAAAATGCTGCAGAGCGGTAAAAAAAAAATGAGTGGACTACTGCTTTATGTGGCCACATGGAGGAAATTTGAAAAAACAGTATCTAGTGAAGAAATCAAGTTGCACAAAAATGCATACAGAATGATGTCCTCCGGGGCGCCTGGGTGGCGCAGTCGGTTAAGCGTCCGACTTTAGCCAGGTCACGATCTTGCGGTCCGTGAGTTCGAGCCCCGAGTCAGGCTCTGGGCTGATGGCTCAGAGCCTGGAGCCTGTTTCCGATTCTGTGTCTCCCTCTCTCTCTGCCCCTCCCCCGTTCATGCTCTGTCTCTCTCTGTCCCAAAAATAAATAAATGTTGAAAAAAATAAATTAAAAAAAGTAAATTATAAAAAAAAAAAGAATGATGTCCTCCAAATCTAACAGAGACCGAAAGTAGACCAGTGATTGCCCAGGGCAGGGGTGGGGAGAGCGGGCTGGGAGAAGTGGGGAGTGACTAGGTGCGGACTTCACGGGATGATGAGAAAGTTCTAAAATTGACTCTCATGACGTTTGTGCAACTCTGTGGATACGCTAAACACCACTGAATTGTACACTTTAAATCGGTGAATTGAATGGCAGTGAATTGTGCTTTAATAAGGCTGACAAAAAAATAAGAGCGATGCCATAAAATTCAAAACGAAGAGAAGTAAACAGTATACTATTTAGGGTCACGTGCACATACAGTCAAATTAGGAAGAAAAGCGAAGGACTCATCAACACGAAAGTCAGGTTGGAGGCTGCCTCTAGGAATGAGACCAGAGAATTCAGCTGATATGGGCTCACCAAAGGGGGGTTCAGGGGCCCCGATAAATCTCATTACTTAAGCTGGGTGATGAGTGCAATATAACTGGTTGTCATGTTTTATACCGAAAGATACACACACACACCATTTTTATTTATCCAAAAATTCCATAGCTAAAAAAATTTTAATACTCCTTTCCTCTTAAGTGTTTGTATGAAGTTAACTTAAATAAATAATTGAAATAAAATCATTTTCTAGAAAAACGTTATTTGGTCATTTGTGAGTGTATGTCAAAGTCTATAACGTTTTTTTGTGATAACATGAAGACAATTCAAACAATTTGGCCTTTTTAAAAAACAGTCGGACAGGTATTTTAATAAAAAAAAAAAATCCTACATGCTTTCAATGAACCATTCTCAGTTGAAATAACCCTTTTTTCCCTCTATACGACTGTGTTGATTAGTACAGAAAATGCATCATGAAGACTGATCGTACCTGTTTATCGTTAATAGAGTGCTTTTCAATTTCTTTCTTTGCCTGCAGCAGCTTGTCCTAAAAGCAAAAAAGAACAATTAGTTCTACTGATTGTCTATTTGCCTGCTTGCTTGTTTACATGGAGTGAAAACGCAATTATTTGTGTGTTTATTAAATTCTAGAAAACACACGAGACGGCACCTATATTGCATAGCTATGGGCCACAGTCTACGAAAGACAGAAGCTATAAAACTACGACCAAGTGATAGAGGAGGTTTTAATTCACTGCAGAGAAAGATGACAGAAAAATAAATGAACTGCAAAATCCCAATTAACAACTTAATTGCTGATGGGCACCATATCAATTCTAATAAATGTTTTGATCTGACATTATTTAGTCGTGATATAAAACGGGAACAACCACATGGCCACACAATGCTTCCCAAACTTAAGGGAACATGTGATTCCATGTCAAGAGTACTTTCATAAGCGACTGTCCACTATCTCCCTCCCCTACTATAAAAGCAAATATAGATAGGAAAAGTCACTTTTGAGACGGACTGAGAAAATCTAATCCTGGCTACTTTCAAAAATAATCTGAAAAGAAGCAAAGGTCCCCCCCAGTTGAGTAATTCTTCCAAGGTCTCCATTTTGCTTATTTTACTCATTTCCAAGAAGACAGCTATATCAGTTTACAGTGTCTTAATGTGCTATAAAAGTTGTCACTTGAATACACCAGGACAGCTTGAGAAGAACAAAACGACAGAGGAATCCTTTGGAAAGACACATGCGATTCCTAAACATGAACGTGTCTATAATGAAACAGTGCTGTTCTATTAATAAAGATACACACAACTTGCCTTTGTCCAAATTGGAATAAAGAATGACGTTAGAAAATAAAGAATTTCTGGATCCCAGGAGGCTCGTCTGCTCATTCATGCCTCGCAATGTGAGGACCACAGAAAGAGCTTGCGAGCACCTGAAACCCGGGCCCTCCTCTGTCTCCTTCTTATCTGTCTCGTGTCAAATATCAGCATTGCTTGAATCTCAGATAATGCCACTTTACTGAAGTTATGTTTTCACTCCCGCAAAGTGACTTCAACGCCAAAACAAATGCATGGTTAGGGATGTCAGGATACCCACGAAAGGTAGCAATTCTGCCCTTCTTGAGTTTAAGAAGAAATTACGAACATCGGAGCCTACTTCTGTGCCGTTGTTTAAACAGTTCCCCCAGAGGCCCTCCCTGGCAGCTGTGCACCCCCACCCGAGCGGTCACCCTGCTGTGCCCTCCTGTGGCCTATGTGAAGCCAACACCCCCAGGCAGCCCATTCCTGCCTTGTTTCTTCTTTCCACAACCACGAGCCAAGCATGATGCCCAGCACAGAATAACGGCGGGGCACCACGCGGTCATGGTCACCTCCCCCCGCTCTCCCTGGAGCAAGAGGACTCCACAACTGTTCGTGTGAATACAGTGTGACTGCTTTGGCTGCGGAAACAACTTTGGCAAGAATAACAGACCCTGGGGGAAAAGAAGAGAAGAGAAGAGAAGAGAAGAGAAGAGAAGAGAAGAGAAGAGAAGAGAAGAGAAGAGAAGAGAAAAAAGGAAAGGAAAGGAAAGGAAAGGAAAGGACAGGAAAGAGAAAAGAAAAGAGAAAAGAAAAGAAAAGAAAAGAAAAGAAAAGAAAAGAAAAGGAAAGGAAAGGAAAGGAAAGGAAAGGAAAGGAAAGGAAAGGAAAGAAAAGAAAAGGAAAGAAAAGGAAAGAAAAGAAAAAAGAAAAAACAGACTTCGTGTTGACTTGACACAGAAAAAACACACATTTTGCTAAACTGCTGGGGAGGAACAAGAGGCCCCCGAGGAGCCTGGATTTCACTAGAGACGTGCGTCATGTCATAAGCAAATTACGCAGAAACACCTGTACGTCCTCCCGGACTCGGGTATCAGCTCCGCGACCGGCTGGGCCGCCACCCGAGGGCAGGTGGGGGCCGAGCCCGGCTCCCCACGGCCAGGGACGTATGCCCCGGACGGTCTGTGGCCTCTCCCATCTCAATGTGCAGCGCCTCTGATGTTGCCTAACAGTTGTTGAAACTAAATAAATTATTTGTGGAACTGACCCAACTTCAACCAAAAAATCTTTTTGCCCTGAATGTGAGAAATAACCAATGGTTCAAAAATCACACCTTGATCCAGGGAGAGGAGCGATTCCTAGCTCAGGTGTGAACGCTGGGACATCTGCACAGCCCCTGACTAACCTAAAGCTGAAGAAGTAAGTTAGGAACACACACCCAGGAGACTTACCTCATTTCGTGCCACCAGAGTTATAAACGCTCCTTGTTTATAGCACTCGATAGCAATACACTTCCCAATGCCGCTGGAGCCTCCTGTAACCTAGAAGCAAAAATAATAAAATCTTCTTGGCTCTTGAAATTTCCCTTCTGTGGGAGGTTCGTTTACACTGGGGCGCACTTGGGTGGCTCAGCTGGTTAAGCGTCTGACTCTTGCTATTGGCTCAGGTCATGATCTCACAGTTGGTGAGTTCAAGCCCCACATGGGGCTCTGTGCTGACGTGAAGATCCTGCTTGGGATTCTCTCTTTCTCTCATTCTATGTCCCTTCCCCACTTGTGCGCTCTTTCCCTCTCTCTCTCAAAATAAATAAACATTAAAAAACAAAACAAACAGGGGCGCCTGGGTGGCTTAGTCGGTTGGGCGTCTGACTTTGGCTCAGGTCACGATCTCACAGTTTATGGGTTCAAGCCCTGCGTCGGGCTCTGACAGCTTGGGGCTGGGAGCCTGCTTTAGATTCCATGTCTCCCTTTCTCTCTGTCCCTCCCCTATTCACACTCTGTCTCTCTCTCTCTCTCTCTCTCAAAATAAACAAACAAACAAACAAATAAATAAATAAAACATTAAAAAAATTAAAGAACAAACAAAACAACTACAATGGGCTCTAAAACCCAATCTACAAGAACGAGATTTTTAAAATTTTTCCAACGTTTACGTATTTTTGAGAGACAGAGTGCGAGTGAACCAGATTTTCAGCTACTGTAGTTTCTACATCCTGGGGTGAATGAATGAAGTAAGTACAAACATGAAAGATTTTGCTGTCCACGGGTCCTGCTGCTTTGACTGTTTTTGGTACTGAATTATAAATTGCCCACCCATATTTTTCTGAGTTCACTGGAGGGCAAGTGCCCTATACATCGAGCTAATAAATAATACATTAATCTACCTCTGGGTCCAAATCCAAATGGATCTTATTTCCTTACTTACATATCTTCTACATGACAACCTCCACAAGAGACAAAAAGAATAGCCACCAACTTAGCTCTTCTGAGATTTTATGAGACTATTTACTATAAAAGTAATGTATGATCACAGGAAATATTGAAAAGTAAAGTTTTTCTTCTTGGGCTATTCTGCCCCTCACATTCTATAGCTCAGCCCTACTGACTGTTTTGAGTTCCATGCTCCCTCCAACCCCAGGATCTTTGCACATTCTATTTCCCAGCCAGGAATGTTCTTCCCCTCCTTTTCACCTAGCTGGCACCCCACTCACCCATTAAATCTCAGCTCACACATCACTTCCTCGGCAAAACCTTCACTCACTGCCCCTTCCCCAACCTCAATCCACTTTTCAGCACTACATTCTTTGTCCTTCACTCAATGGCGCTCACATAATCAAACAGCTATGCGTGTATTTGTGCGATTATTTGATTCACAATCATCTCTCCTATCACAGCCTCCTAAACGCCACAAAAATACCAACTCTAGTTCTGCTCCCCACTATATTCCTAGCACTTAGCACAGTGCCCCGCCTATAGGAAGGACTCAATATATATTTAGCTCAGTAAGACAAAAGCAACACTATCTTCCTAGTCATTTTTACTACACAAATTATACAACATGGTCAAGAGAATAGGGGGCCCAGGGTTGTCTGGTGAAGGAAGTGGAGAAGTATCAGAGGGGAACCTGTCCTTACATGGTATCACATCCTAAGATACATATCTAGATATAGAGATATATCTCATAACATGTATCTATATATAGATAGATATCTTACGTCCAAAAAACTAAAAGGCTTCATAATATTACATTAAGGAGCTGTATTAAAACTTAATTGACCATTTCCCTCTACCGGACATTTGGATTATTTCAAATATTTTACTGCCAGCTATATATCATGCTGTAATGAACATCTTTGGCCCCATCTCAATGACTTTAAAACCATCGTGAAGCCACTCCTACCCAATGTACCAATCTCTTGGGGGCTTAGGCTCCCCAACTTCTCTTTAGCCTCAAGTCCTCATTATGGAAGAGATTTCCTTGGCAGATAATTAACTAATTATCTACAGAAGGCTACTGTAAAAATCTACCTGTTGCCCCAACTAACAGTGGCCTCTGAGGAGCTCTTGGCTGCTGAGATATCTCACGGTGGCTTTGCCTTACCAATTTCCACCAGACATTCCATTTCCGTAGCAACTGACAGGACCCCAGCTGCCGTATGATGGGACTGCTGCCACCTCGATGTCCCTGCACCCTACAACCCCCACATACCTACCGATCCAAATCCTACCCACCCTGCAGAGGCCAGTTCCAATGTCCTCTCCTCCAAGAAGCTTTCCTGCCACCCAGTCCTGTCTTTCCTTTACCTGTCACTTTCTACTTTGTGCACGTGTCTTAGCTCCCTCACCTGACTATAAGCTCCTTGAGGACGAGCACCGAGTCCAATTTATCTCCCTCACTGTGAGCACAGAACCTGGCATAAACAGTTGCTAAATTAGCACTCGGGCCTACATTAATTTGCAAAATGGTGCACGGTACCATTTCTCTGAAAAATACAATGCCCCAAAAAGTTGTAAGTAAAGTGTCCCTGTTTGTTATTCAATAAATTAACGGAAGTTGAAGTTAGGAGGTTGATGGGAAAATTTATATGCTCTAAAGTGCTATTGTTATTGCCGTCCTTCTTCTAGACTGCGAGAGGTAAGCTAGCTGTGCACATTTACTGCATAGCCAAGAACGGCTCAGCGTGATCACTTGTAAGTTTTTTCCATAACAGCAAGGTTAAGACACAATCCTTGGGTCAGAGCTCATGGGAAACGAACCTTCTAATCAAGCTAATTCTTCAAAGGCATCTAAGAATAGACATAAACCAAGTCTAGGCTATGTTATGCTGAGTGGTACAAGAAAATAGAAGAGATTTTCCTACGGGCTGAGAAAAGTGGGACATACGGATTGAGTTGCCTGACAATTGGTAAACTGAGTCCAGATGTGGGTCACTAAAGATAATAGTTTAATTTCCTTTCCTTAGCACTGCCTCTTACTGTTCAATGCAAAATATTGTTTAAATATCACTATCTCTTGGGGCGCCTGTGTGGCTCAGTTGGTTGAGCATCTAACTTCGGCTCAGGTCATGATCTCGCAGTTTGTGAGTTCGAGCCCCGTGTCAGGCTCTGTGCTGACAATTCAGAGCCTGGAGCCTGCTTCCGAGTCTGTGTCTCCATCTCTCTCTGCCTCTCCCCTGCTCATTCTCTGCCTCTCTCTCTCTCTGTCAAAAATAAATAAACTTTAAAAAAAAAATAAATATTACTATCTCTTTAATCACATCCTGCAACTCTTACTGAGGGCAAGAACCGCTCCCAGCCAGCTCCCAAAATGGGAGGACCTGATTTTCCAGTTCTCACCAAGTCGATGAAACAGTTTTTAAAAAGTAAGTACAGACCCTGTAACACTTCTGCAGTTTTACTGCTATCATTAGGGAGATAACACTAGCATATAAGAATTGTTCTAAAAAGAACAACAATAAATAATTATGACCTAAGTCCGCTCCTTTTTTCACATAAGCAGACACTCTAAATGTTAGCTCCCTCTCCTAACACCACCTGGTCCGGTCCTAACAAATCTCAAGAGAAAGAATTGTGCTTTCCCTCATCTTGTGACATTAGAAAAGAAGACAGATGGTGACATCATGTGAATTATTCATGTCGTCCTCACATTATTTATTGTGGCATATCAAAACAGGATGGCGAAAATAAGAAATTCTTCTTCGTTTACCCCAACGGACTCGTTACCTCACTAATGGCCTGCAGCGCCATGAGGCTAGAAGGACTAGAGTCAAGGTCAAGTGAAACTCCCTTAGAAATACTGAATCACACTGTTCATGCTTGCTTTTGGCTTTACCTTTTTTCCAAGTTACGCTCTGCAAACATACGCTCTAAAAGATTCCAACTTTTAAAGCCATGCTTCTGAGGCAGAAGTTCTCTTGTGGATCTGACACTTTCAGAATCTGGCATAAGTGTAAAGTTTTCCTTCTCTCTTCTTTTTAAACGAACGTACACTAACCTCATCTGTCTTCTACATCAGGAAGAGCAGGAGTTGGAAATTCACTGGTAGTTTCGCAAAGGACAATCTAAAGAAAAATACGTTTTCTAATTCACAGATGCTTGTCCAGATTTAAAGCACATTAAAATGAAAGGCCATCCCATCCTAGGACAGCTCAGTGGGGAGGCTCCATCTCAGCGGACACACGCATGTGTCACCTCGGGCACCAGAAGGATTTGTGCGGCCAGCTTAGTAACTAACGCTCCTTATTCAATAACCTGCCACCTCGGTGCGGTGAGATCAAAATACGAAAACGGAAGAGAAAGCCACGGCAAGCGGCCAAGTGCTGGGCGCAGGTGAGGAAGGCTCCCACACCCGCAGAAAAGGGATCTCTGAAGCCACGAGCTTCCGGTAAGAAACAAACCAAACCCATGCACAGTCCCTTAATTCCTAGAGCACCGGCAGGTCGGTTAGCTCATCCCTCGGGCTCTGAAATGAAGGCAGAGGACTGCACTGAAACGGCGATCAGCCGACCCCGGGCTGAGCTCCGAGAGCCAGGCGGTGCAGACACGACAGAAGCGTCCCAACACCGCCCAGCTAGGACTGCCAGCCTACTGGGTTCGGAGCGGTTTTCCCCCCAGGTGAGTCACTTCCTGGATTCCTCCGGCAACTGCTCTTTCTGTCACGGGCACAGGCCGTCTTCCCGGTCCGAGCTGCCCCGGCGGGTCCCGGCGGCCGGGACCCCTTCCCCGCCGCCCGCCTCCCCGCGACCCGGCCGGGACCGCGCGCCTCGCCCCGCGCGGCCGCCGACCGCGGTGTCCTTGGCAAAGTTTCTCAGCCTCTCTGTTCCTCAGTTGACTCATCGGGAAAACCGAGGACAAAAATATCCACAACCCACGGATGCCCCGGGGATTAACGAGCGGCCCCCGAGCCCCCGGCACCCCGCCCTCCGGCCCCGCAAGGGCCAGATGCGGCGGAGGGCGGGTCCTCGCGCCCCCCCCCCCCCCCCGGCAGGGACCCGGCCGGGCCGCGCGGCGGCAGGTGGCCCTCCGCGGAGAAAGGGACGCGGGCGGCCGGGCCTCGGGCACGGGCCGGCGCGCCAGGGGGCGGGCTCGGGGCGGCCGAGCGGGCCGGGCGGCGGCGGCGCAGCAACAGGAGGCCACTCACCACCACATGCGCCCCGGGCAGGGCGAGGGGCTTGGGGCTGATGAGCGGAGACACCATGTAGAGCAGCAGCACGAACGCCACGAGGAAGGCGGCCGCCAGCAGCAGCATCGCTCGGCGGGGCCGGGCCGGGCCGGGCCGGGCGGGCGGGCGCGCGGGGCTCGGCGGCGCGGCGATCACGCGCGGCCGCGCGCAGCGAGAGCCGCTGTTTGGGTTCGCGGCCGGCGCGGGGCGGGGCGGCGGCCGGAGGGGAAGAGGCGGAGCCGGCAGAGGGCGCGACCGCGGCGGGGCGGCGCTTCCCGGAGGCGGGGGGCCGGGGCCTGTCCCCGAGGGTCGGACGCGGCCCGCGACCTCCCGGGGGAGGGGCTGGCCCCGAGCGCGCGGCTGAGGGCCCTGGCGGCGCCACCTGCGAGCGCCTCCCGAAGGGCCGGGTGACGCTCCGGGGCGGGGGCGGGGTGCGTCTTAGGACCGCGGAGGCCGGTTTCCAGGCCTCCCAGAGCCGCGCCGGGGCTGGGGGGGGGGGGGGAGGGGGGGGGCGGTGGGAGCCGCTCGGGGCCGGGTTCCGCCCTCGCGCGGGGAGGCCGCGGGAGGCGCGAGGGCGACGCGATCCCGGGCGCCCGGAACGCCCGCGCGGGGATCGGCAGCCCCTGTCGCAGCGTGGGAGCCCCGGGAGCCAGCTGACATCCCGGCCCCATGTCAAGCTTTCTCGGCGTGCTCCGAACTTGGTCGCAGCCCACCGTCGCGTTTCACTGGACCGGGAAAGCTTTACCGCGGAGTTTAACGCACCACTCAGGTCGCATTTCCTTTCCCAAGGCTGGGTTCCAAAACAAAACAAAACAAAAACAGCTTTATGGAGGTCTAATTCACAACCCATACGATTCACCGATTTAAAGTGCATAGTAAGTGGGTTTTAGTATAGTCACCGACCTGTGCAACCACCACCAGGATCAATTTTAGGACATTTGGTTACACAAAATCGCTTGTACCCATCAAGAGCCACGCCGGGTTCCTCCCAACCCGCGCCCAGCCGTTGGCTCTCACCCATCTTTCTGTCTCTATAGATCTGCCTAACCTGGATATTTCATATAAATGGAATTCTATGATATGCAGCCTTTTCTGTCGGGCTTATTTCACTTTACGTTTTCGACGTTCATCCATGTTATACATGTATCGGTACTTCATTCTTTCTATCACCAACTTGTATTCCATTGAATAAATATACCATTTTTCATTTATCCCATCATCAACTGATGGACATATGGGTTGTTTCCATTTGGGGGCTATTATGAATAATACTGCGGTGAACATTCGGGTGCAAGATTTTGTGTGGATATATGCTTTCATTTCTCCTGGGTATATACCCAGGAGTAGAATTGCTGGATCATGTTTAACCTGAACTGCCAGATGTTTTCCAAAGCAGCCACACCATTTTATATTCCCACCAACAATATACGAGGGTTCCAATTTCTCCATATCCTCACCAACACTTGTTATCATCTATCTTTTTAACGATAGCCTTTCTAGTGGGTGTGATATTTCATCGTGGTTTTGATTTGCATAAGGTATATGTTTTTGTTTGCTTGCTTGCTTTTCCTTTCTGTTGTTGTTTTTAGAAATACGAAGGACGGGCGCCTGTGAGGCTCAGTCGGTTAAGCCTCCAACTCTTCATCTCGGCTCAGATCGTGATCTCACGGATTGTGGGATCAAGCCCCAAGTCTGGCTCTGTGCTGACAGTGTGAAGCCTGCTTGGGGTTCTCTCTCTCTCTTCTCTCTTTCCCTACCTAACCCCTCTCTCTCCCTCTCTCAAAATAAACAAACATTAAAAAAAGAAAGAAGGAGCTCAGGGGCAAAGGAACTGATCTTACTTTTTCTTCTTAATTGTGTTGTCCCAAGTTAGGCAAATTGCAAGGTTTGAGGGCACAGGCCTCAGGACTTCTGACCCCAATTACAAATTTGGGGGTTCCCCCCAAATATAAACAAATTAAAAATAAAAAAACAGGGGCACCTGCATGGCTCAGTCAGTTGAGCATCTGACTCTTGGGGAGTCTCTCTCTCTCTCTCTCTCTCTCTCTCTCTCTCTCTCTCTCTCTCTCCCTCTCTCTCTGCCCCTCCATGGTTTGCTCTCTCTCTTTCTCTCTCTTTCTCAGAAAATAAACAAATAAACATTAAACAAACAAAACTGGGGGCTCCCAAACCACCTTCACTTTTGATAATTCTCTGGAAGGCCTCCCAGAACTCACAGAGGCACTCCCGGTGGCTGTGGTTCCTGATGAAGCCAGCTAAGGGAAGAAGTGCAGAGGGCAAAGTGTGGGGGCCTCCACACGCAAAGCTGCTGTCGCCTCCCATGCAGTCAGGGCGTGTGACACACCCAGCCTGGGTGTGTGAGGATTGCCAACCAGGGAAGCTTGTCTGCTGTTCAGTGTTTATTGGAGCTTCCAGTATGTAGGCGTGACTGATTGCTTGATTGCCCTTGTGGCTGAAGTCAGTCTTCAGGTCAACTTGACGATGCATGATGGGATCTCCCGGCTACATCACCTGGATGGGTCTTTCTGGCACGACCAGCCTCCACCTTAGAGTACAGATTGGCCTGCCCTCGTCTAAACAAAGACGCTTTTATCAGGTGCGGCATAGATTACCTCCCAGAAGGCAAAGACAAAGGCCAGACGTCCTCTTCAGGCAAGCCCAAATTCTTTACTGCACCACCTGGCCTTTATCCAAAGCTCTCCTGCAGCAAAGTAAACATATGCCCTAACGTTTGGAGGTGGCAGCGTGGAGTAGGAGGCTCTTAACTCAGTTTTCAGACTATCAATATCGGCGGTGCAATCTTCCCGGTGACATGGTACCAACGTTACACCACATCACAGTGTGAGGAATGGACGTAACCTGAAGGGTAAGAGTCACAAGACGGTGGCGTATTACTGAAATTCCACTCAATCATCGACAACTGGCCCAACTCGTCATCATGTCATACGACCACAATGGGTCCCAAAGCATTCCCACTCAGGTTTGCAGGTTTCCATTCAACTCATCAGTTTCTAGAAACAGGAGAGGTCTCTACCCCCAGAGACGTCTCCTGAGTGCTCTTAGGAGACCGTCTCGTCTCTTGCTCCGAGCTCCCACCCCCACCCCGCAAGGTGTTAATGTAATACTGGATTTTTCTTGTGGCATAGCCTATTTATTTGTTCTTTTGCCCTTAGCTACTATTTCTCCTTCTCTCTATTTGTGATTTATTTTTATTCAGACTATCTCCTGTTGGAAGAAACGCGCGCGAAGTTCAGCCTTGTGATACGCTGTTCCAGATTGCCTGCACTGACACTACTTGAGGAAATGCACCCCCCTCAGTCCATTCCCCTTCATACAAGGTAAGGTGAACAGAGCTGCATAACTTGTGGGCTTTCTCGACCACCAGGCGGCACGGCTCCATTTGCTATCAATTCCAATTTTGCCAGATGGAGTGAAAGCGTAATCCACCCCATCGATGTCTTGGGAATTCTAGTGTAATGGTTTAAAAATATAGTCATAGTTTCTTGCTTAGGGACCATCCTTGGTTCTAGCACTTGCAGTTGAAGCCCTGGTCCTTGGGACCACTGCATCAGGAAGAAAAATAAGAAAGTTGAGGCAATGTGGAGGAAAAAAAAAGCAAAAACTATACTCATACTGTCTTCTCTCCATGGGAAGAGCTACACAGTCATACTAGCGTTCTCCCTCACCTCTTCTCCAGACCCCCCAGAAAAGCAGAGAAATCTACTGAGTAAGCAACACCCTCATGAAGATACGTAAGTCAGCCCTTCATGCCTTATCTCTCCCTCCCCCATTTTATTTTTTCTCCGTCCCCCGTTTTAGACAACCAATGTTCCAATTGCCTGTTCCAATTCTCGGTTATACCTTTACTCAAGATATGCAACCTGACTCGTCCATTTGATGTGATATCTGTTCATTGTTGGACACTCTGGGCTATGAAGTGTGTTCTTCGGTCTGAAGAAATGGGACTTGGTGGTCCAAACTGGTGTAATAGCTTCTGGTCCAGTCTTTTTATAGTATGTTGAACATTTGCATCTACCTCTAGGCATGGAAAACCCGCTCCAGAGTGTGTCTATTCCTCCCAAAACCCATTTGTAACCTTCCAGGGCTCCCAGCATCAGTCCAGCCGCCAGCTCTGCATCGGGCCTTTCCCCCAGGGAATCTGCCCCACAGCCATCTGTAGCCTCCATCATTTTTGCTGGCCCACAACAAAGTTCTTCTTGGCATTTTGTGCTCCAGAGGGTTTGAGAGGGCGATGTCTAGATTTGTCCCATCTCTGCACTGCTGAACCCCCCATATCCACTCATTCCGTGGGCCCAGGGGGCTACCTCAAGTGAGCACACCAGGGTATCCACTTGCTGGTTCCAGTCCCCTCCCAGTCCTACAAGGAGGTTCTTCTGATGGACAGTGACATGCCCCACTTTAATGTACCCCTGAATGCCCATAGTCATTTCCACAGGGCAGTGCCCCCCAACAGGCATCCCTTTAATAGGCAAATTTTCCATTGTTCTTCTACTTAACCACATGGTCAAGACATTAGCTGTTGCCCATGAGTTGGTTCAAAACCCTAACATAGAGGGGCTCCTGGGTGGCTCAGTCGGTTGAGGGTCCGACTTCGGCCCAGGTCATGATCTCGCTGTTTGTGAGTTCCAGCCCCGCGTCAGGCTCTGTGCTGACAGCTGGGAGCCTGGAGCCTGCTTCGGATTCTGTGCCTCCCTGTCTCTCTGCTCCTCCCCTGTTCATGCTCTGTCTGTCTCTCTCTCTCAAAAATAAACATAAAAAAAAAAAAAAAAAACCCTAACATAGGGATCACATCATGGAATTCAGCCACTGAACTCATTTGTTTTTATCTTCATTTGGCAGCCTTCCAAACACCATGCTATCCATTCACCTTGAAACTGACATCTGTAAACCAAGCAGCTCTTTTTTGGTTAATAGACAGCACTGCCCAAGCGGCTATAGGGCCAGCAATTTCTCGCATGATTCCTGAGTCGGCCTTAGGGGAAATAATTCTAGCTGCTTATGAACATATGTGTATCCCCTTGCATACCCTGGTTCCACGTTCCTGCAAAACCAGCCCCGTTTTTCCATGGCACTCTTCTGGGCATTGCCTTCTCCATTAGAGTGTTTCTCCAAGGTCACCTAAGACATTATGTGTATTTCAGGTTTCAAGATTGTTTTATGTTCTTCAGTCACCGGGGCCATTAGCAAGGTAGTCCAATACCAAAGGTAGTAATTGCCTCTGAAATGGAAATCTTCTGTCCAGACTCTCGGCAGTCATTAAGAGGTGGTGCTCACAGCCTCTTGCTGTGAGCCCCAGTCTGGGTAAGGATTCCAAGACTGCTTCCAAGTGGTTGGAGGGGTAAGATCTTAGGAAGATTTCCAGATGTGGAATACGCACCCTGCAAAATCCAAATAAACCAGGTCTTGTAACATGTTTTGTCTAGCAGGTATCCCATACTGTTTAAAATCAACAACCTGTGTGGGCTTGGGCAAGGTTCTTGGTTCCCAGTTAGGATGCTCAGCCAACATTGCGTGAAAGGACAGGTTTACCTGCCCTCTGTTTTATAGCACTAGGTAGAGGAAACTTTCCCCAGTCAGACACAAAATCCATCCCTCTAGTACTTTCACATAAAGGAGATGTAAGCACTTTACAGAGTCTGTTCAAACATTCTCTCTAGAGAGAGACAAACAGTGCACAAGAAGGGGAGAGGAGAGAGACGGAGACAGAATCCGAAGCAGGCTCCAAGCTCTGAGCTGTCAGCACAGAGCTCCACGTGGGGCTCGAACTCACGAGCCATGACTCACAAGCCATGAAATCCTGACCGGAGCCAAAGTCGGACACTTAAGGGTGAGCCACCTGGGCGCTCCAAAGAAAACACTGGATTTTAAGAAGAATGAAGACGTTGGTCAGTCAGGCAAAAAAAAAAAAAAAATCAGGTCATTAATTTATAAAAGAAATCAAGCTAGTTTCAAATTTCTCCATGGTAACATTCATCATGAGGGAACAATGACATCTGTAAGATCCTCAAGGAAAGAATGTTGAGCCAAGGTTTTGTAGCGAGCTAATCTGTATTTCACCCATTGAACGTGTAATAATTAAGGAAATGTTTTTCCTATGAGTGTTCCTTGAGGAAAGTGTTAAGGCAATGAGCCCACTCGGGCTGCTCTAAAACAATACCACAGACTGGGTGGCTTACAAACAGCAGAGATTTATTTCTTACAGTTCTGGAGGCTGGGAAGTCCAAAATCAAGGTGCTGGCAGATGTGGTGTTTGGTAAGGGCTCACTTCCTAGTTCATACTGTCCTCACATGGTGGAAGGGGAAGGGAGCTCTCTGGGTCTCTTTTAGAAGAGCACTAATCCCATTCGTGAGACCAAAATCACCTCTCAAAGGCCCACCTCCAAATGCCATCCTGTTGGGCATTAGGATTTAACATAAGAATTTCGGGGAACACAAATATTCAATACGTAGCCAGCCAGAAAGATGACTGGAAAAATATAGCACTGCCTTTGGAGACTTTGAGAAATGGATATATTTAACAGTAGAACAAAGACTAAAACAAACGTCGGGGCTAGAATGCTTTGTAATTGATATATACCTTAACAGTGTGAAATAATAATAAAAGATATGCATTTTAGAAGGGGAAGGAGGAAAACGTGGAAGGTAGGCGTGACTTTATAAATTACATCATTTGTAACTGAAATCCAAAGGTATCATTTCAATCTGACACATCAAGTAATAGAAGTGTAGACATTTAGGGGCACCTGGGTGGCCCAGTCGGTTGAGTGTCTGACCTGGCTTCCGCTTAGGTCATGATCTCACAATTTCGAGCCCCATGTTGGGCTCTGTGCTGACAGTTGTGAGCCTGCTTGGGATTCTCCCTCTCCCTCTCTCCCTGCCCCACTCGCGCGGTCTCTGAATCTCTCAAAATAAATAAATAAACTTAAAAGAGCAGTATAAACATTTAACGCCATCAAGGTAAACATGAAGAATTATTGACTCAAATCAGGTGAGTGGGGAAGAAAGAGGAAGTATGTACATTTTATCATTGTTTATGGTAAAGGACTAAGATATTATCAAAGGAAGTAGAGGGATATGGGGCCAAATGAGGTGTAATTACAGAGGCAAACAAAACAGTACAAACTTTCCTAATGACAGACCTGAAAAAAGGAAGAGGGAAAATAACACTCTTGAGTGATGACACGATTGCGTTCTTTTCTGCTTCCACCGCCCTTGCTGCTTCTGGGGCCCCGGGGTATTCTGGGGCATTCTGTGTTAGGCAGGGCTGGCTGGCACCTACCGGGTGGCCCTGCCCTTTCCACTCTCAGCTGAGATCAGGGCTTTCAGTGCTTCTCAAACAGTGTGGAATGTCCCGTTTCCTTTCATCGTTCCTTTCTGCGGCAAACCAATCAGAAAAATGGAAGGAGAACTAATGAAAACAAACACACGCAAAATACAAGCTTTAATGATTTGCTATTAGAGTCAACAGGCTTAAAAACAGTAAATATAAGCTGAACAAACATAATTTCGAGAAAAAGAATGACGAAACTGCTAGGTTCTTTGTTAAAAGTATGCATAAAAGTGATTCATGTAGAGGATTATTTTTTGTAGTGAGCTAGATTTTCCAAAGATGGCTGCCACAACATCTCCAATCCAGTATGTTCTTTTCTAATGTGACACTTATTCCATTGAGTGGTGGGGTCTATAGCCCCTCCCCTTGAGCCTGGGTTGGCCTTTGGACTGCTTTGACCCATCAACTGTGGCAGAAATGACACTGGAGGACTTAGGAAAGCAGGCTCCAAAAGCCCAGGTAGCTCCTCCCTGGTTTTCTTGGGACATGAAACCCGACAACTGATCCATGAAGCTCTGAGTAAGCTCAAGAAGTCTGTGGCGATGTCCTTGTAGAGAACATAGTCCCGGTTGAGTTCCCACCCAATCGCTAACACAGACTTGCCAGCCAAGTGAGTGAGTCATTTCAAAAGTTCACCCTCCATCCCCCAGTGATGCCTCATGGAGCAGAGATGAGCCATCCATGCTGAGCCCTGCCCGGATTGTAGATTTTGACTTTTTTTTTTTTTTTTTTTTGGCCAGTTCTTGCCCCCCAAACTCCTCTTGTTGGCTTCTGGAGAACTCTACTTCTAACAACAAATGTCACCCAACCCTTATTCTGACAACTTTCCTTCTTACCTATTTTAAATGCTTATTTATTTATTTTGAGGGTGGGGACAGCACAGGGGGGAAAGAGAGAGAGAGAGAGAGAGAGAGAGAGAGAGAGAGAGATTCCCAAGCAGGCTCGTGCTGGGCCCAATCCCACAACCTTGAGATCATGACCTGAGCTGAAATCAGGAGTCAGACTCTCAACCGACTAAGCTACCCAGGTGCCCCTTAGGTATTATAAAATGTAATTTGTACTTTCCTCAAATTCTAGCGTTTGAATTATACAAAAAGTAACATAAACCTGGTTAGAATTTAGACCCAACTCCAAAAATCTTACTTTTGGTATGAGTCATTTAGGAAATTCCAAATGCTGACTCTTTGTCATTACGGGTAGTACTAAATGGCCCTTTTCTGCACATCAGCAGGAGCTCTTTTCTCAAAATCTGTAGCATGAAATATGTGTGGCTATTAATCTGATAGGTTTAGCAAGGTAAAGCCCTACATCTGACATTAATTCTGGCAACTTCAACCGTACTTCCAGTCTCTGAACACGGCAGGACAAGATAAGGGTGAAGAAATGTGGGCACTTGACTCAGGCACAAAGTTTGATGGGATGCCAAAATAATCAGTAATCAAGATAAACAATGTTTTAAGACGATATTACAAAAACAACAAAATTAATGCAAAAAAATCCATGGTGAAAACATATCAAAATCGTAAAGATCATCTCGACATAACTGACCGAATGAGTCATAGAAGTCTGTAACGGGGTTACATTCCTACAGTCACCACCCCAAAGCAGGTTATCACCTCATTCTTGGTCTTTAAAAATTGTTGATTCCAACATTTTTTTCTGATTTGAAAAATTATAAATAGACTTCACATTTTCGTTCTTTAAAAAAATCTAGACAAAACCCAAATAATAAGTGTTGGTGATGATGTGGAGAAATTGGAGCCATCATGCATTGGCGGCAGGAATGCAAAATGGCGCAGCCACTGTGGTGGTTTCTCAAAAAGTTAAACACAGAATCACCATATGACCCAGCAACTCCACTCCTAGGTTTATACCCAAAAGAGACTCAAACAGATCCTTGAACACCCGTGACCTTAACAGCATTACTCACAATAGCCAAAGGTGGAAACAACTTAAAATGTTCATTAACAGATAAATGGATAAGCAAAATGTGGCATATACATACACACAATGGACTATTATTCAGATTGAAAAAATGAAGTTCCGATATGTGCCGCAACATGGATGAACCTTGAAGATACTATCTCAAGTGAAATAAGCCACATACAAAAGGACAAATACTGAATGAGTCCATTTATATGAGGTACTTAGAATAGGCCAATTTCACAGAGGAAGAAAGCAGAATAGTGGTCACCAGGGACTGGAGAGGGGGGTTGGGAAGTTATTATTTAATAGAGAGTTTCAGTTCAGGTTGATGAAAATTCTGGAAATGGAAAGTGGCGATGATTCTACAACACTGTGAATATACTTAATGCTACAGAATTGTACACTTAAAAATAGAAAAAAGTGGTGCATTTTATGTCATGTATCTTTTGCAGTAAAAATAACAAATGCTCACTTCATAAAGTTAAAAAAAATAAGAAAATAAAGAATACATTTTAAATTAGTTCTAATGCTAGTACTCAGAGAAGTAGCTGATTTGGCTCCAGACTTTTCTCACATCTTGGGATGACCTCACAATATGTGGCGACCTTATTAAGACGTTAATTTTTCCTCTCTGGATTTTCCCTTTCCTTGCATTGTGTAGACAGGCAAAAACATAATGGCTGGCCAAACATTTTCCTTTCTGCTGGCTCCCTCTAACAAATCCTAATCTGTCATGTCACCAAAGAGATTAAGCTAAAGACTTTGAGAGCAACCGGAAAAAAGAGAGATTTTGTCGGCCCCTGGAAGGACTGGGGACAGAATTTCTCACCTCACAAGGTCTGAAGGTTGGAGCCGCCCACACCCACCAGCGGCCAAACCTGGGATAGGATGACTCTGAGGTTTCCAGCCTCTGCAAAGATTCCTCTGCGTGGAAGGGAAGAGCTGAGGACGTCTGCGGACTTAAGCAATAAGAATGCCCGTACTAGACTTGGTGCACGAGAGATACATCTCCCGTCTGAGCACTGGGAGAGCCTCTTGGACCTTAATGCAACCCTTTGGCGAAGAGGCCTAATAAAGACTTCACAGTGGTTTCCCTGACAGCACAGCAGATTTGGATTTGGTTTAGTGGTGATGTAGAAGTATGGTCTTCTCTGCCTACTGGAATCTGTGGGCCGAGATGTAGACTTGGCATACGTTGAGTGCCCATACTTTCAACATCCCCGAAGTAATAGAAAAATGTCGGTGTTTCCTCTACTTTGTAATCAAACCTCTACCAGAAGGAATCCATGAGGACTGATGTTCTCTTTTAGTGGAAAGCGGTGTGTGTGTGTGTGTGTGTGTGTATTATCACCTTGGAGATGAGCGGCTGTTGATAGCAGCCCGCTGTTCTGACCGGCCAGTGCCATGCCGCAAACCACCCTGTTCACTCTCGTGTGGCCGCTAGCTGTTTCCTCTATTTTCAGTTTTAATGTTTTAATTGAATCATCTAGAGCTCTTTGGTGTGATGATACTTTTTCTTGTCATCACTTATTCTTTAATATGGAGCTTTCAAAGGTTTCTATAAAATTGTCAGTGGAATTATTTATGGCCTAAGACATCCTATGTTGCATTTAAGAATCCAAAAGCCTCGGGATGCCTGGGTGGCTCAGTCGGTCAAGCGTCTCTTGGTTTCAGCTTAGGTCATGATCTTGAGGCTTTGTGGGTTCGAGTCTCACATTGGGCTCTGTGCTGGCAGTGTGTGGGGCCTGCTTAGGATTCTCTCTCTCTCTCCCTCTCCCTCTCTCTCTCTCCTCTTTCTTCCCCTTCCCCACTTGCACTGTCTCTGTCTCTCTCGAGATAAATAAACTTAAAAAAATACAAAAGCATTTTGATATTACAACATTTTGTTTTGTTTAATGGCATCGACTTTTTGGAGACCAGGCCAGTTGTCTAGTAGATGCCCTACATTCTCTTTTGACTGGTTCTTCCTGATGTTATTTATTTCTCTCTCCCTCGAATTTCCTATAACCCAGCAGTTAGGTCTGTGGCTTGTTTAGATTCAGATTACACAGTTTTGGTAGGAACACTTCGTAACTGTATTTTGTATTGCATCCTCCCCAGCAGCACGTGCCGGTTTTTCCCCTATAAGGATACTCAACTTAATCTGCTTTCTTGGGTAGGGTGGTAACAACCATATCTCTCCATTGTAAAGATCATGTTGCCCTTTGCAATCGGCAGATAATCTGGGAGTGACATCATGCAATGTTAGTAAATTGTCACCAATAATGCCTCCAACTTCTGTTAGCGTATGCTGCTTCTCCTATCAAGAGGTAGAAATCTAGTTTTCATCCCTTGAATCTGGACTGGCATTATGTGGTGGAAGTGGTATTTCCTTATTTCTGGGCCCAAGCCTTAAAAGGCCCTGAAGCTTCTTTTTTTGTCCACTTGGATTCAAGCCATCAGATAAACTCAGGCTGGACAACTGAATGATGAGAGATCACATAGCGGAGAGAGGCCCAGCCAGCCCACCCGGAGGCACTAGAAATAGGAGTGAAGCCATCTTCAATTCCTCAGCCTGGTCAAACCACCCCAGCCAACACTATGTGGAACAGAGGCTCCACAGAGTTCTGCTGAATTTGCAGTCACGAGAAAAAATAAATGGTACTTTGATCCGGCATTGATTGATTTTGAGTGGCTTATTATTCAGGAAACAAATCCCATGTAAATATTCTGTTTCACGTGATAGTTTTAGGATCCATTGATGATAGTTGCCTGGGTCAATTATTTCATTGGGGCTGCCACAGGATAGTTTAAGTTTTGTTCTCCTCTCTACATTATTAGCTGGCATTCTTCTGCAGAGAGAGGGACGGTGGGAGAGAGAGAAACACACCAGCTTTCTCTCATTAACTAGGTATAAACTACTGTTTCTCCTAAAAATGAAGGGTGTTTAATCTTTTCCATTATTAGTTTCAGAATAAAAAGTTGAGGTAATATTCAACCCCCAAGGATGGCAAATAAGGTTCTTTGCCCCTCTTCTTTTCCAGTCTTCTTTAGATGTTTGTCCTCCATAGTTGTGCCCTCTGCATATCTGCCATTGAACTTAGAACATTGCAGTATAATTGATTCATTTGTTGATCTGTTTAACTGAACTTTATGTTCCTTGAGGGCAGGGACTTAGAAGCTAAGCCAAGTACATGTAAGTTCTAAGTGAAACTAGGTTTCTGTCATGCCGTTACTTATCTTACATAGATAATATCTGATAATTTTTTATTGGTGTAATTGCCTTGTCTTTTGGTGATTTTGATGTTTTTTCATTTTTTAATCAAAAGAATAACTGCATGTGGTTATAAAACAAATATAGTGGGCCAGTAATATAAATTAGTTCCTGGCCCTCAAACCCTCAACTCCACCAGAGATGATCATTCTCGATTTTTTAGCTTTGGTTTTTGTAATTTTTTTTTCAGAAAAATGGCCACGACTTCTTTCAACCCAGATGCCTTATTTACAATGTCACCTTGCTGTTTCTCCCAGTGACAGGTGGGATCTACATCCTCTCCCCTTGAAACTGGAGGGCTTTTGTGACTGTTTCAACCAGTAGAGTACGGCAGAGGTGACACTATGTGACTTCCAGGACCAACATTAAAGGGAATAGTTTCTGCTTCTCTGGAATACTTGATATTGTAGCCTTCGTTCTAACTGCCCTGAGGCCACCGTGCTGTGTGGAAGCCCAAACTAGCCCATGCACAGACGGCTTGGAGAGGCCCTGGGATTTCATGCACGTGTCCTACTGCCCCCAGATGTCTCAGCCCTCTGGTCTTTCAGCCCCAGCCAGTGTCTGACCACAACTGTACAATGGTTCCTAGCTAGACCTCAGGAGTTCCTGAGCCACAGAAATCAAGAGAGAAAGTAGTGCTTTAAGCCATGATGGTCAGGCTTCTTGGAGGCCAGACTTGGGAGGTTTTTGGTTATACTAATGAAGTAGCACCTTCACTTACTTTGGGTTTAAGGCCCCATCATCACTGAACTATTGCTTACGATCTCCGTGGCAAAGACCATTCCAATTATCAGGCTAGCTCTCCTGCATAATGAGCTAAGCCCACTTGGCTTGTAATGGTTAACTGCCACTACTTGGCTTCTGCAACCGAAGGATCGGATCGTTCCAGCTCTGATGACATCAAAAAGCCAGCAAAACACTTTGGAAAGCATCCTTTCACCCAGCAAAGGTTTGGTTAAGGGACTGGGTTATTGACCTTCTCTGGGAACAGTTGAGGCCTTGTGAATGGTTCTCACATGAGAAATCCACACCAGCATTTCTATCTCCTAAAGATGTTGGGTTCTTCCTTTTACATTACATATTAATGGAGTTCCAAGTGAGTCGATTGTTGAATTGTTTCTTCAAGCGGCCAAGCAAACAATTAAAACCACTCCCAGCAGCTCAAACCGAAACAGTAAATTCAGTCTGTGACTGAACTCACATCAATAGATTCGATCTGGAACTAGGTTCTCCTTTTCTTGGCTGATCACCAAAATCCCCATCCCCACACACAATGCCCCAAGTATTTCCTGAGACTCAGAAGCCCCCACATCCTTCTAAATATACATATCCCAATACTGTGCACCCTGCACTTTCCCTCCCAAATTTCCTTACCGTCACATAACCTCCCCCCACTACCAACCCCAAACCCAAACTTGTTGAATCTGAATTCAACTGGTATCACTTGGTAACCTGCAGGATCAACTATTAAGTTTCACTTGATCATTTTAGTACTGTGGATGCAGGATATGTTTGTAGTCCTAGTCCCAGAAGATCCTTGGGCTGCTCTCCTGGCCTTGACCTCAACTAGCAGTCCTTCGAGTTCTCGTGCCTTCATTCTGTTCTACAGCAGCTATGAAGTGGTTCCCCAATGTCTTGTCCTCACTGGGGACTTCTTCCATGCAACCGTAAGGTAATTAGCTGTTTCACCACAGGTACCAGGTTCCCATTGGGTTGGATGATATTGATGCTGCTACACAGTCCTGCTTTTAACGTCCTGCCATCTTTGTGGTGCTCCAGACGGATGGACCTAGATGGCACCTGGTTAACCAAGGCTAGTCAGGTGCCCCTGTGATGCCTGCCAGACGATGAAGAAAAACAGGATGTCCCCACTGTGGTTTCTGCAGCAGGCGGCCAGGGGCATTCGCAAAACCAGGAAGGCAGTTTGGATGAACAGCACTCCTCCAAAGTACATTTGTTTGAGGAGTATGTTGTCCTGTTTCTCTCTTTCCCTCTCTTCTTAAAACCTGTTGTTTCATAGGGTTCCCAAGGGGGAGACAAATGCCTGTGATCAGGTGTCAGCCTAACGGTACCTTGTTGTTGGTTTTTTTAAGTTTATTTTTTGAGAAAGACAGAGCACGAGCGGGGGAAGGGGCAGAGAGAGAGGGAGACACAGAATCCGAAGCAGGCTCTAGGCTCTTAACCAAGCGAGCCATCGAGGCACCCTCCCCCCCCCGTAACTCTTAATTAAAAACTTGTACTTATTTTGGGAAACTAAAACTTCTCTTTTTATTTTTTTAAAAAATTTTTAATGTTTTATTTATTTTTGAGACAGAGAGAGACAAAGCATGAACAGGGGAGGGTCAGAGAGAGAGGGAGAAGCAGGCTCCAGGCTCTGAGCTGTCAGCATAGAGCCCGACGCAGGGCTCAAACTCACGGACCATGAGATCATGATCTGAGCCGAAGTCAGAAGCTTAACCGACTGAGCCATCCAGGTGCCCCCAAACTCCTCTTTTTTAAATGTTTATTTATTTTGAGAGAGAGAGAGGAGAGAGAGAGAGAAAGAGAGAATCCCAAGTAGGCTCCATGCTGTCAGCGTAAAGCCCCAAGCGGCACCTGATTCTCAGGAACCTGGAGATCATGACCTGAACTGAAATCAAGTTGGACTCTTGACTGAGCCACCTAGGTGCCCTGGGAAATTTAAATAAAAATGAAAACAAAGAAAAAAACTAACAAGTATCCATATTTCTACCACCCAAATTTAGCCACTGTTAATTTCTTGATGTATCTATTTTCATTCTTAATTTTTTTAAAGGTGAAAATGGGGGGGGGGGGCAAAAATTATAAACACTGTAAAGTAGTAGAACTTAGAAAAAAATCCAAAGATTCATTCACTCAATAAATATTTATTGAGCACCCACCAGGCACCAGGCACTGTTCCAGATATTGAAATACAGCAAAGGAAAAAAAAAAAAAAAAAAAAGACAAAATCCCAGCTCTCACAGAACATACATGTTAGTAGGAGAAATTACAAATAAGGAAAACAGTACACTATACAATATGTTACATGGTAAGTGCTACAGAGGAAAATAAAGGCAGGGAATGGGTATAAGGAACGTCAGGAGGGATTGCAAGTTTCAACAGGATGAGCAGGGACTGCCTCACTGAAAAGGTGACATCTGAAAATAGGAGATGAAAGAGGTAGAGAAAATTTTAAAAATCAACCAAAATCTCACTACCCACAAATAAGATAACGAACACAAGGTGAAAATAATTTATGTTTCTCTGTGTACGTACAGATATCTGGACGAATGTTTATATGGACAGATACAGCTAGGAGAAATATACTGTTATAAAAAATGGGTTCAAACTACAAAAATTTTAAATCATCAATGAATTCATCAAGGATCTATTTTTTAGAGAGATAGATAATATATACGTAGATAACACAGACAGATCTACCTATCACCCAGATCCAGATTTGGGATTAACTAAAGTCTAGTATCAACTGGGTTAGAACTGATATTTTGGTCACAGGCTTCCAAGTCATGAACAGGACCCATCTCTCCACTGACTCAGGTAGTTAATTCTTGAGCTTCCGTTTGTAATGTGTCCTAGCTTTCTATGGGGAGGTCTGCACATCTTTCAGATTTATTTTGAGGCAGTGGGTGCTTTCTGATGCTATTACAATTCGTACTATTTTCCTAACTTCAGTTCCTGATTGTTGCTCAGATAAATACCATGATTTTATTAACTCTGCATCCTATCATCTCGTTAAATTCAAATTCGGAGTTTATATTAATTTGGATGTGCTACATATACGATGTTCCCTGCAAAGGACAATTTTGTTTCTTTGTTTTTAATCCCTAAACTTAGACTCTCCTGTCCAAAGTTGAAAAGAAGTGGTGATAGCAGGCTCCAGTATCTTTTTCCTGATCTCTGGGGGGTAAAGTTTTCAAAAATTCACAATTAAGTATGGTGCCTGCTATGGCGCTTTTTTCTTCTTGGTAGATGCCCTTTCTTAAACTAAGAAGCTCCCTTCTGTTCCTAGTGTGTGACGTTTTTAAAACAAATCATACATGGGTACTGGATTTTATCACATGCTTTTTAGGACTCTACACATGTAACTTCTGTATTTTGTTTTTACAAATGCAATAAATTAGTTTTTCCGTTTAAATTACGGACATGCTGTGTTTTGTGTGGCGTCACGTGAACGGAAACTTGACCTCTGACACCTCTTGCCACAGCAGATTTCAAGCTCCCGGCATGAGCTCCCGGACCTGCCAGGTGGGGAGACATGTGCACTGGTCCTCGTAAGCTGACACGAGCCAGCGCTGGCGTACCTCGGCCTTCAGTCCCTGGTAACCAAGACTGAAATTTATCATTTCACTAGACCAGCAAGAACAAAGTCACTTCAAATTCTCTATTTTATAAAAAGTCTCACAGATAATCCAGGAAGTAGATAAGGACTTGACGCCCTGATTTCTCGAGCCTTCAGCAAGTACCTAATAAGAGAGGTCACACACTGTGCCAGCCGCAGGAGAAAATGTAGTATTGCTTTGAAGAGCTTACAGTGTAAATGATCTAAACAAGATTAACAGAATGTGCTTGCAATTTGGATAAAGATTTTAAGATAGGAGTAGCAATTTATTACTAACGGAATCCAAAGGTAGGATGGGGAGAGTTTAGGAACGCTCCTTCAAGAGATTATACACATCATGAGCTAGGTCTTAACAGAGATAACGGGATTTGGACCAGCAAAGAAGAAAGGACTCTATGTGCGAGGAACAAAATTGACATAAAGAAGGTACAGAGGTAGGAAATGACGTGACATCTAAGAGAGCTCCTAAAGTTGAGATAAATTCGGTGTCCATGCTGGGCATTCACTATCGCTTCATTTGCAACAGCGTCGAGCAACATTTATGGCTACAAGGTTAAGGAGCTGTGTCTCAATTTCTCAACCATGCCAGTAGGTAAATGGGACTTCATATTAATAATCAAATATACATACTCATTGTTTTTCTGCATGTAGATGACAGTGAACTCAAAAGTGACTTTTCTACTGAAACTCTTTTTACTAAGACCCCTGTAATTTTCAGGCTGCGAAAAAGAATGTTCTTTAACATCTAGGGTGTGGCTCATAGAGGTACTCAAGTAGCCTCAGAAACCATCTACCCAAAATTTCATAATGGTCAAGGTTCAGACACAGCCTGAGTAATCTGTCCACAAGGAACTCAGGGGAAATGGCCTATGTGCTACCATTCTAGAATAAGTCTAAAATTACTTGACTCCAGAAATAGGTTTAGAACCAGAAATGTTAAAAATGTAGAAGATGCAATGCAGAAAATGGAGCTATGGCCAGAAGTGATATGGGTACTGAGATATAGTTCTCAAAGCCCATGTGGGAATCAAGTGTGATAAAGTACCCATTTATCATCAACACTATACTTCTATACCATTGGGTCATGTATTTTATCAAATTATTTAAAATAGTTCCTCAAAACAAATTCTAGAATTACAAAAAATTTTCATTTCAACTATTAATTATAATAACATAGTTATGTGAATTCTCCTAATATAATTAATAGCAACACTATATAATTCCAAGGCTGATAAAGAATATAAATTATCTTACAAGGCAGCCACAAAGAATTACGTTACTCTGCCAAATTAATTCCAAACTCCCACATAAAAGTTGCTGAAGAATGGAGTTTTCAGGGATACATTCTTACTTAATAATTTCTAATGATTTCTTTGTACTTAATCCATTCAGATACTATTTTCTTCCATACAGGAGATCCCAAAATAAAGAAGCATACACAGAATATAGCCAATAGTAGGTTATATCAATTTACTTCACATAAGAACAGCTTATTTCAGGCCTATGATTTCCATTTAGTATCAACAAAAACAATCTGTACAGAAAACCCAAAGGCAACCAGAAAGCATTATATGTAAAATGTGCAAATATACTTTAAAATGCGAGTTACTCTATAGCATTTGCAAGGTAGAACTTTACAGTAATTAAGGAACCTATCTCATTCCAGCTAATGTAATAATCCTTTTGCATATATAGCCAATGCAAATGCACAAGGCACAACTTAGTGTTGATGCTAAAGTGTCTAACATACACCCTCAGATTATTTATTTGAAGATATTAAAATAACGTATCATGTTTGTATTTTATTATTTAATGAGACATTAGTTCATTTCTAAAGCTTCACAAGCATTATACTGATAACATATGTGTGGCCAAGACAAACTATTCCCTGAACTTAAAAGGTAAAAGATAAAACCCTTGGTAGCCTATATTAAAAAAAAAAAATTATATATATATGTACACACACACCCACAAGAAACTTGCCACAATTCAAAGGGAGGCCATTCCTTTTAGCAAAGGTTCCCGTTATAGCATTTCATGACAGAGTTATTTAAAAAGTATGTATTTATTTGCCATCTGTTTTGGTCAATCTTGCTACAAAAAGACACTGAAATAGACAATTTTCTTCTTCCAGATAAAGACAATGCCTAATTTAGAAAGTCTTTCTTTTGAGACTGCACAGTGAAAGGTATTATTTAATTAAATATAGAAGCCCATTGTTTTTAAAGAAATTACTGAAATCTACACAAAGAAAAATATCAGCCTATCAAAACTTAATGAGACCCGGCTAGAACACAATTCAAAATCTTTCAAGCCCAATCACAGTGCTCTTTGCTAGTATTGCCCATCCCTGAGAATAAAGATTCTATCATTTAATAAAGTAAATAAATTTTACATTGAAGCAAATGATGCTTAGGAATTTTTTTTTTCAAAATATAAAATAAGCCCTATTACATTCTGGTTAAAAAAAAAAAAAAAGAGAGAGAGAGAGAGAGAGAGAGAGAAAATAAAGAATACATGCTCTTTGTAAAGACCACCCATCCTAAATATTGGTATCTCAATCAATTTTAATCCTCTTCTTAACTGGGCAATTCCTATTTTTTGCCATTCATATATCACCGATCTCCTTATAATCCATTATTTTATCATTTTTGTTAACAGGAGCATTTAACTGGTAATGGAGCAAAGGTACATATAAAATTAAAGGGACTCTGGAGTGAGATCTGTATTTTCCTGTGGTAAAAGAGTTTTACTGGAAATAATCTGAATGCCATTAAGAAAGGCAAAAGTACCTACGAAGGAAAGAACACACATGGTAAACGTCCTCCTTGTTATCTTTGGTTTAGCCTTCTTGGCCAAAATCTTCTGTAAACTTCTTCAATTTCAATAAGTCATGTTCATTGACTGTGGGCTTTGTGTTAGACAGTGACCGTAACATATCCGACTGTCAGGGAAAAAGAAGGGAGGTGTTAGTAATAGGTTTAATCAACTAAAAACCATTGTGTCATCATTATTACTACTGACTTTCCATCTAAGGTTAAATCTAAGTATTTGCAGTGCGCCATAAGTTATTCACAACAAACTCTTATTCTTCTAGAGAAAATCTTTGATCATGTTATTCTTTTGCACAGCAGCTTTCAACTGGTTGCCTTGTTCTGACCACAACTTTCAATGGCTCCCCACTACCCATCAGAAGTACAATCCTGTTAAGCCTGAGACTCTCCAGAATAAGGCCCTCCAGAATATGTCCCTGATCTCTTTCCTAGTCTTACCTGTTTTTCTTTCTTAAACAAGAGAGTTCACCAAGTGCAATTCAAAAGGAACATAATCATTCACTTACAGAAATCATTCACTTACACTTATGTGAAACACAATACCATTTAATTAAAACCAACTATCAGAATTTTTTAGCTATTAGTCAAAATTATGATCAAATGGTAAGAAAATATGCTAATATCAGGGATTCATTAAAAAATTAAGTTCTAGGCTATGTCTCTTATATGAAAAATGATCTAAAGAACAAAATCTTTAAAAAATAATATAGCAAGGACTGCAACAACTGAGTAACTTTTCAGAGAAGCAGTATGGTTAACACATAAATATATCTATAGACATACTTATGTACTTATAGAGGTACATGTACATCTATAGATATAGAGTATATACCATGTAAGTAAGTTTTTTTTCTGGAAGTTACTGTTAATTCTGACACAAAGCTCTTTGCAAATATGTAACTGAAGTAGAAGATTTAAAAAAAACTGAACATTCACCAATAAGAAAACATAAAAACAGTAAATGTAGCTTTTCCATCACAGTAAGCTTCCTATACGTTACAAAATAACAGTCTTACAAATTATTTTAATTCCTCCAATATAAACTACAGAAATTTAATTTTTTATCATAAAAACTTGGTTTCAGGATTTTTTTTTCAAGCACTATAATATTTAAACTTTCTATGAAGCCTGAAGAAGTAAAACAAAAATACCATCACGAATACTATGATACATGCATTAGGGTTTCCAGATATTTTACAAAATCTTAGAATCCCCAGAAAAGAAATTTTCAACAATTCCACTTTTTATTAAGTCTTGACAATAATTTATAGATAAGTCTTTTGGTGATCGTATCCCAGCTGTAAGACCTATAAACTTAGAAGCCTGTTTTTGAAAAATAGCTTTTTCACTTAAAATTAAATTTTCCTTAAAGCCCAAGAAAATATTTTAAAGATAACTATTTGTTACATTTTAAGTTTAATTATCTTTACAACTTTTTAACTGAATAGTTAGTATTACACAAACAATTTCCTAGCTAATTTTACGTAAAATGTTTATCTTTGTCTCACAAATTACAAATTATGTTTTAAGTTTTTTGTTAAAAGCAAACAAAATGTCAAACCATGCAAACAACTGGCTCCAGAAGTTTATCCCCAGGGACGTCCATCCATGTCATTTCAATGGCACCAGGGTCACCTGGAGAACATGGTGTTAGCAGATCATCTACTATTTTGTTAGGATCAGCTCGTGAAGGTCCGCGAACCTGGAATAAATAGTAATCTGAAATATTTACTTGAACAAATTAACAAAATTAAGGTTTAGAGGCCATTATCAGGAAATGTGAAAATGTACCATTCTATACTTTGTTAAAATGTTGACTTCCACAATAAAATTTAGAATATACAACAAAATGTAGCTAGCTGTCTTTGGGTGATGGGATAGGTTTTGCTTAGTTTTAATTTTTTTCTTGATGCTTTCCTATAGTCTGAAATTTCCTACCATAAATTACTTACATGATCACAAGGAGAAAATGAATTAAAATTAAAAAAAAAAAAGTTACCTGTGATTAAGAGTTTTCTTTTCTTCTCTAATACTTATTAAATGCTCTTAGAGACCAAAAAAAAGTAATCCTCAATAATTCTAAGTTTCTCTATTTTCTAAAGCTGAGAAAGTTTCTGTGATATTTAGATTAGTGTGAAATCACCGAATCTTTGTGTTTTTTAACAAACATTTCTTCTTTAAATATAAGCACAAAAATAAATGCTAAGTATAATTTCAGCGCTATTTTGTGATTCATAACTAATTTAAAATAAAATTTTAATAACACCCAGAGAGAGAACCTTTGTGACAGAGTCACACACAAGTATTTTTTAGATGGCAACAAATCTATACCAGTTGGGAGCTGCTTTCATATTTAATATTTATTTGATGATCAGTCTTAAGTATTATCCCAGGATTAGGGTAGGTGCAGAAAAATAAACATTCTAACTTCACTTATTATGTCTATTTTATTGTCTGTCTTTCCCCACAAGCCTTTCAGCTGTGGGGATTTTTGTTTGTAGGAAATGTGGTGCCAAAGAGAGCACAAGGGATTTTTGTTTTGTTTTGAATTTTTTTTTTCTCAATGTTTTTATTTATTTTTGAGACAGAGAGAGACAGAGCATGAGTGAGGAAGGGGCAGAGAGAGAGGGAGACGCAGAATCGGAAGCAGGCTCCAGGCTCTGAGCCATCAGCACAGAGCCCGATGTGGGGCTCGAACTCACAGACTGTGAGATCATGACCTGAGCCGAAGTCGGATACTCAACCGACTGAGCCACCCAGGTGCCCCAGGACTTTTGTTTTTGACTGTGGTGCTTCCTGACTCACCAGTACTTTAGACATTTGACAAAATAAACAGGCAATCTTGTTTTTGATTGAAATAATCATCCTTCAAAATGGGAGTAAAGCATGGAGCCACTGAGAGCTCTACCATAGCTGGTGATGCAGAGAAGACCTGGTGTTAACCCTGATTTGGCTGCTTTGCCTTTGTCCTCCTAGTAAGGACCTGGCTTCCGGGTCGTGTAGCCTGTCCCTGTAGTAATACGGAGAACTGAATGAAAACTTCTGGGTAAGAAAGGACTGGATTCCTAAAAATCTATAGTTTCTAAATGGCAAAGAGAATTTAAAAGAAAATAACAGTGGCTGAGACTAAACTTGACCCTGAGCCTCCTGTATTTCCCTCAGTAATGAAATGGCTGAAGAAGTGGAAAGAGCCGTTTCCTGGGCTGCTCAGGTACCAGGACAGAGATGCTTCACGAGAGCTGCTTCATTCCTCTCGCACAGAGCACTCGAGGCAGTGTTGTCATCTCTACTTTGGAGAAGATACAAATGAGCTTGGAACGGGTAACAAAATGTGCTCAAGGAGATGTGACAAGCAAACTGTGGACTCGGGCTTTAAATTCAGGTTTTAATTCAGGTTCATCCTTTTCTTAAAATCTTATTTTATTGTGGGGTTAACAGACATACGTATGTAACTTACTCATGATATAGTAGTCTTGTCATAGATTGCTGGATTAGGTTTACTAATAGTTTTTCAGGATTCTCACATCCATGTTCATGAGTAACATGGGACACTGTAGCCCTTAGGAACAGGGTTAGTCCATATTACCTACTCCACTGTTACTTACAATGGACGTCCCAAGACCATGGTCGTTTGACAAAACACTATATGCTCAACTCATTCATGCAGACAGAATGGTGTATGGGAAGCAAGGCTTCACATTCCGAAGTACACGTGACCTAGAGAAAAATCATACCTCTGCACCCCTCCAGTTGTACCCCAGCAAACCGGGTCAGGGTCCAAGCCCCAGTTTTATCATGTTAACATCTATGTCTCAGATTAATGATCAACAGGTGGCGAAAGGCACCTCCTGCAGAGTTTTTGTGAGGACCAAGTGCAACAGTAAGATAAAGAATAGAACACAGTGCCAGGCATGGGGATATTTAGTATCAGCCATTATTATTTTTACCTTTTTTTTTTTTTTTTTTAACGAGAGAGAGCGAGCACAGTGGGGGGAGAAAGGGAGAGGAGTGGGGGAAAGGGGAGGGAGAGGAGAAGGGAGAGAGGGAGGGAGAGAGGAGGAGAGAGAAGGCGGGGAGAAGAGAGCGAGAGCGGGAGAGCGAGAGAATGAATCTCAAGCAGGCTCCACACTCAGCGCAGAGCCCATCGCAGGGCTGGATGCCACGACCCCTGGGACCACAGCCTGAGCAGAAGTCAAGATTGAACACTCAACTGACAGAGCCACCCAGGCGGCCGTTTTTGCTAATGAAGTGTAAATGCACCAGGTTCTGCTCAAAGATATTCCTTCTAGTTACATCATAGGTAACTATATACTTAAAAGTTTCTATACTTACATCAAAATAATAAGTACTTAAAAAAATCATTGCACGTAACGTTTTAAAATACTTTAAGGCTGTTAATAAACTTTGTGGGAGAACTTATTTGCAATGAAATGGAAATGTCTATTCTATAAACGCACTTTAGTGTACAGAACTGAAACCTTCCTGAAATTCTCTGAAGACAAATTAATGATGGCCTGACTCTGAAAACCTATGAAAGGGTGGATCAAAGCTCCTTACCTTTTTAAAATGAGTAGCTGACTGTACTTTTCTAACAGGTTGCATGAGCGCATCACGCACAATGATACTTATGTCTGCTCCCGAATAACCATCGGTTTTCTTCCCAAGTTCTCGGAAGTCTGTTTCCGTTAGACTGTTCTGAGTGGTCCCCAAGTGCAATTTAAACATTGCTGCTCGGGCATGGGCCTCAGGCAAAGGAATATAAATTCGTTTCTCAAATCTTGAAAGAAAAATTATACCAAGAATATTACTACATATATTTAATTTCAGTTGAAAATTCAGATTTTTCAAGAAGAAACAAGATACTCAGATGGTCTCATTTATACAAAGCTAAGCTGGTTGATTTCTATGTGTCAGAGTTAAAGATATATATTTTGGTTAAACAGTGGGAAAATATCCAGAACATGTTAACAACTAACAAGTAAAACCAACATAGTGAGAGAACCAGTTTGGAGTGACTTAATCTTTCTCACATGATTTTTGGGTTATTTTGGTCATAGTCTTTGTATGTCTAGAGGTCGCAACCTGGTATGTCTCACAAGATTAGCTCCCCAAAGATTTATATTCTGAACTCCTGATCAAGGGATTATGGTTCATCATATGAAATAAGAGAGGACAAAATAATTCTCCAAATCCAAAACAGTAAAATTACTCAAAATCTTACATAATAAGCATATGTCGACACAAAATGTCCACTTTATCATAATAGGTACATTCAGAATAAATAGTTATACTCTCTCATAAACACTGTTTTATTAAGAATAATTTTGCTTGCCTTCTTAGACAGCATTTGGAGATAGGAAGTAACAAAGGCCAATTTAAGTGGCTGTGAAGATTGTTTTCCCTTTAGGTAACTCTGTGGCAGTAAGAAGTTTAAGTTTCCATTATCTACAGACTGGGGTTTAGAACTAGACAAGTTTGCAAAAGTAACGGGCAGATTTCCTCTCTTGATACTGGACAGTAGCCTAGCATCTTGGCAAAGCATCAAGTGAATGGGGTAAAAGCGGCAGGAACTGATGCTAATTTTTACCATGCAAAATTCAGTGACTGAAATAGGGAACTATGTGTGTGAAAACTAACGAGACTAGGGGCACCCGGGTGGCTCAGTCGGTTAAGCGTCCAACTTCGGCTCAGGTCATGATCTTGTGGTTTGTGAGTTCGAGCCCCGTGTCGGGCTCTGTGCTGACAGCTGAGCCTGGAGCCTGCTTCAGATTCTACGTCTCCTCCTCTCTGTGCCCCTCCAATGCTCATGCTGTCTCTCAGTAAACAGAAAAAAATAAATAAAGTAACAAGACTATATACCTTCCCTGTAGCTCAAGTTTCGTATGCAACTTAAAAATTATAGACAAATTTATTTTAATTACTTCCTTTTTAATATTTGTTTATTTTTGGGAGAGAGACAGAGCATGAGCAGGGGAGGGGCAGAGAGAGAGAGGGAGACACAGAATCCAAAGCAGGCTCCGGGCTCTGAGCTGTCAGCACAGAGCCTGACACAGGGCTCGAGAACCCACACACCACGAGCTCATGACCTGAGCCGAAGTCGGACACTCAACCAACTAAACCACCCAGGTGCCCCATAAATGTAAATTTTTTAATGAAAATATATCTTGGTTATCTATCATACTTTAACCTATGTAACTGTCATTTTGCTAAAATTTTATGTGGAAGTTTTCCATTGAAATATCAAGCTATATTTGTAAATTTTAGAAGCATCAGTGCCCACTAAGCATAGTCTGAATTACAAGTTAAGCATTAGATAATATATGTTCCAATGTGAAAGATTTGTAAGTGGATATCTTGTAACTTTAATATAGCAAACAAACAAATGCCTGCCTCTCTTCCTCCGACACTGGGGGCCAGCAGGATTAGGGCACATCAAAAAAATTCTAGGGGCGCCTGGGTGGCTCAGTCGGTTAAGCGTCCGACTTGGGCTCAGGTCATGATCTCGCGGTTCGTGAGTTTGAGCCCCGCATTTGGCTCTGTGCTGACAGCTCAGAGCCTGGAGCCTGTTTCAGATTCTGTGTCTCCCTCTCTCTCTCTGACTCTCCCCCGTTCATGCTCTGTCTCTCTCTGTCTCAAAAATAAATAAACGTGAAAAAAAATTAAAAAAAAAATTCTGAAAAGTTTTCAGAATGCCTCTTCACTAGACAAAAAGGGAATTGCTACTGACTTGTTACATCTGTAGTTAGCAATAAGATCTTTACTATATTTTCATACCTTCTTCTAATGGCAGAATCCAGAACCCAGGGGATATTTGTAGCTCCCAGAACCAAAATTCCATCATTGTCTACACCAACGCCTGCACCAAAATAAGTAATATTTTAAATAATTTTTCGTTTCAGTGGTCTTTAAACATTGCCTGTACGTTCTGTTAAGAATGTGGGGTTTTAATGTTATAGTGCCCCATCTTGAGAGAGTCTCTTTGAAAAATCAAATATCACATTATTAAACTACAATGCAAATATTCCCAAGAATCAAATCTGCTAGACTGTGGGCAAATACTATTAATATTCTTTTCAAAATATTTCTTGAAAGATTTCATTTGAAGTCTACAAATTCCTTTTGCTGGTACTGTTCCTGGTATGATGTAAGTGAATATGCAAATCTTCCTGTTTCTGCCAGAGTACTGCAAGATGATTACACCATGGAGGACGACCGGAATGGAGCTTGGCATAATCAAACACGCGGTCCGCTAAAACGAAGAAACTCAGCTTGAACTTCACTGTTTCATTATTGTGACGATATTGGTGATACAATAAACAGAAACTATGTGAAAAGCCAGTCCCCCTACCTTGCATTTGAACTAAGAACTCCGTCTTAATTCTACGGGCAGCTTCACTTTCGTTTTCGCTTCTTGAGCCACACAGAGAATCAATTTCATCGATGAAGATAATGGAAGGTTTACTCTCTCTGGCAAGCTGAAATAAGTTCTTAACTAGCCTAAAAATAAGTAAAAGCTTTCAGCTTCTTAAAAGAATAGTAAATGACAAAGGACTTAATGAAAAAAAAAACCAACAACAACACATATACAGTATTATAAGAACTCTACAGATTAAAAGGTCCGACTGTTTCGGTCTAGAAAATAAGAATACTACAACTGGATGATTCACTTTACGATTTACTACACTATGCTATATATAACTATACATATGCTATCTTTTCCCTATGAAATAAATGTCAAACTAGGGACTGATCTGACAGCGAAATGAATACTTATTTCATATTCAGACACTTCTCTGAATGTCTATTCATGATGTAGGAAGACTCTTCCTTTATATACTGATATAGTGACTACCTGGCAAAGAAAAACTAAAAAGCCAAAAAAACCAAAAAACCAAAAAAAAAAAAAAAAACCCAAACAACAACTTACTACTTACTTTTCACTTTCTCCTAGCCACTTAGAGACAAGGTCAGAGGAAGATATTGAAAAAAACGTTGAGTTGTTTGCTTCTGTTGCCACAGCTTTGGCTAAATAGGACTTTCCTGTTCCCGGTGGGCCAAATAACAGAATTCCCCTCCAAGGTGTTCTCTTGCCTAAAATTCGCATGAGAAAAATAACATGAGAACCTAAGACTGTTAATTTCAGTTACTAGAGACATCACCCATACTGAAGAATGCTGTGGAGAAGTTTTCACTCTGCAGCTAACAGAGTAATTTTTTTTTCAAATAAATCAATCTAAGGTAAGTATGTCTTAGAAATATTGTATTTGCTTTTTCTAGAGACCACTTTGTCCCATGGGTTTACATAGATATATAATCCTTCTAACAGGAAGCTCAACTGCTTGCTCACTCGTTCATTCAACCACTATGCACTGAAACCACAACGTACAGACAGAGAACTGTGACTACAAGAGGGTCTTGCAATCTAGTAAAGGCAGACTCATTCAGCTAAAACGTACTACCTGATGGTCTACTGTGTATGTTCCTCAATACCAGAACACTGTAGGACAAACTATATCCATAGGGCAAGGGCAGCTGGAAACATTTTCTTTTAAACATGTGACGCTTGGGGGAATGAAACTAATACAGTTTGGGTGATCCCTCACAAAGTTCTGTTCAGTTCCTGATTCCACAAGGAGGCAAAGGTTACTATTACAGAGAGCCTATTCTTGTTTTCTTGTTCAAGTGGTTGGGTAACGATAAGCGGACTCTACCTGAAATCCTAGTTTTGCCAAAATATAACAAGTGAGCAAATCAACTCTGTATTTCAATTTTCCTAATGAGAAATCATAACACTGCCTAAAATAAAACAGGCTGAGTTACATCTGGCAAAAAAATATTAACTATACACTTAAAAAACTTCTAGGTGCAAACTGGATGGGTACATGGTATCCATAGGAGAATGACACGTGGGGCGCCTCGGGTGGCTCAGTGGGTTAGGCATTGTGGAGACTTGATTTCTGCTCAGGTCATGATCTCACGGTTCATGAGGTCCAGCTCTGTGTGTGGCTCTGTATGTGGAGCCTGCTGAGGACTCTCTCTCCCTCTCTCTCTGACCCTCACCTGCTTGTATGCACTCTGTCTCTCAAAATAAACATACAAACTTAAGAAAATAAAAAAAGAATAAAAATAAAAGAATGACATGCAGATTACTAATGGCAAATCTGAGAATTGTTACATAAGCCTCATCTTTGACTTGAATTCTATCTTCCTATTTTAAATGTCTACAATTGTAAGTCAGTGTTCCCTTAAATGTGGCACATATAATTAGTGGCATATGAAGTGCTTTCTACGCAGCACACAAATACTTTGTATTTAAATAATTTTTAAATATTAGAAAATTATTAATTTTTTTCCATTTATAGCAGGCACAAAGCAATCTTTTAAAATGAAGTTAATACAGGGGCGCCCGGGGTGGCTCAGTCAGTTACGTTGCAGACTTTGGCTCAGGTCATGATCTCACGGTTCATGGGTTCGAGCCCCATGTCAAGCTCTGTGCTGACAGCTCGGGGCCTGGAACCTGCTTCGGATTCTGTGTCTCCCTCTCTCTCTCTGTGACCCTTCCCCATTCATGTTCTGTCTCTCTCTCTCTCAAAGGTGAATAAATGTTAAAAAAATTTTTTTAAATGAAGTTAGTACATAAAAATAAGATGACTTAAAAGTTCAAATACAGACAAAACAATCTACGGTGTTAGAGGAGTCAAGAGAGTGATTACCTTTGCAGAGGAAAGATTTGGCAGAGGGAGACTTCTGGGTTATTGGTATTATTTTTTGATCTGTGTGATGATGATTACATAGATATACTTACTTTCTGATAACTTATGAAGCTGAACACTTACAGGTTCCTGCTGGTCTCTGTATATTTAGGCTATACAAATTTGCTCTATAAATGAGTGATTTAAGGAAAAATTAAAAAAAAATAATAATGGTACACATATATGGAAACAATCATAAAGAAGATACATAAATGACGTGTTTGCAAAACAGTGATGTAAGTAATATAAAATGATCTCAATCATACTTTTGTGCCTTTATAGAATCATGATGTCAACTTTTAATTAAAAAAAATTTTTTTTAATGTTTATTTTTGAGAGAGGGAGACAGAGTGCGAGAGGGGGAGGGGCAGAGAGAGAGGGAGACACAGAATCCGAAGCAGGCTCCAGGCTCCGAGCTGTCAGCACAGAGCCCGCCGCGGGGCTCAAACCCACAAACCGTGAGATCATGACCTGAGCCGAAGTCTTACACTTAACAGACTGAGTCACCCAGGCGCCCCCACGATGTCACTTTGACACTGTTAATTTCCTTTATTTCTAAAGTTAGGTTGTAAGTCATACCTTGCTAGGTGGACCACTGGGGGCCCATGGGTTCTCTGCTCATCACTACTCTATACGACAGTACCTCCTGGAAGTGTTCAGCTTGAGGCCAACATCACAGATCCGCTCTCTACATAAACCAGCTTGTTTCTAAAAGGGAAGCCCCGTTTCACTGTGACACTGTGGGTACAGCCACAGCACAAACACAGGCAGGCTCTCGGTCACACACAGGACGAAATGAAGGAAAGGTGCAGCACAAATCACCTACTGCTGGAGCTGTAACTTCAACGACACCCAGACGGCTGGCTTAGCAATATTCTGTCACAGTGAGAAGCAGCTGTCCCTAGAGATAGGTACTTCATCTGAAAATGGTAAATAATTCCTATTCCTCTTTTCAAGAAATGGAAGAACTCTCATAAAACTAGTGCATGGCCATTGCAAAAACTTCAGATGAAAGTTCAAAGAAGTAAAAATCACCCCTAATCTTATCACCCAGGCATAGCCGTAACATTTTGGTCGGTCTACTTTTATTTCCCAGCACACACATTTATTTAACAAATATAGAGACATACCACACACGTTTATAACGTGGGATTTGACCTTTATCATACACGTGGGCATGCCTTCATGTTAATAATGTAGATCTGTAAATGTGCCCTATATTTTAGCGAGCACACAGCACTCCACTGCATGTCGGTGATCACCCTACTGGTTGACATTTACATTGTGTGGCTATATATCTATATATGTACATATTACAAATATGTGTATGAAATAAATACCTCTGTGTAAAGGTGTATCGCCACCTCATAACAGAACTGATGTAAGCTGTTACCTTATAATACGGTGACAAAAATTCACAACACTCTACTTCAGTCATCAATGACTCTTTAAACAATGACCAAAAAAATATTTAACATTCATCTCACCTGTAAAAAGATGAGGAAATTTAATAGGCAATATCACAGCCTCTTTCAGTGCCTCTTTGGCTCCTTCAAGACCAGCAACGTCGCTCCATTTCACGTTTGGTCGCTCTATAACAATGGCACCTACAAAAACATGATGTCACCTTTAAATTAAGGAAGACTATTCTATCAAATGTAGAATACAACACGAAATAATGACGTTCAAGAAACACGTTATAAAACTGTCTGGAAAAGTTTTATCTATTAAGAACCTTTTAGAACTCGTGTGACAAGGAAGTAGTTATTAGGGCGGAGTCAACAGGAGTCTGGAAGCTGGGGTGGGCGACTAGATCACCTCGGGGAGGTCACTTAGCTTTTCTATTTCCTCTTCCTCACTGTAAAATGAAAATAACACTATCTGCCCAAACTACTTAAGATGGGTTAGTGTAAGGATCAAATGACGTAATGAATACTGGAGTGTCTGGAAAATCGCCAGACATTACAGCAAGTGGCCGTCATGTTTGAAGGCACTAAAGTGTCGTAAGTACTTGTTCAAGGGGGGGCTGATCTACTAGTTCTTTTTTTTTTTTAACAAAAACACCCAGTGATCTAATGCTCTCCTTAACCACAAAAAGGAAAATGTCCTCAAAAGTTTTAACTGATGACAGACAGATGGATGCACAGATAAATAGTAGGGAGAAGGGAAGGGAGGGGATGATGGAAGAGAGAGAAGTGTGCTCTTGTAGATTTGCAATATTTTCCTAAGATTTGCCAAATTTTCTTTTTGGCTTCTAAATAGACCTACTTAAAATTTTTGTACGTTAAAAAAGCTATCTAAATGATTTAGTTTTTCTGTATATTATATTCAAAGGCGACACTAATTGTTGCAGTAAGAATCCACAAAAGATTTCTTCTAATACAGCTTATTGGCAAAAGTTTTTAGTTATTCTTTTATCAAAAGCTTTTCAAAGGCACCTTTGTGGCTCAGTCGGTTAAGTGTCCGACTTCGGCTCAGAGCCTGGAGCCTGCTTCTGATTCTGTGTCTCCCTGTCTCTCTGCCCCTCCCCTGCTTGCATTCATTCTCTCTCTCTCTCTCAAAAATAAACATTAAAAAAAAAATTAACAACAAAAAAGCATTTCCAAAAGCCAGTTCTAAGGTAATATATAACTGTTTTAAGTATAACAAAATATTACCACTTACACAGTCTCCTGATTACCAATAAATTTAGTTTTATGGGTATTTCTTCTTGTTAGGAAAGATCATCTATTACTCAAAGAGTAATTATATTACACAACCTACTTAAATTATGAAAATCTTTAGCTATAGACCTAAATTAAATGAAACTGGGGTGCCTGGCTGGCTCAGTCAGTGGAGCATGTGACTCTTGATCTCAGGGTTTTAAGTTTGAGCCCCACGTTGGGTGCAGAGATAACTTAAAAAAATAAAATCTTGAAAAAAAAAAATTGAAATGAAACCTTAAACACTTTCTACATTCTAAAAGTTTACAGTAAGTATAAAGTAAAGCCAATTCACTTTTTCTTTTCTATGTTCCACTCAGATTAGTAAGGAAACATTTACAACACCCCATAGGATTTTGTGATAGGTAAACAAAAGTAAATTTACTTTAAATTATGTAAATATCATCTGGCCAATTAAAGTTTTTCCTAAGTATGAATTTTCTAAATATGCCATAATTTATCTTTATACTTAATACTTTTCAAAGTTGAAAAGTGACTTTGGAATATTTAGTGATAAAAAATTCAGATAAAAGTAACACTGACAAAAGTAGTAACTAAAAAGGAGGAGAAGGATTATTGGGAATACAAGCCAAATGATGTGTTTTCCAATTATATAAATTCATCCAGTCTTTGACTCTACTCTTTATTATACTAATGTTATTTAACCTCAAAAAAAAAGTCCGTGAGCATCAAAACAGCTAACAGAAAACTCAAATCATAAATTCTTTAATTTTAATAATCAAATATTACATTTAAAATCATAACTTAAAACAGAAGTAAAAGATTTAAAATACTCTTTCAGGGAAAAGAGGCAAGATTCAAGAAAGGCTATTTTACAGTGAAATCCATGAGCAACTCTTAAATGAAAAGACAGAAAAAATGACTTAGATATGAAAGGATAGGATTTCATACTACTCTTCATCCTGAAATTCCAAATAAATGTTCTCATTTATGTGTTTTCAGCATTCGTATTTTTGTACATCTCTGGTCCTTATCATTACTGATTTTTTTTTTAACGTTTGTTTACTTTTGAGAGAGACAGAGACAGAATGCGAGTGGGTTAGGGGCAGAGAGAGAGGGAGACACAGAATGGGAAGCAGGCTCCAGGCTCCGAGCTGTCAGCACAGAGCCCGACACGGGGCTCGAACTCAGGAGCTGTGAGATCATGACCTGAGCTGAAGTTGGACGCTCAACCGACTGAGCCACCCAGGGGCCCCTATCATTACTGATTTTTAAAGAAAAATTCCCTATTAAAAACTGGCTTGTATCTTTTCCAAAACTAAAGATACAATCCAGTTTTTACTTTGTGGGGGAGACAGGGGAAACAACAGCAGGACAGAAAAAAATGCCTTTTGCCTTCCAACAGTAAGGCCACCAGGCACAGACCACGGGGTTGTCCAGCAGAGCTCACTGAGTAGCAAGCGTGTGCTCGCACCGCTCCAGGCAGTGCTGCTGTGGCAGCAGAAACTCGGCCTTTGCTTTTTGATTTTATCCACCACTCAAGCTCTCAGACTTACGTAAAAGTATCCTCACTAACGGTAGCATTTCCAAGGTGTTACCCTTAGAGTGTTCTCCTAGATGTCCCAGTGCGGTTAGTAAGACAGGTAACAGAATAAAAATGAAGAGACCAGTTAGTGCAGTAAGATTAAAAGACTGGCCAAGCAGGGTGCAGTCACCATTCACTCACCAAGGCTGTGCCTATATAATGGAAATCCTTCCCAGCTATGCATCTATTCGGTAAGATCCAAATTAACAAAATACATAAAACTCAATCCAAAAAGTCATCAGCTAACATATCAAATGATGATCGAATCTCAGTATATATAGTCAGCAATTGAATAGATGCCATTTTAGATACACAGAATGACTACCATTTACTGAGGCCCTAAAATTTGTCAGATATAACATTGTCAGGTTTTACACTGTCATAATCTTTTAATTGCCCAGAAAAGAAGGTATTGTTAATTTCCATCTTAGAGCTGGGATCTTCTACTCTGAGAGGCTACGGAACCTGCCCAAGATTAGACAGCTTTTCAGCAGGAGGCCCTGGAGGGGAATCCAGATCTGAATGGAACTAAAAATCCATACCCTCCCCATCACACCGCTATACTACGAGCACAGGAGAACGAACAGGCTTTTTACAGGTGTGGAAGGTAAAAACAGAAAGCTGGAAGAGATTAATGTAAATGGCAACACTGAAACAGAGTAAGAAGCCGATGCGAAAGGTCTGGAAACATGAAATAAACCATCGATGAATACGCTACGGCAACAGCAATAAAAGCCAAGCGTGAGTCCAAACTCCTTCTGTTCCTCTGACAGTTTGAGAATTTTAATACCATTAAATGTTGCAGCATGCTACTAGTATAAATGCTACCTTCTCTAGAAGGGGGCAAATAAGACAAAATGAAAACGAGTAAGTTGACGGACAGGTTTCTAAGGCACATATAAAACCAAACAATATTTGACTACATAGAAAAAACAACCTAGCTGAGATCCTACAGAGCAAATCCTGTGAAAATGGCCTACACAGAGTCAGCATGGGGCCACTGGGAACCAAAGCCAGTTCTTGAACCTCATTTGAATACAGGTGGAAAAAGCAATTCAGATAGACAATTCACTATGAGGTTTTTTTAAAAAAAAATAAGATAGTAAATTTAAAAATGAAATCTAAAGCAACCTTGAAGTTGATTCTGTAGTTTCTTTTTTTCAGGATCATCAGATTCTCCTTCCCCATCACTGTCATTCCTAATAAAAAGAATTTAATATATTCAAATGATCACTCATTGCTATCAAAATAAGGCAAAAATGAAGGAAAAATTAATCTGAAATATTTGTACTTTAAGTGGCAAAATAAGACATTCGTATTAAAAGTTATCCTTATTTTATTACTTTTAATAAGAATATATTAAATAAAATAGTAAGCAGGCATGTTATCTGTCAATATGGAATCATGAACAGGAAAGGGGCAAAAAGACCAGAATGAAGTCAGGAACCAGCTCCAAATTCCCATGACATACCTATGTATGTGCACATTTATAAACGCATGCCCCACACCTCATTCCACAAAAGACTTTAGATGAGTTACAGGAGAGTTGTAAACAACATAAAAACACCAAACCAGGCAAACTATGTATCAGAACAAGAAGCCATAACCAGGAGAGAAAACCCCCGAATATTAATAATTTAAAGTATCAAGGTCTGTAATCCTTAGGTTGGGGGTTCCAAAGAATAGATGAAGCTTTTGATGAAAATGAACTGAGACCAAAAGACAAGTAAATCAACCCAGATATTTCATATCTAAGAATTTATTCTGAAAAAATAATTTAAAGTAAGTTCAAAGAGTTGACGACAAGGATAATCACGCCCACACTGTTCCCAAAGGGGAAAAAATTAGAAATAGAGTATGCTTAATTATAGGGATTAGTATATGATAGAACACATTGTAGTATTTGAAAATGATGTAGAAATAGTTTATTGGAAAGATATTTACGACACGATGTTGAATGAAAAAGTGGTAAAGCAAAAAATATGGCATTACATCATTTTTTACATATCAAATATAAAGGGGGATTAAAAAGCTAGACATCTTTTCCCCCAAATGGGACTGGCTTGGTTATCCTAGGATGGTGGGGTTACAGGTGGGGTGGAGACCGCCAAACGATTCACCTGACGCCCACTCCAGCCTCGTCCCACCGTGCTTTCTTGCACAATGAAGACGGTGCTTTCGCACAACTGCCCTGCCCGGGCTTCCTTGCAGCTGGGGCCCCTCAGGAGACTGAAGCTCCTCCGAGAAGGCGGAGGCAAGCAGCTGAGGTGGCCGCTGCGTGCAAGGAGACCATGCCTGAGAGGAAACACCCTGGCTTTGCGGAGGGAGCTGGGCGGAGGTCCTCCTGCCTGGCACCAGGAGGCCTCGGATCCTTACCAGAACCACCCTGGGGGAGGCGGGCATTTCTCCTAATGCTACGGAATCCAAGCTGGATTCCCTGCCCGCCCTCCCCCAGATCTATAAGGTTAAGACCTGTAATAAATCCGTTTTTGCTTAAATTGGCCAAGATGGGTCCTGCTATTCAATACAGAATTGGTATCCCCCTGCTAGGGAGCCATCTCAGGAGTGGACCCCACAGGGTCCTCAACTCGCAGGGAGGAGAGGACATTTCTCCCAGCAAAGGAGTCTCAGGAAGAGTCAGGGGGTCATTCGAGGTTAACTAAAATTTTTCCAATGGTTTCATTAGTCCGCCAGTAAATGGCCCAACTTTCATGTAAGAAACCCTAAAGTTGATTCCATGTTGAAATGCAGTAATCCGCAAGATCAGGTGGGGTCTGATTTTTGTTATGTCAGTGCTGTAGGTACAGAAGAGAAAATATTCTCAGGTGTCACAGGAACCGCCGATTCCCTGACCATGTCTTGAACAGAGGATATAAAACGCTGAACTTGCGGTTTTCCTCAAACCCTTCCGTGCAGTCTGAAGCAGCCGGTCACCTCTAGTTCTTCCATTCCTTATGTCCTTTGAAATGGCCTTCGGAAGCTGCCCCAAAGCCTTGCCTGCAAGGCACTCCCTTCCCGGCGACCACAGGGATTACCCAAGTAACTTGCGCCACTGCACACCACGAACAGTGAGCGTCACAGTCCCCGTACAGCTGACCAGAACCTCCTGCCTGCAAACCCAACCAGGCCAGACAGCAAGGTCCCACAATCTCATTTTCTTAGACGTAAGAGACTATGTTCTGGTAAGACTTTGCTTACAAAAACTGGCAGTGGGTCAGATTTGGCCTCTGAGTCCTGGGTTGCCAACAGCTGGTTTAAACAAAAGAAATGGATTTCACAAGTTAAATGTAGTTTTCTCTTTTAAGTAGATATAATAAAGTCTAACACTCTAAAATACATACCCTTTCTCCTCCGCTGGATTCGGCTGTCCCTCTTTCACTGGCTTCTGTGGAGTTTTCTCTTTCTTTTTCAGGTACTCCTTTAGTTTTTCTGCTCTATCAAGATACTCTGTACACTTTGCCCTGATACTCTGCTTGGCTTTATCACCCTGGGCTTCATCTATTAAAGGGAAGTGAGAGAGATTTTTCCATTAGTCTTCTACATGGACAGGTTTAAACTCTTAGACACACTTTTGAGACACGGACAATCTAGTTGGGGGGGGGGGGAGGGAGGAAGGGTATCTCTAAGCCTCGTAACCAACCATCACCAACTCTTGTCCACTTCCCTCCAGTAGGGCTGGAAGCCAACAGCGGGTCTGAGGCAGAAAGAAATCTGAGCAAGACACTAGGATATATTAAATTAATGCTAAATAATAAGAAGAAATTATGTAATATTCTGTGGGTTTTCTATTCTTCCTTTAACATTTTGTGCGGACAGCTGAAAGTGGCTGCTCTCGCATAAAACCAATTCTAAGACCAACAAAAGTAATATCAACCGTTTCCATTAATGTCTACGTAAGTTTCATCTCATGGTAGAAGAATGCCGGAAATTCCGTATGTTACAGGTGCTCCCAATACAGTAATTTTACTCCACAAAGGCCTCTGCGGGAGCTATTTCAAAAGCCGACTTGGGCAGTCCATGCAGGGCAAGGACCGGCCCCAATTATCTTAGGATTCATTTTTAGTTTCACTTTTATTTGACAGAAAAACCTCAACATGAAATGAAGAAGCTCAAAAGAAAATCCTAAATTATCCAACCGCTGAAGTTTTCAGTAACAAATAACTTTCAGTTTGCCAGAGAGACACTTTTGTCGTATGCTCAGCCTACGCTGAAGATCCACGGAGGCAGGGTTTTTACCCACTTTCCCCTCACCGTCGCATCCTGGTGCCTAAAACAGTACCTGGTGCGTGGGAAACATGCAGTACGTATTTGGAAAACATACGAACAAAATGGCTCCCAACCTTTTTTTAAAGTACTTAAGAGAGTATTTTCAGAGACGCTTCGAAAATGTGGTTCGTATATAATGTGGGTATATCGCCAGTAAAATAAAAACTATTTACATCGATTATATGGCATTTTAATATTTTTAGGTAGACAAAGTAACAATAACTAGGATAGCTATGCACATTTGTTTGCCGACCACTTAAAAATTATTAACAAGCTACCGGGAATATTTTGCAAATGGATGGTTTAGAATTTTCTGGCATTATATTTCAACTTTTATAAAAGAAACAGAACAATCTTTTCCTTTAACGTTTTAAAACAGAAAACAAACTATGGCCTTACATTTAACTACATGGAGAAAATACTGAACCGCGTGTTGGTAGAGTTGAAGAGCTTCCTCATAGTTCCCAGCTTTGTCTTCCTGGGCTGCTTTGCTAGCAAGATCTATTGCTTTCTGTTTGAAGGGAGGCAAAATCATATCATCAAAATCAAATAAGCAACAACACTGTGATGTAAATGGTCATATTGAACGTGTTTTTTTCCTTCTCTCTTTTTTTTTTTTTAAACTAAAAGCAACCTCAGGGACACCTGGGTGGCTCAGTCGGTTGGCTGAGTGTCTGACTTCGGCTCAGGTCATGATCTCGCCGTTCATGAGTTCGAGCCCCACACGGGGCTCGCTGCTGTCGGTCTGTTAGCGCAGAGCCTGCTTCAGATCCTCTGTCCCCTTCTCTGCCCGTCCCTCCCCCCCGCCCCGTGTTCTCCCCAAAATAAATATTTTTAAATAAATAAGTAAAAGCAATCTTAAAACAAGTCCACCTGTTTTCCCTAAATCTCAATTGCATGTTACTATACATCATAATGATTTACAAAACGTGAACGACATTTGTTAAATGGGTAAATGCTGACTACTACTTTTACCTAGTACCAATCACTAAGATTCTCATTAATTTTCATTCAACATAAGTCAAGCTTAAAGCTAGTAAGGAATAATCAAATAATATGAAAATTCAAGTTAAAAGTATTCAGGGGAATTCTCAGAAATTCAATGCTGTTATAGATAAATATATAACAATAGTAAAATGTAAATGGTGTAAAACCCCCTCAGAAGCAATGGGGCAATGAAATTGCAAGAATCTGAAAATGCCCAAATCTTTTAATCCAGTAAGACAGTAACCAGAGGGGTCTTTTTAAAAAACAAAAACAAAGCTTGGAAACATTAATTTTAAACAGCCAACAGATGCCACACAATGGTATATTATAGGATCATTAAAATAATATTAAAACATTCACAATATGGAAAAATGTCTATAATGGGATTTTTTTAAAAGCACAATACAATTTTTACATATAGCAGGAGTTCAACTATTTGAAACAATAGCAAAAACAAGCAAAACCCAGGAAAAAGATGTAGAGAAATTTAACACAGCTCATTTTTGATAAGACTCAATTTCTTCTTTTTCTGCTTTTTCTCATCTTCTAAAAGTGTCCATAATGAACATGGACTTTTGTGGTATTTAAAAAAAACCCAAAAAACACAAAACCCCTAGAAACAGACCCATACAAATATGTTAACGGACTTTTGACAAATTTGCAAAAGCAAGTTAATGGCGGAAGAAACAGTGCTGGAGCAATCAGACATCTTTAGCAAAAAAAAATAAAGAAATAAAAAAAGACAGAGAGAATCTTGACCTAAACCACAAAAATTAACTCACTACACTGTACACCTGTAACTAATGTTACACTGCATTTAACTAACTAGAAATTAAATAAAACCTTAAAAAAAATCCCGAAGTTCTTAAAAGCAGAGAATTTTCTCTAGCTGGAAGTAGGAGATAGGAGGCAGGAGAGGTCAGAAAGAATAGAAGCCTGATGAAAATCCACCCGACCACACTGGCATCCAAGCAAAAGAACCTGGCTGACAACCACATGAAACTGAAATCTGCCAACAACACACATGTGTTTAGAAGCAGACACATCCCCAGAGACTTCATGAACAACCACCAAACAGACAAAAACGCAGCCCTGCTGACACCTCGGTCAGCCTGGTGAGACTCTGAGCTAGAGCCCCACTGAGCGATGCTCGACCTGGACTTCTAACCCACAGAAACGGAGATAATAAGTTAAGGTTGTTGTAGGTTGAAAAAAAATTAAATCACAATGGATCATGGACTTTAATATAAAATATGAAACCATAAAATCCTTAGAAAAAACTGAAAATCTCCAGCATCTAGGGCTAGGCAAAGTTCTTAGACTATATGTGCCAAAAAACACAATATATAAAATGAAAACAATATGGGACTGGCATAAAGACAGACACATATATCAATGGGACAGAATAGAGAGCCCAGAAATAAACCTATGTATGTACAGTGAATTAACTCACCACAAACGAGTCAAGAATACCCAAAGAGGAAAGGACAGTCTCTTCAATAAATAGTGTTGGGAAAACTGGACAGCAAAATGCAAAAGAACGAAACTGGACCACTACCTTACACCATCCACAAAAATTAACTCAAAAGATCTGAACAGAACACCTGACACCATAAAACTCCTTGAAGGAAATACAGGCAAGTTAAGCTCCAACTCCAGTCTTGGTGATGATTTTTTGGATTTGACACCAAAAGCAAAGGCAACAAAAACAAAGATGAACAAGTGGGACTCCATCAAACTAAAAAGCTTCTGCACAGCAAAGGAAACCATCAACAAAATGAAAAAGCAACCTACCACATGGGAGAAAATATTTACAAATCGTGTCCTGCTAAAGGGTTAATATCCAGTGTGTAGAGAGAAGAACTCATAAAACTCAACGGCAAAAAAACCAAGCAACCCAATTAAAAAATGACTCGAGGCTCTGAACAGATATTTTCCCAAAGACATACAAACGCCCAACAGGTATTTGAAACAGCACTCAAGATCACCAATCATCAGGGAAATGCAAATTGAAACTACAATGAGCTGTGACCTCACATCTGTTAGAATGGCTATGATCAATAAAACAAGAAATAGCAAGTATTGGTGAGGATGTGGACAAAAGGGAACCCTTGTACACTGTTGGTGGGACTGTAACTGGTGCAGCCGCTGTGGAAAACACTATGGAGGTTCCTCAAAAAATTAAAAATAGAACCACCATATGATTCAGCAATTTCACTATTTATCCAGAGAAAACAAAAACATGAACTTTGTCGAAAGATACATGCACCTCAATGTTCAATGCAGCATTATTTAAAATAGCCAACTTACGGAAACAACCTAAGTGTCCACAGACAGACGAATGGATAGAGAATGTGGTTACGTACACAATGGAATATTATTTAGCCATAAAAAGAAGGAAATCTTGACATGTGTGACAACATGAATAGAATTAAGGGCATTACGCTAAATGAAAGAAGTCAAAGAAAGACAAATACCACATGATCTCATTTATGTGTGAAATTGAAAGAGAAAACATCCACAAATAAATCCAAGCTAATAGATACAGAGAACATCCAGGTAGTTACCAGAGGTGGGGAAAGGTGAAACAGGTGAAGGGAGTCCAAAGATCCAAACCTCTAGTTATAAAATAAATGTCATAGGGATGTAATATACAGTACGGTGACTACAGTTAGTAACACTGTGTTGCATATTTGAAAGTTGCTAAGAGAGTGTCTTAAAATTCTCATCACAGGAAAACCATTTTTGTAACAATGAAAGGTGACAGGTGTTAGCTAGACTTACTGTGGTGTCATCTCACACCGCATACAAAAAAAAAAAAATGAATCCTGTTGTACACCTGAAATGAATATATGTCAATTATACCTCAAAAAAAAAAAAAAAAGAAAAGAAAGAAAAGAAAAATGATAAATTGGACCTTATCAAATTATAAAAGTTTTAGTCTGTAAAAAATCCTATTAAAAGGATGAAAAGACAAGCTACAGACTGGGAGAAATATTTGCAAACTACATATTTATAACAGGACTAGTATTTTAGAATAGAAAGAACTCCCAAAACTCAACAATTTAAAAACAATCCAAGTAGAAAATGGGCTGAAGACATAAACAGACATTTCACCAAAGAGGATATACACACGGTAAAGGAGCACACAAAAAGATGTTTAACATCACTAGCCATTAGAGAAATGCAAATTAAAACCACCATGAGATATCTTGAAACATGTATCAGAATGGCTTTAAAAAAAAAAAAAAAAAAGGTGACAATAATACCAAACGCTCCAGAGAACTGGATCACTTACACATTGCGGGTAGGATGTAAAATGGTAGAGTCACTCTGGGAAACGGTTTTGTTTTTGTTTTGTTTTGCTTTTTTTCACAAATCTAAACGTGCAGCTACCATATGAACCAGTGACTGCACTCCTGGGTATTTACCCCAGAGAAATGAAGACTTCTGTTCACACAAAAATTTATACATGAACATTCCGGATGTCCTTCAACCATACAGCATGGTTAAACAAACTGTGCTACACCCATACCAAGGAGTACCGTTCAGTTACAAAAAGAAACTACTTTGATACACACAACATGAATGGATCTTGAGGAAGAACAGATTCCAGAAAGTTACATATCCCAGAAAGTTACGTATCGTACGATTCCATTTATATAACTTTCTGGAAATGACAAAACCAGAGATGGAGAGCATATTAGTATTGTCAGGAAACAGGGATGGTGGGGGGGGGGGTGGCGAGAAAGAGAGGTGATTGTGGTTCTAAAAGGGCAACAGGGGGCTCCTTGGTGGCTCAGTTAGTTAAGCATCTGACTCTTGAGGGCGCCTGGGTGGCTCAGTTGGTTGAGCGTCCGACTTCGGCTCAGGTCATGATCTCACGGTTCGTGAGTTCAAGTCCTGCGTCGGGCTCTGTGCTGACAGCTCAGAGCCTGGATCCTGCTTCAGATTCAGTGTCTCCCTCTCTCTCTGCCCCTAACCCATTCGCATTCTGTCTCTCTCAAAAATAAATAAAAATTAAAAAAAAAAAAAAAGGTCTGTGTAAGCATCTGACTCTTGATTTCAGCCCAGGTGAGGATTTCATGGTGGTGAGACTGTGCTGGGTGGGGAGCCTGCTTAAGATTCTCTCCCTCCCTATTCCTCTGCCCTGCCCCCACATGCTGTTTCTTTCTCTATCTCTCAAAAAATAAAAATACACTAAAAAAATTTATAAAAGGGCCACAGGAGGGGTCCCTGTGGGTAGAACTATTCTGTATCACGACTTTGATGGAGGATCCAGGAACTTACCACAGCTCTACACACACACACACACACACACACACACACACACACACACACACACACACTGTACATGAATACAAGTAAAACTGGAAAATCTGAGTAAGACTGGTGGAATGTATCAATGTCAACATCCGGGTTATACTGTACTATAGTTTTATAAAATGCTACCACTGGGAGCAAATGGGTGAAGGGTCCACAGAACCCCTCTATATGATTTCTCACCATCGCATGTGAACCCATGGTTATAGCAAAATAAAACCTTCATTAAAAAACCATCTTTAATATTTAAACACACACACACACACACACACACACTTGTAAATAACAAGCATGGTTTATTAAAACATTCCACCTGGATGAATCTAAGTAGTAAAACTGTATTCAACAAAAGAGCCAGTAGAAAAAAAGGATCATGGTTATGCTATATTAAAAATCAGCACATAAGAAAAAAACCACTCAAACAATCCCAAACCAACCATACGTGAGAATATTATATTTTGAAGCAGTTGCTAATGGAATGCATAGATGGAATGAAAGCTGTAAATAGGAGGAACAGACCTTCCCTCTGTTGTTGCAGGAGGCAAAAAAAATGGTAGAATTGATAAGATGTTGCACAGTTCAAATAGCTGAATTTGATGCTAAATTTTCAAAAGTCTGGTAAGCTAGGTGGGATATCAAGGGTGAACTCATAGCACTCATACGTGTGGGCAACCGGTGGACTGGGGCACCTTGTCACATAAAAATGCACCTAGAAGACTCCATGGCTAAGCCATGCGGGAGAAATAAGTTCTTTCTTATTCTAGATACAATTTTCTTCTATTATTTTGAATTGCTGTGCCGCTCACCTCTCTAGCTATATGTTCTCCTCATTAGCAGTCAGTCCTATTTTCAGCACCACAGTGATGGTTAAGGAAAACTCTTACAGTTGGTATTTAATTACCTAGCTCCAAATACGGTAACAATGACTTTAAACCAGCCCTTCTTTGATGACGGACAGGCCTGTATTTGCACTGTCCAACTGTGAGCCACTAGCTACAATCGGCTTCTGAGCACCCATGGCTAGTGTGACTGACGAGTTCTAAATTTTGAGTAAAATTTAAATTTAAATAGAGGCGCCTGGGTGGCTCAGTCAGTTAAGTGTCCGACTTCCAGCTCAAGTCATGATCTCACAGTTCTTGAGTTCGAGCCCCTCAACAAGCTCTGTGCTGACAGCTCAGAGCCTGGGGCCTGCTTCAGATTCTGTGTCTCCCTCTCTTTCTCTCTCTGCCCCTACCCTGCTTGTGCTCTGTCTCTCAAAAATAAATAAACATAAAAAAATTAAAATAAATACATAAATTTAAATAGTCACACGTAGCTACTACTGGACGGTGCATGTTAAACCTTTAATCAAAAATGATTTGAGGGTATGTATCTCTTTTTCCCTTGCTGAACACCCCACTTCAACCTTGGTTCTATCAGCATTTTTCATCTGAAATGAAGTGATTGTTTCTGGTGTGGTTTGGGAGTGCCAGTTATTCCTAACCCTGACCACTTCCATCGCACGTGATTCAAAACTACCACCGAGCCTCCCGAGTGGTCAGCCTGCTTCCACACTCAACACCCCGGAGTCCACCTGGCAGCCAACGATGGGCCCTCTTCGGTGGGTTCGCACGGTAGTTAATAAAACCCAGATGCTGGCTCACGGTCGACAGGGCCTTAAATGACCTGTGTGTGCCCTGGCTCCTTCCAGATCTCACCCCAAACCTGTTAGTTCGCCTTTACTCAGGAAGCCTGCGCACGGCTGATCCCTCGGCCTAGAATGTTCTTCCCCAACAGGCGCAGGACAGTCTCTTTTTCACAGTTCAAATGCCAAGTCCTCAGAGAGGCCCTCCCTAATCTACTGCAGAGGCTGCACTCTGCCCCTGCTCTGGTTCTCCCCCCACCCCAGAGCCGGTGCCTGGCACACACTGGGCACTTAATAACATTGCCGAACGAAGGGAAAAAAATCCCCTACTGCTTTCTCAGAATCTTCTTCCTTTTGGTTATTCCACCCCGATCATCTCTAACAACTTTCCTCCACTGGATGTTTTCCTGCCTGTCCATGCTATTTCTCTCCCCTGGGCTCGGGAGACCACCCCCATCTTCCTTCTCTGACATCCACTCTATCAATCACATGCCCATTCTGCTGCTCTCCCCAACGTAACCTTTTTTTTTTTTTAATTGGGGCCTTCCTCAGCATTAAAACATACGTAAAGTCCTACGTCAGACTCATACCTCCAAAACACAAACGAAAACCCGCTGGCTCTCCCCAGTTTCTAGGTTCCTCCCTGGTTAACATCTTACGTATCTCTTCACCTCCGGAGCAAAATCCCAAAGAGAACCCCGAGTGCGTCATGCTTTCTTGACTCCTCCAATGCTTCCTGCTGCCTGCCAGGTCTCGCAATGACCTAACTCTGTCCGCAGCCTTCAACCCTCAAAGCAGACATCTGGACTCGGCCTCCTCCTCCGGCCTCCATGGCACCCTTCTCTCTCAGTTCTACTCTTGACTGTGCGGCGACTCTTTTGCAGGCTCCCTGTTTTCTCTCCTTCTATGCCAAGATTCCACAGCCTTCTTGTTCCTCCTCATGCTATGAACTCTCCAAGATACCCTCAACCTCTGCTACCATCTGTATGCTAATAACTCTCCAGTGCTTGTTTCCAGCTCTCTCCCTCTAGTTCCACACATATGTCTCCAACTGCTCATGGAACATTTCCACTTGGTTGCCTGTACATGCATTTCAAACCCAAAAAGTTCAAGATCACCTGCGCCCAAATATGTGCCTCTTCTTGTAATCCCAGACCCAATTCTTCCCCACTGAGATATCCAACCCAGGAAGAGGGGCGAAAACTCAGCCTCCTCCGCACCCCTCTTTCTAAATGCAGAGCCAAGCCTGACTTCTTCCTCTCCAATCTGTCTTTGATTAATCCTTTCTTCTTTAAGAGGTACTACACTACTTTGGACCTCCCCATCTCCCATCACACAGAACCCTGCCTCCTAACTGGTCTCCCATGTGCCCAGGGTGGCTACCGGTCTGGCTGTCCCCCATGCACGCATGGTAGTTTCCTTCTAAAACAAAACCCTGAGCATATTACCTTCGCAGACTCCTGACTATAGCAGGATGAGGACCAATCATCTCCGTGTTAGCACACACCCTTCCATGGCCTAACTAGGCTTGTCCACTCACCTTATGCACACAGTTCCAGTCATGCCAAACTAATGGGGCAACTGAGACTTCATGCCTTTGTTTATAGTGTACTCCTCACCTGGAATATCCTATCCAGTTATCTCCCCACATAACTCCAGCTTCTCTAAGACTCGGCACAGTCACGGTCCTCCTGCTGCAAAGTGTCCCTGATACCCCCAAGTCGCCTATCCTATGCTTCCTCTAAATTTCCACTGCCTCTGTTACACATTTCCAAAGATCACACAGTATCCCTGTTAGCCACTTAAAAATTTTTTTAACGTTTATTCATTTTTTGAGAGAGAGAGAGAAAGAGTGGGGGAGGAACAGAGAGAGAGGGAGACACAGAATTTGAAGCAGGCTCCAAGCTCTGAGCTGTCACCACAGAGCCTGACACGGGGTTCGGACCCATGAACTGTGAGATCATGACCTGAGCTGATGTCGGGCACTTAACCGACTGAGCCATCAAGGCGCCCCAGCCACTTTATATGTCTTTTCACATCAGAATGTAAGCCCTTGCATTTCAAGGATGATATATTTCTTTTATGATTCCCTAAGACTTAGCAAAATGTATGGCACATTTACGACTGAGTAAACCTGGAGTTCTATGTATACTGCATTACTCGCAATTTCTGCCAACCCTCTCTAAGGTTTATTGCACTTCTAGACTGAGGCATATATTCTTTTTCTTTACCTGGAATGCATCCCATTTTCTGGTCCAAGAAGGCATAACTTCATAGTGAAAAAAGTACAAATGTCTAACACATAAACCTGGATTCGAAACTGTCTTCTATACTAACTGCATGTCTTGGGTTAAATCATAACCTTAATAAACTTTGGATTCTTATACCATGAAACTGAAGTAATATTCGCCTTGAAGAGTTGCTTTGAGGATTAAGATCACACCAAACACCCGGCGGACAGTTAGTGTCGGCACCTTACACATTATCTAAGCTCACATCATCTCCTCTGTGGAACATTTCTCAGTTACTTTTGAAGAGTTAGATAAGCCCTTCCTTTCTGCCCTCCTATACTAACCTTTAATTCTATCATAGCACTATTGTGTTATTTTATAATTTTGAGTTTTAGTTATCTGCATTCCTCCATTAGTTATGAGCTCCTGGTTATGGGGAGTTTTGCCTTGTTTGGTGGGAAAGTTATTTGCTGTTTAAGAATATTCTTCATCCAAATTTTCTAGGTTAGAAGGTTAAAAAGGTTTGAATGAGAAAGTGCACCTATGACCCAACCACCATAAAATTAAACATCTCTCCCCGTTTAAAACTAGCAACGTGCCTTTCATTTGTGTCAACCTCTAGCCGATTCATTAAGGAACATCCAACAACCCAATTCAAATATGACGCAAACTGACCATAAAACCAAAGTGCAATTCTTGCAAAAGAAAAAACAGGGGCGCCTGGGTGGCTCAGTGGGTTGAGCACCCGACTTCGGCTCAGGTCATGATCTTGCAGTTCTCGAGTTGAGTTGGAGCCCAGCATCATCGGGCTTGCTGCTGTCAGCCTGTCAGCGCAGAGCCTGCTTCGGATCCCCTGTCCCCCTCTCTCTTTGCCCCTCCCCCACTCATGCTGGCTCTCAAAAAATAAAAGCCTTAAAAAAAAAAAAAAGGAAAAAGGTACCAGTAAATGGATGAAAATTATGTTGCAGAATGTCCAAATTACATGCAGTTTTGACAAGCGAAAAGCTGATGAAATAAAGAGTTAACTAAAAAACCAACAAATATGAAGACAAGACACTTCAAAAGAAATCACTGTTGATATTAAAGAAACAATACTTTTATCAAAGAAACAATACTTTTTCCAAAAACATTTACCGAAAAGACCCTTTCTGAATGGGCTACAAAAAAAGTCAACGCTAAGTGGAGATTGTTATATCTTAGTCTAATGCAACCCTGTTGGAAAAGATACACACAAAAATCAACACATGACTTATTCTTCATTCTAAGGAATAAGCCATAGTTGCAATTATAACATTCTGAGACATATAAAACATTTATTTTCATAATCTTTTGGGTTGATTTTCAAGGTAAAAATCCCAAGAAAGGGACGCCTGGGTGGCTCAGTTGGTTAAGCGACCCACTTCTGCTCAGGTCATGACCTCGCGGTTGGTAAGTTCCAGACCCACGTCGGGCTCTGTGCTGACAGCTCAGAGCCTGGAGCCTGCTTTGGATTCTGTGTCTCCCTCTCTCTCTGCCCCTCCCCCACGCACATTCTGTCTCTCTCTCTCTCTCTCTTTCTCAAAATAAACGTTAAAAAAAAAATCCCCCAAAGCTCCTTCCTATCCTACCTCTTTCTGTGTGTGAAATTCTGAGTTCTACTTTAATGTATCTACTTTCAGTGGTCTTTCCTGTCAATTACCCAGGTTCGAGCAGGTCCTCCATTATCCTTAGTGCTTGTACTGGACACTCAATGAATGTCTCATCAACGACTGCAAGACGAAGACAAGGGTTCAATATTTTATGCTGATCTTTTGTCCCAAAATGACCCGGTGGACTGGGAGTCCTCGAGGCTAAGTCACATTCTAAATCCCTCTGAAACCTCAGATCCATTCTGGGCATCGGAGGCACTATTTCACAAATTTCTCAATGAATCTCACAGATGTCCAACAATCATGTCTAAAAGTTTAAGGTTCTACGATTTATGTACAAAACACTGTACTCACTGCGGTAAGGGTGGGGAGGTGGAGCCACAAAGCTTAAGAACACACCCTGTTTCTAGATACATTTTGGGAGCCATGGCAGAGTGCACATGAATGCACAGCTCAATGAACTGACGGATTCCTCAAATTCCAAGACTGTCCTCACGTTTCTATTCACCTGACAGCTAAAAGAGAAGGGCTTTGCTACACCAGCTTGAGACGGAGAACTAAGATCACCAGTGCTTTGCAAACATTACGTTCTTTCCTCTCTGTCTTACAGTGACTGGAGCGTCTGTGCCTCCGGTTCAAAGCTCTGCCCAGTTCTGTTCAAAAGAGGAAGAAAACCCACCTCAACAAAAGTGAAGCGTCTCGCACAGCGGGTGGGCTTGGGAGATCCCGGAGCGGGCGGAAAGCGCCCGACCCTCCCACCTGCGGCTGGGCGGGGGCGCCGCCCTCCTCCGTCCGGCACCAGGGGCGCGGCCGCTTCCTCCCTCCTCCCCTGTCTCCAATCCTAACCCCGCGCCGCCCCTCGGCTCCGGCTCTCCAGGGCGCGGGAGAACAGTGATACCTGGAGATTGGACGAGGTGGATGCCATGGCGGAGATCCGAGGCGGCTCCCTGGGGAAGAACTAGGGCAGAGGAAGCCAACAGCGGCAACGTCGAACCGCGCCCGGTGTTGCCTCAAACGTGCGCAGGCTGGTAGCCCTCGGACCCGGAGCGACGCCTCCCCTTCGCGAACTGGTTCCAAAACCGCAAGCCGCTCCGAGCGCCGCCGACCCTTCTCAGAAAACTTCCGCAATTCTGAGCCCCCCCCCCTCCGGGCTCTCGTCCCGCCTCTGGCCTCAGCACTTCCGCTTTCGTCATCAGCACGCGCGCTACCCAGTCTCCAGCCATTCGGGTCTCGCCTCGGCCCCGGGGTCTCGCGATGCCGGGAGGCCGGAAGCGCTCCCGGGCCTTGTGGAAGTCAGGCTGGGCGCAAGCGCACTGCGGCTCTTACGTAGGGGCGGGGATGCGGCCTAGAGCCAAGATCTGTTACGTTTTCTTCTTTTTCCAGATGTTTTACACTTGAGGTGAATTATTGGCTCTGGCTCCTTTCAGTCCACATCATGGAGCGTGCCCTGTAGTTCTGTGGCTTTTGAGTGAAAAAGTCATCCCGTCTCCAAGACCCACCATTTGGGGACTTGGGGCTCGTTTACTGTGTCTCATGCATTCCGTTTTCTCCTCTGTAAGATGGGGTTAATTGTATATAGTACCCACCCCAGGATTGTGAAGAATGCTAGTAGCATGCGCTGGCATAGTGTTGGGTGAACAGTAAGATCTCAGTAAGCCTCAGCGTTTATTACTCAACACTGTACACTTTATTCAATAAGTTGTCATGGCTCCGTGAGGTCCTGAGAATGTTAGTAAAAGACAGGTGTGGTTACTGTCCTCTAGGAGCTCACGGTTTGGTGGGGAAGCAGGCTCCTGAACACAAGTCTTATGAAACTGGCAGATCAGATTATCTTTTACACCATTTATAAGGAAGGTTAATGACGAGAGGTTAAGTGCTTTCTGTGAGATCACATGTCAGGGATTAGTCGCAGACCTATAATAAGACCTTGCCTCAGCCTTTCTATCATTTGCAGTCAAAATCCTCTTTTTCTTCATCCTTATGTAGGTAAGCTTCCCAAAGGAAAGTGAAATAGGTATTTAATCATTCCTCCATTTTATTTCCTACTCACTCCCTAATTCTTCCCGATCATCTGATGTCTCCTAAAGTTCTTCCCTCGCCCTTCTTACTAGGTATTGTCAACTACCCAGTTCTTGAACTCTCACTTGTAGAGAATCCTAATATTCTTTGTCTTTCTCCTTCACTATCTCCCCTTCTTTTAAAAAAAAATTTATTTTTATTGATTTTGAGAGCAAGCGGGGGAAGGGCAGAGAGCGAGTGAGACAGAATCCCAGGCAGGCTCCATGCCATCAGTACAGAGCCTGATGCGGGGCTTGATCCCAAGAACTGTGAGATCATGACCTGAGCTGAAATCAAGAGTCAGATGCTTAACCAACTGAGCCACCCAGGTGTCCCACTGTTTCCCCTTCTTATTCTTTATCTGTAGTATTGTGTCAAGAGTCATGTTCTCTTTAATCAAACTACTCCATCCCTGCTCATCTTAACCCCTTCCTGGACTTTATATAGCAATATAATAGAAATGACTTCCAATCTACATCTCTAGGCCTAATGCTGTCTTCTGTCTTGCATTCATAACCTTCCAGAGATCTCCAGAAATCACAGGACTTTCCCACAAGACAAAATCAACACATTTGAAGTCAAGTTAATGATCATCTACCCCAAACTTCTCAGAATAACATCACGAAAACTCCATCATCCAGGCTCAAAGCTCAAAGTCAGCCCTCTCTCTGCCTTCATCTGCCAGTTCACCTTTCCACCCCTCTGTTCCCTTCCACTTACTGATAAATACTGTAGGGATTGCAGCCCTTACAGTGTCAGCACATCATAGACATTTAATAAATACTAAACCTTTTAACTGAGCTGCTTAAAAGAAATTGCTAGATCCTTAATGACTATTGGATAAACCTGATTTTCCCTGAAGATACAACTAGACTCCAATTTACCTTTCACCTCAATCCCTAAGAGTCTATGGAACACTCACTAAACGTAAGTCGACTAGGCATTAAAAAACTACAGAGATGAATATGATATGGTCTTTGCCATTCAGGAGTTTACAATTTAGTGCAAGACACAGACACATAATAGTGAAAAGAGAATCCACTGATATAAATTACCACCGTGTGCCAGGCTGCTGTGGATATTGGATATGAACCAAACGGTCAAAAATCCCTCTTTTATCACTATCAACAAATCGTGTTAGTATCTCGTACTCTCAATATTCAAAGAGAAGGCTATCGTCTGTAAGGTATTTTCAAAAATCCGTAATTTTAGTCTACTCGTGAGAAAACACAAGAAAAACACAAATTGAGGGCTTTTCTACTTCTAAAAAATGCCTAACCAGGCTCTTCAAAAATGTCAAAGTAATGAAAGATAAGAAAAGACTGAGAAACTGTCACAGATTGCAGGGAACTCAGGAGACACGACAACTAAATGCAATATGGGATTCTGGATTGGATCCTGGAACAACAACAAAAGACATCAGTGGAAAAACTGATAAAAAAACACAAATTAAGTCTGGATTTTAGCTAATAGTACTACACCGAAACAAATTTTATAGGTTTTTTTTTTTATGTTTACTTATTTTCGAGAGAGACAGAGTGCAAGCAGGGCAGGAGCAGAGAGAGGGGGAGACACAGAATCTGAAGCTGGCTTCAGGCTCTGAACTGTCGGCACAGAGCCCAATGTGTGGCTCGAACTCACAAGCGTAAATATCATGACCTGAGTGGAAGTCGGTTGCTTAACCGACTGAGCCACCCAGGCACCCTGAGTTTTGATAAATAAACAAGATAAGATGGCAACAGTAGGGGATATTGGGTAAAGCGTATATGGGCAGGGCACCTGGGTGGCTCAGTCAGTTAAGCGTCTGACTCTTAATTTTGACTCAGGTCATGATCTTGCAGTTCATGGGATCGAGCCCTGCATCGGGCTCTGTGCTGACAGTGTGGGGTCTGCTTGGTATTCTCTCCTTCCCTCTTTCTCTGCCCCTCCCCTGCTCATGCTCTCTCTCAAAATAAATGAATAAACTTAAAAAAAAAGACTATATGGGAATTCTCTAAATATCTTTGCAACTCTTTTGTAATTATTATTTTAAAAGATTTTTTTAAATTCCTGCTCGTTGGGAGTTTGCATTACAGTGGTATAGAAACTTGTTACTTTTTCATGTTGAAAAATGTAAATCTAAAATTGTTACCTGTATCATGGTTTATAAAATACTTCCACTACATTATCTTATTTCTTAATTCTGTGAAGTGGATCTTAAGTGTCCCATTTTTACCAATGAGGAAAACTAAGCCTCAGAGAGATAGATGGTCCCCCAATCCATGCAGCTGCTAAGTGATAAAGCTGGAGTTTGATCCCAGGTCACATGACTCCAGATGGGATGTTAGAAGACAGACAAGGACTCGTAGACACAGGCAGTTTGCACCATGAGGCCACAGAGGAGGGGATGCTTAATTTGGAAGGAGCGGTGAAGAATTTCTCGGGGAAGGTGTCAGTTAAACCAAATCTTAGAATCTTAAACTGATTTGGACAGAATGTAGGCCCTTTCGAGCAGAGGCAAAGCATGAATAAAGGCACAGGAGAATAAACCTCTGGCATGTTTGAGGGAAGGCTAGAATGGGGGAAGCGACAGGCGCTCTGGGGAAGGAGAGACAGGAGGGAAGCTAAAAACGCACCAGGAGGCACTGACAGGTGCTCAAGGGTTTGAATGATAAAGAGTTCGGACTTGGAGAGACTAAGGATTCATTGGCAGGCTCCCCCCCCCCCCCCCGCCCCCGCCCCAGCCCCTTCTCCTGCCCTTCGTCCTCTCCCTCCTCTGTAATTTTCTTCCTTTTGGAAGAAAGTAGAGTATATAGAGTCCTGATTTCGTTCAATATTGGTTTGATGAAAATGCGTGTCACAGTTTGTAGGGTGCACCAGGGGGAGAGAGGAGCCAGCAAGATCGAGTAGGAGGCGACAGCAGTGGTGTTCGGGTTTAGACAACAGGACGGGCAGAGCCCAACAGCCTACGTCCCATTCCTGAAGCCCAGCACCTACTTGGACCGTGATTAACACGTCCTCTTTCCCACAATTGCTTTCTCCATTTCAACCTGGTGAAAATCATACCTATTCTTCAAGGGCTCGTTCCGATGTTAGTTCCTCGAGAAAACTTCAAAACCTCTCCGAACTTTCATAGCACTTTTGACCTTGGATTGTCCTTAGGTCACGCATGCTAAGTCCCTAAAATAGGTCCCGGAGCACTGCGGGTGCACCAAAAATGGCTCGTCTCACTCACACGGCGTCCTTCCTTTCTAGACCGTCAAATCACCGAGGGTAAAGGCTTCATCTTATTCACTTCTGTAACCCTCCCTGTGCCCTGGTTCCCCACAGGTCCATACAGGATAGGTGCTTGACTAGCCAAGGTTCGTTGAACAAAAGGAAGCCTCCTTGCTCACGATCAAGGGTTTTGGAGATTAACGTTCAGTTGAGGGTTAAGCGACATTTGTGGATTCAGGCTCAGCAGGGTCTCTCCAGGTCCGTCCAGGACCAAATCCATCTCATTCCAAGCATCTTCAAGGAAATGCCTACTGGTAAAGTCCTCATAGCCTGCCCTGCACAGCCATTCAAGTCCACCCAGAAGTGTCGTCCCAGCTTGTTGAGTCACCAGCTTCCTCCCTGCAGCATGACTATAAGGAAGGCGAAGCCCTGACAGTGCTGATCTCGCGAAAGAAGTGACAGGGGCCGATCTCGGGCAGGAAACTTGTTCTCCGTATCAGGCAGCATACCTTTCTGAATGTACCCGGGAAGCCTGGAGACCCAGCCCTTCCTCAATAGCTGTGATTCATTTTACTCCTGGGAAGCCACAGAGAGTTTCTGGACTGATGGCCTCAATGTCAGTCAGCCCCTTGAGGGAGGGTGTGTCCATCGAAGCAGCCATTGCTGGTTGTTGATGACCTCAGGGCAGGTGCACCCTAAGGCTTTGGTGCAGAAGGAAAGCTGAGGCACCTGTCCTCAAGATGTTTACAGGCCACCACCACCATCCCCCAGACTGTAAACACTCGGAACACAGATAATGCACTTAGAAATAACGGATTTGAGGGCGCCTGGGTGGCCCGGTCGGTTGAGCGTCCGACTTCGGCTCAGGCCACCATCTCACTGCTCTTGAGGTCGAGCCCGTCCTGGGGCTCTGTGCTGACAGCTCAGAGCCTGGAGCCTGCTTCCGATTCGATTTGGTGTCTGTCCCTCTGCCCCTCCCCCCACCCGCTCTCTCAAATATAAATAAGCATTACAAAAAACTTTTTTTAAAGAAAGAATAAAAAAAAAATAAAGAATTGATTTCCAACTCCTTTCCCCGCTACCGTTCAACCCAAGTCTTTTCCTGAACACGTTCGTCTAAGAATGCCTCCCGTGCTCTCGTGCTAGATTCAGCATTCAAGCAGTTGCGGCTGAAGGCTGAAAAAGGTCAAAACTCCTTTCCCCCCCCCCTTTCAGACAGTATCAGGTGTGAGCTCTATTTTTTCCGTTTTCTCCTCTTTTTAGGCCTTGAGCTCCATCTTTGCCACTGTAATAGGAAAAACAGCATTTTCTAATCTTATACACACTCTCTGATACATTTGCGGATGGAATGACCTTTCACCATAATGCAGGGTAGGGATGGCTAGGATGCAAGTGTGTGTGTGTGTGTGAAACACAAGCGGCCATGACTTGCCGCCTTGATGACCATCGCTGGGAAGAGACTGCCCGTTGGACCAGTCTTTCCACTTTACTATAAGTTCAAAATTCTCCACAATAAGAGGTTTCTTTTTTTTTTTTTTAATTGTATTTCCATGTTTGTGTTGAACTCTGTTCAAATTCTTCATCCAGTTTTCCATTCTGGTGCTCACCTTTTCTTCTTTCTTTTATTGATTTATTAAAGTCCTTTGTATGTTAAGAAAGTTCTTTTGGTCTATGTGTTGCAAATATTTTCCCATTTTGTTCTTTGTTATTACTTCTTTTGGCATGAACACTTACGTTTCAACACAGTTACATTTATCATTCTTTTCCTTTTTCTTTCTTTCTTTTTTTTTTTTTTTTGTTATGCTTAGAGAGATCTTACCCATTGCTAGATTGTTTAAAACAACACTATACCTGTATCTTCCTAAGGGACTTTCAATATTTTGTTGCATTAAGTCTTTGACCTCTCTGGAATTCATTTTGATGTAACAATTAAGGTCAAGATCTAGCTTTGTTGTTTCTTTTTATTTCTTTCAAATGGATAATCAATTGTCCCAATATTATTTCTTTCTAAATTAAAAAACATTTTTTTTTAATTAAATAGGCTTCCTGCCCAGCATGGAGCCCGATGCAGGGCTTGAACTCATAGCCCTGAGATCAAGACCTGAGCTGAGCTAAGAGTCAGAGGCTTAACCGACTGAGCCACGCGGGTGTCCCCCAATATTATTTATTTAGCATCCATTTTTTCTCCACTCATCTGAAAGACTACCTTTCGTGTAGACCAGTTTCTCGCAAGGGTTTGTCTGAAATCTTGATTACGTTTCAACTACTCCTTTTCATCATCTATTCTTATGCCAGGGAAATAGTTTTTATTACTGTAGCTTTGTAATTCACCTCAATATTTTGTGGAACTGCCTGATTCATCCGAGGCAGGAGGGAAAGCTAAGGATTCAGGCTCTGATGTAGGAATGCTTGGTTCAAACCTCGGCTTGAATGGATATCAGATAATTACTTACCATCTCTAGGATGCTGTTTTTGCTTCTATGAAACGAGGATGATAATACTACCTGTCTAACGGGGCTGTGCAAAAATTAGATGAGCCTAGTGTACAGCAGAATTGGGCTTGGAACATGGTTTGCACCCACCAGGTGTGAGCTATCAGTCATTTTCCGGGTAGTTATGATTTTCTTATATTTATTCTTCCATGCCAACTTTGGTATCGCTTTGTCAACTTCCACCTAAAAAGCGTATTTATTCTGAAATTGGATTGGTAGATTAATCGGGGCAGAGGAACATCTTTATGATATGGAATTTTCTCAGATTTCCCAAATATGTCTTAATTCAAGCCTCCTCGTATGCTTCTTAGTAGAGTTTCATTTTTTTTTCTTTATGTAGTTTCTGAACATTTCTTCTAGGCTAATTTCTAGGTAGTTTGTTGTGTCATTGTTGCTATCATAAGTAGTATAATCTCTTCTCTTTATATTTTTTGTAGTTAATTGTGGTTCAAATGTAGGAAACCATGAATATAGGTAGATTAATTTGGCATACGTGTTGTTTCTGATAGAATAACAATATATCTCTTGGGTTTCTAGATGAACAGTGAAAACATCTGCAGACAGTGATACCTTTGTCTCTTTCCTGTGTGATGTCGAAAGCGTCGAGGGCAGTCATCCTAATCTTTCTTCTTCCTGACTTAAAGGAATGCTTGTGGTGTCATAAATGATTATTTTCAACCTTCTTGCATACATTATCATTGCTTAAACACAGCAGCTTAAAGCAACACACTCTTGGCATCTCACAGTTTCTGTGGGTCAGAAGTCCAGGCACGGCCAAGCTGGGTTTTCTGCTCAGAGTCTCACAAGGCTGAAATTAAGGTGCAGGCTGGGCTTCGTGTTCTGGAGATTCAACTAGGGAAGGATGTGCTCCCAAGCTCCCTGAGGTTATTGGCAGCATTTGCTTTCTTTTCTCTGTAGAATTCATGATAGCTGGCTTCATCAAAACCAGGAATACACATGCACGTGTGCACATGCACACACACACACGTGCACACCCACACCCACATCCACCATCTCTGATGCTTCAAGTCTCTGACCTCAGAGAAGATTCAGATTCTCTTCTAATAGGGCTTACCTGATTAGGTCATACCCACCCAGGATAATTTCCCTTTGGATTAACTGCAAGTCAGATAAATAGGGACATTCATTATACCTGTAAAACCCCTTCACTTTGGCCATATTCTACTGGTTTGAAGTCACAGGTTCTGTCTGTACTTAGGAAAGAGGATTATTCAAGGGCATGACTCATTGGGGGGTCTTTGGGGCACTGGGTCTACAACAGTGATACTTTAGAAGACATCCTTATAAAGAGGAGAAATTAATGCTCTGTTCTTAGTATAAGAGAAATATGTAAGATTTCATATTATAAATACTACCAAATAAATAAAGCAACTATATGATTTTTGTTGGTAGTCGATATGCGTATTGCCATCTCTATCTCTATATGTATGTAGATATGATTGCTTTTACTGGACTATAATAATTATTACATTCATTAAGATAACAAAAAGATAATAAAAAAACATGCAGTGACTAAATATAGATGCTTATAAAGAAGATCTTTCTGATAAGTTGCTGCCTTGGAAAATTGTACGGAGCAGAAGCATTTGGTTTAGAAAGAGGAATCGCTTCTCTGTACCTTTGAAATATGCTGACCAATACATATTCTAGCAGTGAAATGACTTGAACCTAGAAGCTCCCATTATCCACTGGGAGTTTCTTCCCCAGAATCTCATTCCTGTTGTCTTTCGAGCAGGCAAAATGTCCCAAGATCTCTACCACTAAACCAACACGGAGATCTGAGGTGAGAGTGTTGGGGTGGAATCATTTTTAGGCCAAGAATCAGCTTCCATTTACTTCCCATGGACTAGTTCCAGAAGAAGGACTTAGGAGAATTTAGGTTCAATCTCGGGACAGCCCCCAGCACCAGAGAGCACAATCTTCCAAACAGTGACAATGCCATCATCAAGCTAATGACTGTCTAGATTAGCAATGAAATTTTGCATTTTGTTATCTAAATGAACACTTTCCCTGGAATTACAGTCTAAATCAGTTGTTCATCGTCCCATTTGATTGCTAAATTAAGTCAGCTCAACAACAAGATTAAGCAGAAATAAAACGAATACACCACGAGAGTAGCAATGACATGTTGTACCAGATAGGGCTTGGACATAAGTCTGCTTAGTAGTCTTCTGAAAATAGTATAAAGCTCCCTTCACTCTTTCACAAGCTCATTAGTATCAACTTCAAGCAAATCTGTCCGGACCTTAAACTTTACTTCCATCTTCATTTTCTTCCTTTTCAGGCTTGCATCTGCAAACATTTTCAAAAAGGTATCATTGTGTCAGAAAAAAAAGTTGGTTGTGGTTTTGTGTAGAACACGTAGAGAAGTCTCATGATTTAATTACTAGCTACACATTTAGTAAATGGCAGGACTGTAAATTTCTAAGGACCAAATGTGGATAGTACTCTGGGGAGAGGAGAGTGTGGGGGTACAGGATTGGACCCCTAAGTAAAAGGTCAGCCTGACCACCTTGAAACTGAAAACGAGCGTGCAACTTTCTTCTTTGCGATTTGTCAGTTTCCCTATTTAGTATTTAAAAACAAATTTGGGGGGCGCCTGGGTGGCTCAGCCGGTTGAGCGTGGACTTCGGCTCACGTCATGATCTTGCAGCTCGTGGGTTCGAGCCCCGGGTCGGGCTCTGCATTGACAGCTCAGAGCCTGGAACCTGCTTTGGATTCTGTGTCTCCTTCTGTCTGCCCCTCCCCTGCTCTCTCTCTCTCTTTCTCTCTCTCTCAAATACAAGTAATAAACATTAAAAAAATTAAAAAAAAACAAATTTGGAAATGATGTATGTCAATGGTGAGATGGTGAGCCAAAAATTGCCAGACCTAAAAAATGTTTTGTTGAAACTGCTGTTTTAATGCACCTTTAGGTCAATGCATTAACTAGATAAGACCTTTAATACTGTGTCCTTCCTACTCTATTCAAAAAATTTTTATAACTTTTTAAAAGTTTATTTATTTTTGAGGTGGGGGGAGGAGCAGAAAGAGAGAGAGAGAGAGAGAGAGAGAGAGAGAGACAGAATCCCAAGCAGATTCCAGACTGTCAGCGCAGAGCCGGATGCAGGGCTCGAACTCACGAACTGCAAGATAATGACCTGAGCCGAAATCAAGGGTCTGACGTTTAACCTACTGAGACACCCAGGTGCCACCCCCCCCCCCCCACTCTCTTTGTAATTGTGTTGGACTTTGGGATCAAGGCATGTTACATGGAATTCTTATTTATGTGTGTAAATAGATATAAACCCAGGGGCTCTAAGAAGACACAATAGAATTGGTGACACGCCTATGCTTGAATCAACAATATTTTTCTTAAAACTTTTTTTTTTTATTAAGGGCACCTGGGTGGCTCAGTTGGTGGGGAGACCGACTTCGGCTCAGGTCATGATCTCACAGTCCGCGAGCTCGAGCCCTGCGTTGGGCTCTGTGCTGACAGCTCAGAACCTGGATGGAGCCTGCTTCGGATTCTGTGTCTCCCTCTCTCTCTCTGCCCCCTCCCTTGCTCACGCTCTGTCTCTCTCTCTCTCTCTCAAAAATAAATAAACATTAAAAAATTAAAAAAACATTTTTTGTATGAGTCATCTTGAAACACAATGTTACATTGGTTTCAGATACACAACATAGTGATTCAACAACTCTATGTCTTCTGCTTTGTTCACCACAGTGTCACTAACCATTCCCCATAATCACATCGATGACTATGTCCCCTATGCCTTGAACCATCAATATTTTTTAATCACTCAACCAACTGGTGCTGATAGAGCTTCAATTAAATATGTAGCCCCCAAGTCCGATATTTAAATTTTTTTAATGTTTTTTAAAATTTATTTATCTCGAGAGAGAGAGAGAGCATGAGCCAAGGAGGGACAGAGAGAGGGAGACACGGAATCCAAAGCAGGCTTCAGGCTCTGAGCTGTCAGCACAGAGCCCGATGCGAGGTTTGAACTCATGAGCTGTGAGATCAGGACCTGAGCCAAAGTCAGACGCTTAACCAACTGAGCCACCCAGGCGCCCCTGGAATCTGATATTTAAATGAATCCACATGAGAAGTCAAACGCGGCCCCTTCTCCTAAGAACTGCTAATATAGTTGGAAAAATAAAGCAGTTGCAAACAGGAAGCAGTCTTCATAGGTCACAATGCATGATAAATACATACAAATATGTGTAAACAAGTAGTGAGAATTGTTGGCTGCAGTGATCGCAGAAAAGGCTGGGCCTGAATAGTTGAGTGGAGAGCAAATTTAGATACAATGAAAGAATTTACATTTATTCATATAAAGACACTCTGGGCTTCCGAGGAGAGTTGTCCTTTCATGTTATTCAAATTATAATTACAAAATGGAAGTCTTGAAAGCTTAAGTGTTTATTCATAATCTTGGCCAAAGTCCACCTTGGAAGAGTAAGGATAGGTTAAAAGCCACAGCCAATTCAATTATTTAATTTCACTGTATTAGAGCTCAAGGTTGCCAAATGATCTCATTACCAAATTATATCCTAAGGTCATGCTGGGAAAATAAAGAGATTCTATGCCAGACAATCTACTCCCAAGGGCAATTCCTGGCCAGTGATATTGTGAAGTTGCAAAATGACTATGTTTTTCATTGGAAAATTCCATCCTCCACCCCTCCGTGCTCTAGGAGAGTTCCTCGACTTACCTAACCTAGTGCAAGGAAGCACTGGGCCAGACAGTTATGTAAAAGACACCCAGGTATACACGAATGACAACTGGTAGCAGCGGTCTGAAAGGTTTTATAAAGAGATAACCTGGGTCTACAAAAATCATAGGAGAAAGCAGCAAATTGCAGCGTTAATGACAGGTGCTTTCCATATGTTGTCATGATCAGGTATTCACAGGTGGTTAAAATACTGCAGTAAGAGATGTCATGCCTGGGGAGGTGACAAATAACGTGTGAAAAGACGGAAATGTTCAGCTTGATTGTTCGTGTTCTCGGGCCTGTTTTTGAAATGGTGGGACTTTTAGAAGCAAAAGGCTCGGTTCTTTCTTAAAAGAGAAAGTATACTACGCCTATCAAGGCAAGGAATACCCCCACAGAAAGTGGTTTATTGTGCCAGTGAGAAATTCCAGAAAAGGGATATTATAAGAGCCTCCAGGGGGCAGATTTAGGTCAGGGGAAATATATACCTTGGAGAGAGATGGAGACATTAACTTATTTAGAAGTCGAGTCTCTTCAAAGACCCCGCAGTGTAAAGTATCATGTAATTGATCCAAGAGGACAATATGTCAATCAACAAATCTAAATTGAGCTATTATGTGAAAGGGATCTAACCCTCCAAGCTCCTTCTAAATTTCTCAAATGAAAAGGGCCAGCATTGTGCATTGATTGTCTAACTAATGGGTATTACAAGACAAATATATTTTTAGACGTGCCAACAGTGATGTTGTAATTTTATAGGGTGGCGGAAAGAGCTCTCTCTGGGTTTGGAGTCTGATGTCCCAGGTGTTAATCCTGACTCTCCCAGTCGACAGCTTGGGGGCCTTTCTTAGCTAAGAGAGGGGCTTTGATGAGACGTATTGTGATTGAATCAGAAGATCCTGCTTCTATACCCAGCTACGCCTCTCCCTTGCTCTTGGATCTTGGATAGGTCCTTAGCTTCTCTTGTTTTTCATTTGCTTGTTTGTGACGAGGTTGAGCTAGATCGTCTCTAAGTAATCTCTTGCTGCTTTCAGCCAGTCCGTCGAAGCACAGCATAATTATATTACTTGCAATTACTGTGGGTGCTTAGACCTGCTTCTTTGTTTTCACGTCAGATTGTTGAGGCGCTGTGGTATACCAGAAAGAGGTTTTGATGTGAGACCCAAGGTCAGGCACTTAGCTGCTCTGAAACTTAATGTTCTTATCTTTAAAACTGGGCTAATCACGCCTACTTTACAGGGTTCCTGCAAAGATGAGAGATAATGAACCACGATGTCTGGCCCGTAGTGGACATTCAGTAAATGACGGTGCTTTTTATTTTTCCCTTTATGAACTAACTACTCACTGCCAAGGTGTAGCATTATTCCCGCGGGAAAATAAGACAAACTGTATCACCATCCACAGTTTTTAGGGCATTGCTGCGGCTGACACGGCATAATGCTATCTTTTGTAACGGTGCTCAGGTAGGAACTGTTAGAAAAACTTACTAATGGACTCCGGTGGGAGTCCATTACTTTGCAAAGGTATTGGATGTTACCTTTGTAATGTCGCTTACCCAGATCTCACGGTCTGGGATTCTGACACTTAATGCCCACGGTTGGGCCAGCTCAGGCAGGCCCCGAGCTGACCTACGGGCTACACTGTGGTCCAGATGAAGCTCCGTCTTGGCTTGGCATCTTCCTCAATGATTCCTTGCGGGCTCCTCTTTCCGCCACCATCCCTGGCACGTGGGGTAGCCACTGCTCCACACTTCTGCATTTTTGCCACATCTGGATCCTGCCGGCCGCTCCCTCCTCTCGTGAAACAAACAGAACAACACACAGATTCGTGTCGACCTTGACCACGTCCCCTCATCTCAGGTGCACCGACAGCGATCGTTACAAGGTGCAAAGTTAGAAACCCTTTGAGGGTTACACAGTCGTGTGTGATTCAGGAATCTACTTCGAATGAATTAATTTAGCTCATTTTTGAGCACCTGTCACTCACTGTTTTGGGACCTGGGACTTCTTGTCAGTGTTCGCACGTGAGCATTGAGACATAGCGTCTCCAGCTTCCACGGTTTCGCCGTCAGCCCCCTTGTATAAGGCACCATCCCTGCTCTCAGAGAGTTCACGGTTGGTTCCTGTATTAAGAGATCAGTAACAGACAGTCCCGAGAGGCAGGCGTGAGTGGGAGAAGAGCTCGCCGTGAGCTGGGCCAGGCCGGCTACTCAGGGAACAAACTCCGGAGCTGGCTCTTGGCGGTGGGAGAGGAGAGGCTGGGCCAGGTGTGGGGGCAGGACGAGGGCTGACCCCTGGTTTGTGCAGATTCTTTCTCCGAGATGCCCCACTGGAGACTCTGATTTCCCAATGGATTCATCAGCTCATCTTTGCTGTGGATATTCTTTTCAGCCTAGGACACGGCAGAAAAGTGGGTGTCCTGTCCCGCATGCCGCGAGCTTGGCTAGACCGCGAGCTTGGCTAGACCGCATGTCTAATCCTGATTTTCTCAACAGCGACAGCCAGCATCGAGGGTTAACGTGACCCTTAAGATGGAACCCATTTTACTGAGAGGGAGCAGTCCCTTGATGAACGTGAGGTGTCACCTCTGCCTCCACGGAAATCTATGTGTGACAGGTGGAATGGGTCATATTTACAGATACAGTTCATGAGTTTTGTGTTATAATTGATTCACAAATTCATTAACATATTTAGGTGACTAAATCCAAATGTAGGGGATCTAAACGTTTCCTGGCTCTTTGTTATTTCTGCAATATTTCTCTGATGGATTGAAAGAATAACTAGAAAATGATTTTAAGGAAATCTTGTCAAACGTCTAAACACAGAAAGCAGAGGATGGTGGGTGGGGTTTCTGGTGGCCCAGCTTCCAATGACCTTTCCTGGTTTAGGGGACCCCCGGTGTGTTAGTCTCCCCGGGCTGCTGTAACAAAGTGCCACGGACTTGTGGCTTCAAGCAGCAGATAGTTACTCTCTTGCCGTTATGGCGGTGAGGAGTCCGCGTCAAAGTGTTGGCAGAGCTAGGATCCCTGTGACGGCTCTAGGGGAGGAGCCTTGCCTGCACGTGGGTCTCCTACATCCTGGTGGTTTCCTGTAACTTGGTGCTCCTTGCTTTGTAGACAAATCCCTCTAACCTCTGCCTCTGATGTCTCCTCGTGCTCTGCTCGTGTCTGAGCCTCTGTGCCCAGATTACCCTTTTCTTACGAGGACACCAGCCATCTTGGATACGAGGCTCACTGAATTCACTACAATCTCTTCTTGACTTGATGACTTCTGCTTCTCAGCATGGAGACTGGGGTAGAGGCTGGAAGGGGCTGCCTCCTTGGTGGATAGAGCATGAACCCACAACCCCAGCTTGGGTGCTCTTGTCCGCGCGTTTGCATCCTGAGCAAGTGCCCCAAAGCTATCGCGACAGTGAACTTGGGCTCCACAACCTGGCAGCGAATGGGTGGCCCTGTGTGTCACAGTGGCCAGCGACAGTGGCACACAGGTGGGTGGGTGGGCTTTCTGGTCTCCTCTAGTTTGTGCTTAATTCCTGAACTTGACTGCGTGGCCTTGCCTTCACTTTTACAATCGTCCTAATATCCTTGCAACAAATTCCCTCTCCTTCGTTTAAATAAGACAAAGTCAGCTTTTCTTGTTTGCAGGCAAGCACTCTGAGTAGCAGCAGTATGAACAAACTGATTTATTACCCAAGTGTTACCAGAAGGTCCCAAGGAGAAGCAGAACCCAGGGACAATTAGCCTCAAAAGCATAACTGCCATTAAGAGCATTAGTTATGACAGGACACAAAATATTGACTCCCTAGTCACCTTTTGTTGTAAATATTTTATACAAATGACAAAGGATATAAAGCTCATTTATAAATAGTTACATCAGGAAATATTGGAATTTTACTCCTCAATGTCTAGGGATCTGAAAGAGGAATACAATTATCCTAAAAGTTGTAATTCAAAAGGATTTAAGAGAACTAAAAGAGAAGTTGAAACATTGCTTCTTAATGCTTTTTGGGCTGTTGGAACAGTTCCATGATATCAGAGCCATCTGCGGATCTTAAAGAAATTCTCCCACTCAGTATTAATACATTAATTTTCTTAGTTCAATCAATCTGTTAATTAACAACCTGCAGTTACTGAAAAAGAATTTGTATTTCAGAGCACGCACTGTTTTTCAGTCCTAAGCGTGATAAGAGGTCCCTCTAGTGGTTACTCGGGGAAACTACAGTTCTCTACCTCTGCAGCTGTGACTGATTCCCAAGTAAGCCATTTCCCTTTGGTGGTGTTCCCTCCTTGGAAATTGTCAGAGGTGGTAGCCTCAAGGCAGGAACAAGAAAAGGCACAGATTAGGAAATGAGCCATGAAGCAAATCATGGCCTACAGCTGTCAGGGTGAAATGTAAAATGCTTCGCTATAGAAAAACGTTGTCCGATAGACGAGTAATTCAAGGCACAAATGTGAGCCCCGTATATACTTTTAAATTCCCTAGTAGCCACATTGAAAATAAAATAAAATGAAACAAAGTTCATTTTAATTATGTGTTTTCATTTAATCTAATATATCCAAAATATCATCACTGCGGCATGTAATCAATAAAAAAAATGAGACTTTTTTTTACACTCTTTTGTTGCACTGGGCCTTTGAAATCTGGGATGTATTTTGCACTCGGAACACACCCTAACTCAGACTAGCCATATTTCAGATGTTCAGTAGCCCCACGGGGCTGGTGGTTATTTAGCCCGGGACTAGAGAAACTCCAAAAGCAAGAATAGGAACCCGAAGGAAGGATACGGTGTTAGCTGTTTCATAATTTACAATTCATAGTTCAGGGCAGCATCTTATGGTTTGTCCAAAATCTGTTTAGAAAAGGACCATCAAACGTTAATAGACTGGCTTGCAGGGGCCTAGAGCCCAGGGGTTCATGTTTTCTGTGTGTCCCTGCCAGGGGTGCCTACATTGTATAGGGCCCTGGAAAGTGGTTTGATGTCATGTTCCCAGAGCTTCCGAACATTTAGATGCTCTGGGCCGATAGTTGCACTTGTGGGAATGGTAGCAGCGGGACGTGAGCGCAGGCGGTTTGGGGGCCCCCCGGCTCCTCTTGGACAGTCGTAATGGCTCTTGGAGTGCCTGTCTCTGGGCTCTCGCTCTCGCTCTCGGGATGGCTGCAACCCTCCGCCGTCAAGCTCCACCCACACCTCACGTCAGGGCCCAGGAACCCGGGCAACCTGGAGCCTGCTGGTCGCATGCTTGGCTTGCTTTCCCTCCCCTTCCTGTGGGGTCCGAGGCTGGGTGGGCTGCTTAAACGTAAGATGCATATATGAAATTACACTAATGAATCAACATATGTAATTTACCTCATTAAAATAAGTCTATAATTAAACTGATGACATTTACTACTGATCATGAAGGTCTTTGTCCTCAAGGGCATTTTTGTTGGGTCTCATTAGAAGAAGCCATGGGTTGTGGCGGAAGAGAGTGGCTTTTCTTTCTTTTTTTTTAAATTACTTACCCTTCAGAACTGCTTTTTTTTTTTAATTTTTTTTAACGTTTTTATTTATTTTTGAGACAGAGAGAGACAGAGCATGAATGGGGGAGGGGCAGAGAGAGAGGGAGACACAGAATCGGAAGCAGGCTCCAGGCTCTGCACCATCAGCCCAGAGCCCGACGCGGGGCTTGAACTCGCGGACCGCGAGATCGTGACCTGAGCTGAAGTCCGACGCTTAACCGACTGAGCCACCCAGGCGCCCCGAGAGTGGCTTTTCTAACAGAGTCTAAGTCTTTCTGCCCCAGAATGGGAATCTACCCTAGAGGCCTAATCAAAGATGCAGAGCAAGAGATCTGCCCGGTGAAGCTGTTCTACGTGGCCTTGTTTTGTTAGGGAAACACCGAAGCAGCTTAAACATTCGACATTTGGTAATTGCTTGACCATGTATCTCCATATGATAGATATTATGCAGCTTTCCAGGTAAGATTTCCATGAATGTTTTCCCTCCTCTTCAGTTTTTGGTTTTGTCAGTGATACCCAAGAGTTTTGAATGGTTTGTTATAGAAAGCATCAGCCCCACCCCCCCTTTCCTTCCACCTTTTCTGTTCCCACTGGCCTCCTCTTTCAGCTTTTCTGAACTGGCCATTTTAGAGTTTATTTCCAGTTCTCCAAAGAGTGTCCATGTATTTCTGCTTCTGGATTTTTCAGCTTTACCTATCATCTTTCGCCTTTCCACTCTGGAAGGTGAGAATTTAGCCCTTTCCCTCCCTGTCTCCACCACAAATGCTCACCTTTCCCATTTCCCAGCCCTTCTTCCTCTCTGAGAGTTTCTGTCCCTCCTCAGCCTGGCTCTGCTCTCATTTTACGCCCTGTGCTGCTCCGTCCTGTCACGTGCCCCATATTAGATGGTAACTATTCACTTGGTTCATGACTCCACTGGCAGTCTTTGAGGATAAGGTCTTTGCCTTTCTACTCTGTGTCTTGGGTGTTGGACACCTCCCAGACAATGTTGGAGGAATACATAAATCAAACATGGCGCACGGCAGTAGTGGATTGCTCCTTCAGGAAGAGTATGAAACGCCAATGGCAATGAAAGCCTCCCCACGAGGAGTTCATTAGGCAAGGGACTTCTGGATCTCTACACCTGTTACTATATCTTAACCAGCACCCCGTCCCTCCTCCTCAGACTTTGCTTCCATATTGGGGTTCCTCTTATTTCCCCCTCTTTATATTGGCCAACTTTGTCTCCAAGTCTGCCTACAATTGGGAGAGCTAAAAGTAAATCACTAAGGTCATTTAAAATGAGCATTCCCACTCAACTATCCCAAGTGGAACTGTGTTTTCTCCTGCAAAAAAGATAAAGAATTAGGACAGTTTTAACTTAGGACAGTTTAAAGATTCAGGATGATGCCCAAAGATGGAGACAGAGCTTTTTTTTTTTTTGCAGAAACGTGTCCCAAGTAGCAACTGGTTGTGTTCTAAGAAAAGTCACCCATTTACTTTCCCTGTAAATTAACCGTACTTGTGTTGGACGCTAGACCATAATTTTGTTGATTAGACCCGATACATTCTTGCCTTCCAGAGGAGCTTGTACATTCCTGCAACGATTTTGTGGGTTGCAAGTTTGTGAGTAGAGAATCTGCCAGATTCCACTGAATACGCAATATGGGATGGGCACCATGCTGGATGCTGGGGATAGATGCAGTCAAAAAGACACAGATCTTACCGTCAGGTTGGTGAGATAATCAGAGTAATAAATAAATACTAAAATAGGTAATCACAGACAGTTATAAGTGCTGTAAATGCTGTGATGAGGACATGGTAAGGAAGGAGGGGCGGGGCATGGAAGGTGTTCCTAGAGAGAAATGATGAAACTCACCTTCCACTGGAGAAGACTGTAGGGATGTGATGTCAATGGTTAAAAGTCAAATTCCAAGTACTTTAATGGATGGAGATAGAACAGGTATAACAAAGAAATAAATGTTTGGAGATACAATGCAAATTATGCATTAGTGTGATGCACTTTCAAAAATCACACATAAAGATATAACTTTTTGGATAACTGAATTTAGTTCTAATACAGAGAAAATAAAATAGCCTGGGTATTTATTTCTTTTAAAATGTTTATTTATTTTGAGAGAGAGTGTGTGTGTGTGAGCTGGGGAGGGGCAGAGAGAGAGGGGGAGAGAGAAAATCCTAAGCAGCCTCCCCACTCAGCAAGGAGTCTGATGCCGGGTTCAAACTCATGACTGTGAGATCAGGACCTGAGCTGAAATCAAGAGTCAAATGCTTTTTCAGATAAAGGGTTAGTATCCAAAACCTATAAAGAACGTCTCAAACTCAACACCCGAAAAGGAAAAAATCTTTTTAAAAGAAGACATCCAGATGGCTAACAGACACATGAAAAAATGCTCAACATCACTCATCATCAGGGAAATGCAAATCAAAACCACAATGAGGTGCCACCTCACATCTGTCAGAATGGCTAAAATTAACAACTCAGGCAACAGCAGATGTTGGCGAGGATGTGGAGGAAGAGGAACGCTTTTGCGCTGCTGGTGGGAACGCAAACTGGTGCAGCCACTCTGGAAAACAGTATGGAGGTTCCTTGGAAAACTAAAAATAGAACTACCCTACGACCCAGCATTTGCACTACTAGGTATTTATCCAATGGATACAAGTGTGCTATTTCGAAGGGACACACACACCCCAATGTTTATAGCAACGCCATCGCCAATAGCCAAAGTATGGAAAGAATCCAAAGGTCCATTGACAGATGAATGTATAAAGAAGATGTGGGATATATATATATATATATATATATAATGGAATACTACTTGGAGATCAAGAAGAATGAAATCTTACCAACCTACCATTGTTCGGTAACAATGTGGATGGAACCAGAGGGTATTATGCTTAGCGAAATTAGCCAGAGAAAGACAAATATCATATGACTTCACTCATAGGAGGACTTTAAGAGACAAAATAGATGAACATAAGGGCAGGGAAGCAAAAAGAATATAAAAACAGGGAGGGGGACAAAACATAAGAGACTTTTGAATATGAAGAACAAACAGAGGGTTACTGGAGAGGTTGTAGGAGGGGGGATGGGTTAAATGGGGAAGGGGCACTAAGGAATCTACTCCTGAAATCATTGTTGTACTGCACTGTATGCTAACTACCTTAGATGTAAATTAAAAAAAAAAAAAAGAGTTGAATGCTTAACTGACACCCAGGAGCCCCTAGTCTCGCTACTTACAAGTCAGTTCAGTTACATTCAGTAATTTTGAGGGGCACACCTGATTTAAGAGAGTGTCACTCCCAGAACAAATGTAGTCACGTTCAATCTTATCTTTCCAGGCACTATTCGCTTCTCCAGTGTAGATGTTAGGATGTGACGGGTGTGCATCCTAGCCCCCTGGGAGAAGGGGTGTCCATGGCCGACCCAGACGCCCTCCCATGCTACACACACACGTGGATTGCCATTTCCCTCCCGTTAGGGCTGCTAACCCTGGGGAGGACCCCTCTGCGCAGCCTGCTGTGTCTCTGGGCCTCTTCCAGGACCTGAAGCTCAGGTCCTGCCTGTCGTTGGATTCTGAAACTTCAGTGGGGTCTTTCCCATGTGCTCTTTCTCCTTCTTCCACCTCCGACCTGACTTGCCAAGGGAGAGGCAGATTGTGTGGCTCCCACCCTGAAAATGACCTTCTTGCTTCTTTTCCACTTTCTGCCTCCTTCTTCCCAAAGGAGAGGGTCTTCTATTTTACTGGAGCAGGAGTGGGGTCTGGGGAACCAGGTCAGCTCTTTCCTTCCTCCTTTGACAGCTTTTCTGCCTTCCTCCTTTCAACGTCGTCGTTGTTTGGTAATTCAGGCCACGCGGGGGCGGTTGGGCAGGCTCTAGAGGTAAATGTGAGATGTGGGTGGAGGGTGGGAGCCACCTGCGATCATAGCTGATGAACACTGTCTCTGTTCACAAGGAAACAGGGGTTCCAACATGACCCCGCCTGGGAGGGTCGTGGGTGGGGTGACGTGGGTCTTGGGGAGGCCAGGGCTAATCCAGACAGAGCAGTGAGCCAGGGAAGAAACAGAGTCAGAGGTCTGTACAAAGAACCAGTGATGGTGGGTATTGGGATTGAGGGGCATTGAGTCAAGTTAAGTGTCCTGCTGGCGGAAGTGGAGGAATTCAGAGTAAACAGACCTTCGCCTATATTTCATTTTGTACCCTGGTTCTAAAGATTTCGTTTCTTACTTTTTTCATTTTTTTCAACTTCAGTGTTGTAGTTGGAAACATGATCGCTTATTTTATTTCTTGGGCATTAAAATGTACTCTCTTTTATCCTTGAGTAAATGCTTAGACATTTGAAAATGCAATAGATTAGAAGCATGTGGCAGCCCTCTCGAGCCCAGTGTGTCGGAGTGGGTCAAGTGGAGTGTCTCCTTAAAATGTGCTGAGTGGGGCGGCGGTGATGTCACTCATTGGCAGTAAACCCAGGGGGGCCACCACTGAGCCCGACAGGAAGTTAGAAAAATGAGTCCCCAGGGAAACATGTTGCTCTGCCTCTTGTTCCTGGAGGTGTAAATAGGTCTCTGGAAATGCATACCTATATGCGTTATTTCTGATCACCACGTAAATATTTATCCCTAAGGGAGAATGAATGTCATGATGGATGGATCAGTGTGATCAGCATTCATTCTTCAAAGGTACAGTTCAGGAGACCCATTCCTGGGGTGGCAAGGATCTAAGATATGATCCTTTTTAAAACCGTCCCCCTAATCACCTCCTTGTCCTTCCTCCACACGTGAGTTCATTGCGTCGAACCAACATTCAGTGAGGACAAGGCTTGCTCCGTGGCCCGAATGAAATGTTCTTTTCAAATGTGTAGCAAAGATACTCATTCCTACCTGCATACGATCCGGTGGGTGGTTCTCTTGCAGGGACGTATTTGGGCGGCCCACTACTAGAACAAATCCCACGAAGCCGTGCCCGGGTCCCGGGCAGAGAACTTGCCCACTCACATCTGCCTCCAAGAGCCAAATGCCTTGTGAAGAAATGAACGAGTTCTCTTAGAAGAAATGTTAGTTCTTCCTAACAGTAGAGGGGGTGGGCTCGATGGAGGTGAGAGGTGGCACATGTTTTCAGTTTGTCCCGCTACTGCTGATGTTAACGTTAACCCCTTGAGTAGGCCTATTGTTTAATGTTGGTTAAAAAAATTTTTTTTTAAGAGCAGTGTTGGTTTCGTAGCAAAATTGAGAGGAAGGTGCAGGGCTTTGCCACATACCTCTTGTCTCCACACACGCACAGCCTCCTCCGTCGTCCACATCCCTCACCAGAGTGGTGCATTTGTTACAATTGGCGAGTCTACATGGACACGGCATAATCACCCAAAGTCCGTAGTCTATCCTAGGGGCCACTCTTGATGTTGAACCTTCTGTGGGTTTGGATAAACTTACAATGACATGCATTGATCTTTATAGCATCATACAGAGTATTTTCACTGCCCTAAATATCCTCCGTGCTTTGTTTATTCATCCCTGCCTTCGCCTACCCTCTGGTTACTGTTGATCTTTTTTTTTTTTTTTTTTTTTTTATTATTATTTAAAAAATTTTTTTTTTTCAACGTTTATTTATTTTTGGGACAGAGAGAGACAGAGCATGAACGGGGGAGGGGCAGAGAGAGAGGGAGACACAGAATCGGAAACAGGCTCCAGGCTCTGAGCCATCAGCCCAGAGCCTGACGCGGGGCTCGAACTCACGGACCGCGAGATCGTGACCTGGCTGAAGTCGGACGCTTAACCGACTGCGCCACCCAGGCGCCCCTTGATCTTTTTATTCTCCTTATAATTTTGCCTTTTCCAGAATGCCGTATGGTTGGAATCATGGTATATGGTCTTTTCAGATTTTTTTCACTCGCTAATACGCTTTAAGTTTCTTCCATGTCTTTTCATGGCTTCATAGCTTTCTTTTTAACACTGGATAGTAGCCCATTGTCAGGATGTATCACAATGTATTTATCCATTCACCTACCAAAGACATCATGGTTGCTTCCAAGTTTGGGCAATTATGAGTAAAGCTGCTATAAATATCCATGTGCAGGTTTTTGTGTGAGCATACATTTTCACCTCCTTTGGATAAATATCAAGGAGTGTGATTGCTGGATTATACGGCAAGAGTACGTCTAGTTTTGTCAGAAATGGTTCTGTAGTTTTCTTGTAATGTCTTTGATTTCGGTATTAGGGTAATGATGGCCTCAGAGAACGAGTTAGAAAGTATTCCTCCTGCTTCTATCTTCTAGAGGAGATAGTAGAAAACTGCTATAATTGTTTCCTTAAATATTTGGTAGCATTCATTAATGAGCCCATTTGCTGCCTTCTGTTTAGGAAGGGTTTTTCATTATTGATTCAATTTCGTTGTTAGATATAAACCTACTCAGATAGTCTGTTTCCTCTTGTGTGAGTTTCGGCAGATTATGTCTTTCAAGGAGTTGGTCTGTTTCATCTAGGTTATCAGATTTATAGGTTAGCGTCTCTTGGCCTCAGTGTACCCTTCTGTAAAACAAGGAGGCTAATTGCTACCTGCTTTCCTCGTGAAGAGGCAGGATGGTGGATTAATAGCATGACCTTCTGACAGCAGAGACACTATATACATAAAGGCTTTATTCTCGTTGGTAGTAACGCTCTCTTTGTGTTTTCTGTTCTTTCAGTGACTTCACATGAGGACCAAAATTTGTTTCTCTCTTGCTTCAAAGAGTCATGAGGCTTAATAGGGCTCATAGGTTCTTTCTTGTCCTTTCTCGAAAGGTGCTATGCAAATGGTAAATTGCAAGTACAAGCAAGCAACAAGGTCAGATTCTAGGCTTCCTTGTCCACTGCCTGGCTGAGTAAATTCAGGCAGTTGTTAATCTCTTTGGCTCTCAGTTTCCTCAACTGTGAAATAAGGAAATTAAGGTTCTATTTGAAAGCAGTGACTGATCTAGTCCATTTCTTTCCCCTTTTTATTTATATTATATTAATTCGATTACTAATGCACATATTTAAAATCATGTTATGCAACAATAGATTCATTTGGAGAGATCACATTTCTCCAGATTCACATTTCTGAAACAATCTGACTCAAATGCTTTTGAATATCTTTGCATCAACGTCGTCTTTACCAGTAGCACCACTTCCTGAATCAGAGCTCTCTACAGCACATCACAGCTTTCATCTGCATTGTCTGAAAGTCGGGCTCTGTGTGATTGCACTTGAAACTGTCCTGGACCCCAAGCCCGACAGTCTTTTTCATCTGTTTTGTAGGTACTGTAGCTGTGACCTCCGCTAGGTAACTGTGTAAGTTATTGCTTATTTTTGAAATTTAATTTTCATTTTTATGCCTATGCATAAGCATATGCATAGTTTAAAAACCTCAGATGGTGTTAGCACGCTCACTCAAGGAAGTCCTTACTCCCCAGAAGCAATTGCTTTCAATTCTTTTGCTTCTGTCATCACATGGCCCTTCTCTTGATACAACTCCCCATCTTCTTCCCTGCATGTGTGTTTTTGTGTCCAAATTTCCCTTGTCGAATAAGGACACCAGTCATACTGGCTTAGGACCCATCTGAAAGACCTTATCTTGACTTGATTACATCTGCAAAGTCCTTATTTCCCAATAAGGTCACATGTAGTTACTGCGACCTCAAGAATATCTCTTTGGGGAGCACAATTCATCTCACAAGACCTACGACTTCCTTTTATGATAGATGAGAATTTTACATCTCTTACAGCTTCACCCCATTTTCCTCCTCGCATCCTCCTGATATACTTATGTCACAATTCCTGGCTCAGTCCACATGACATTTTCATTCTCGTAACACTGTGAATGTTGTTCATCACCAAAGCAAATAGTATATAATATAGTTACATTTCTTTTCTTACAACTCATTTTGTTTTTCTGGGAGTTTATATAAGTTCCCCACCCCACCCCTGCCTTTTTTTTTTGTTTTTGTTTTTGTTTTTGTTTTTTTTAGTGTCTGGCTACTTTCCCACACCTTTCAAGGGTCCTCAAAACGCTTCCGACTAAAATTTTTAATGTGACCAGAAGTATCTAATGATGTATGAATTCCATGGATCATTGTTTGAAATCCTTCTGGCTCTTGCCTCTGTGGTTCTAGCAATTCCTTAGGTCCACTCTCTATATTTTGGGAGCTGTAGCAGGCAATATTTCATTAACTACAAGTACAGCTTGTAAATGTCTAGTATATCCCAGAGGGGACTTGTAAGAATGGAAGCAGCATCTCCTAGAGATAACACAGAGACTGTTGACCATCTTGAGAACAACTGCTCCCTGTGGCGTCCTATGCTGAACACCTGCTGTGGAGGGGCTGTGCGGAGGGAGAAATACTTTAGTTTCTGGTGGGGAGAGGGAACAGAAGAAGGCTGTTGGGCCAGTAGTTATGGGCAGAAGACTGTTTTCATTTGAGCTAGATGTTAAAGGTGGGGAGGTGTTCACCAGTGGAAGGAGGGGAAATGGAATATTCCAGGCGCACTGGTGGAAATGGCAAAGAGCAGGAGAACAAGTGGTTTATTCAGGGAACCATGCGTTCCCCTTGACCAGAATATGGGCTCTGGGTTGATTTAAGTCAAGTCAACTCAATTCATTGACGGATCCATTCAGTGAAGAAATATTCTTGAACGAATTCGATGAGTATGTGTGTGTGTGTGTATACATATGTGTGTAAATAGGTACATGTGTGCATGTATATGTGTATGCACATGTATTAGTGTATGTGTGTGTATGTGACTTGGTATATATACATGAATGTTTAATTGTAATGTATATATTAGTGAATCTATTCTTCCTGAATAAATACACGACTTTTCTGTCTTTTCTCTCCTTGAAGCTGGGGAGGTGTAGGCAGCTTGAAAGGGAGACAGAAGGTGGGGAATCCCAACATACAAACTTACATCCCTTCCCAAGTGAATAGACAGCTGTGTCTCCCACATATTCTCATATATGTTAAAATGTGAGAGTTAAACTGGTTGAGGAATATCCTCATCCTGAATCTGGATCATGTATCATAGAGTTGGTCCCTTGTATCTGAATGACAGAGGTGCCAGAAGTCTAGATGAGTGAGTCCCAAACTTCAGACACGTGAACGGATACAAAAACAAGACAAGGTCATCTCTTCTGGGGGTGGGGCTCAGAGAAATGTCCTTTTAATCTGATTTGGGAAGCACTGGTCACGCTAGCCTCCTGCTCCTCCCGGTCTTCATTTTTGGTGTACATTCTAATTACCGGGGAAGTTGTTAAAAATGGTGATTTGGGAAGCTCTACCTGGAAATCTGGCTCAGTAAGCATAGGGTGGGGCCCAGGCCCCCAGAATCCTCATTTTACAGCCAAACCTGGTGATTCTATTGAATCACAATTTGAGAACACTTCTTCCTATCTAATGATTGCCAACCCTGGCTGCTATTTGGAATTGCTAGCAGCTTTTTGCAAATATATGATGCCTGCCCCTCCTCCTCCGGATCAATTACAGCAGAATTTCTGGGGGCAGAGCTTGAGAACCGTCTTTGCTAAAATGCTCTCAGGTTAATTCCAACTTGTAGTTTGGGCAAGGAGGGTCCGAGCTAGACAATGGACTTCTAGGGTGAAGTTGGCATTCAATTGTGTACATGGGGAAAATTGTGTTCCCTTACAATTTAATGTGTGTGCTTTTTTTTTTTTTTAAGTCTCACAGCAATCTATGAGTTTGGTATAATTATCCCCATTTAAAGGTAAAAAAGCACCTGAGGCTCACAAAAGTTATATAATTAATCTGAGGACATACATCTTAGGAGTATTGGAACCAGCATTGGATCCTGAGGCCACAGACCTCTTCTAATATATTTTGCTATCTCCTTCCACCAAGAGATGCTATGAAAGAATGAAAACGCATTGGATTCAACTTTGAAATGCAAATGAACTGATGATCAAAATGGCTTCATGGAAAATTGCCCCCACTAAAATCTATTTTTAAACATTGTTTTATAACCTAGGTGGTCTCAGGCATGTAATGGGATGAATGATGGACCAACCAGTTGTCCACAGCCTTGGCAATGGATACGGCATTGCTGATTTATCAGGCCAGCTGTTCTTGTAAAGAAGGGTCACATACCAGTGACTCGCACTCACTGCGGCCAGAGACCCCTTCCAGATAAATCAGTCAGTTCCTACCAAGCAGATGCTGCCCAGAACAATTGCATTTGGAGTCTCAATGGGACGTTAATTCATGTACAATAATTGAAAGAAAGTACTTAATCGCTCATGCCCTCATTTGCAGTGTTTCGCACCTGATCGGCCACAACATCTAACAAGGGGTGTGACCCCAGCCGTCATTCTACTTCTTCCTGGCCTGTGACATCACTGGCTGCCAGACTAATGGGGCTTGGCTTTGACTTTGGGCGACTCACGCTTACTCACAGAGAGCTTCCAGTAGCCCGGGGCTGTTGGACCCTGCCATTAACTGCCCCACCCATTGCTCCATTAACTCCTGATTTAAGAGAGGGGCTTTTGGTATAGCGATTCCTTTTTTTTTTAATTAAAAAAAATGTTTATTTATTATTAAGAGACAGGGAGAGACAGAGCAGGAGCAGGGGAGAGGCAGAGAGAGGAGGAGACACAGAATCCGAAGCAGGCTCCAAGCTCCGAGCTGTCAGCACAGAGCCTGACGCGGAGCTCGAACTCACAGACCACGAGATCATGACCAGAGCAGAAGTTGGACGCTCAACTGACTGAGCCACCCAGGTGCCCCTAGTGATCCTTTTTTTTTTTTTTTTAGTTTATTTATTGGGGAGGGGGGAGAGAGAGAGAGAGAGAGAGAGCGCAAACGAGTACAAGCCAGGGAGGGGCAGAGAAAGGAGAGAGAATCCCAAGCAGGCTCCATGCCATCAGCACAGAGAGCCCCAGGGCTTGAACTCACCAACCATGAGTTTCTGACCTGAGCCAAAATCAAGATTGGGTGCTTAACCGACTGAGCCACCCAGGCACCCCTGTATGGTGCTCCTTTTAATTAAGTATAGGAATGTTATGTATGTTTGGCATTCACATAAAGTTTACATTTTTCTCGGTAGACCACAACACAAAAACTTTGCTACTGAAGGCAGACTTTGAGTTTGAAAGAGAGACTAATATTCTAGGTTTTAGATTTTTCACTAGTGCTCTGGAATGATATCCAGAAGGCTACTGAGACGTGTTGCTCCTGTATGATGTCGCAGAAGAAACCCCTCCCCGGCGTATCTGTGCCCAGTGCGACTTTTTCTTCCCTCCTCTGGCGGGGTCTGCAGCGACACCTTCGACGCAAGGGCTGGATGCAAGCCCCTGATGCACGGGCTCTACCCACTCAGTCTTCCAGTGACAGTATCTGGTTCATCTCGTCTGTTTTCTTACCTCTAAAACAGCCCTAGATTCTCTCAAGGAGTGTCAGCAAAGTAGGATTTTCCTTTTTTCTGCAGCTGGTTTGCTACTAGCCTTTATGTTTTACTATGACTTCCCCGAAGGAATTCTTTTTTAAAAAACTGCTTTATTGAGATGTAATTCACATTAGAACTCACTCTTTTAAGGTGTACAAATCAGTTTCCCTTAAGCATATTCACAGAGTTGTGCATCCACCATCACTACCTGATTTCAGACATTTTTATTATCCCTAAAAACACCCGGTACCCGTTAGCGGTCACTCCCAATTCACTCCACCTTCCCCTCTCCTAGTCTCAGGCAACCACTAATCTACTTTCTGCTTCCGTAGATTTTATTCTAGGCTTTTCTTCTGGACCCACTCATACAACATGTGGTCCTTTGTGACTGATCTATTCGCTTTGCGTGATATTTTCATGATGTGTCAATACTTCTTTCTGTTAAAAAAAATTTAATTTAAATGTTTATTTATTTTTGAAACAGAGTGTGAGTGGGGAAGGAAGAGAGAGAGGGCTAGAATATCCCAAGCAGGCACTGTCAGCGCAGAGCCTGATGCGGGGCTCGAACTCACGAACCATGAGATCATGACCCGAGCCGAAGTTGGATGCCTAACCGACTGAGCCACCCAGGTGCCCCAGGACTTCTTTCTTTGAAGGCTGAATAAGATTCCATTGTATGAATGTGCCACGTTCTATTCATCCATTCATTAGTTGGTGCACGTTTGGTTTATTTTTATTTCTGGCTATGATGAATAAAGCTGCTACGGACGTTTACGGTCAAGTGTTTGTGCACATGTTTTCCTTTTGGGGGCGTATGTATCAAAGGGGGAGATATTTGTTTTTCTTCAGCATTCTAGAATTTTCCTTCACACATGAATGTTTTCTAATACTATGAATTGCTATATATTTTGGCTACAGGTGAGATTATGCAAAAGCGCCACACACCAGAGGTGAAAAATCACAGCTTACACAAATGGGACTTTAGGTGTTAACACACATGTTCTAGATCAAAACAAATACCGAGAACCCATGAGTAGTCACAGTGGCTCCCTATTCCTTTCCTTCCATGATGCTTACAGTTCCAGTGATTTATGAATTTATCCACAGCTTTTTTCATAACTGTTAAACATTCTAACTATAGTGTTATAAAAGATGAGACTTAGATTTTGTTTCCCTTATGTTTTTCACCCAATATGTGATCATTTGCATTGTCTCAATAGAGTTCTGAGAAAACTCACTTTCATATGCATAAAGGATTCCTGTAGGTTTATGTTCAAGCTTTACGTAAATTTTCAATTTTTATAACACATCCAGGTATTATAGTCATACTTAGTATATATACATTTTTACCTAGAATATCTTCTTTTTTAAATTTTTAATGTTTCTTCTTCTTTTTTTTTTTTTTTGAGAGACAGAGAGAGACAGAGAGGCACAGAGAGAGGGAGACACAGAAACTGAAACAGGCTCCAGGCTCTGAGCGGTCAGCACAGAGCCCGACGTGGGGCTTGAACTCACGAACTGTGAGATCACGACCTGAGCTGAAGTCAGATGCCCAACCGACAGAGCCACCCAGGTGCCCTTAGAGTATCTTCTTGAAAGCCAAAAGCATCGGTTTCTGTTGTCACTTGTGCTGTGCAGTGTTAATTATAAAAGCTATGTATGTTAATTGCAATGCATTTGGAAATACAAGAAAATGAAACGAATTGCAGAAACATTCCATAAAGAGTAGGTACTTTTGATCTTCCCCAAATTACATTGCTTTGGTTACTTTCATCCTTACCTTTCCTGCCAGGGTCCAGAACTTCCTCTTGACACTTCCGTGGGGGTAAGGAGAACAGGGATGTGGGATAAGGAGGTCAGAGAAGGGAGCTTGGTTTCCCCAGAGCTAGACTTTGGATGGAAATGACTGGCTCCTGATTTGGCCTCACCCTACTCTTGTTTGTTGGAGAAAACAGCTCCTTCAGACCCTGACCATTGGACCACCCTGGTTTCTTCTTGCCTAGGTGGGACCCCTTAATTCTTTGGTCTGGGGTTCTGCTTATTTGAATATTCTATCTCAGGTCCAAACATTTGATTGGAAGTTCCTGATTCATTTGCATTACTGTATAAAGTGAAATCAAGTCACATGTTTTGTTTTGTTTTTTAAGTCAAAGTTCTAGTTTTACAATTCCACTAACTCCAAAATTGCTCAAATCGATTGTTTCTTTTTAACTTCTTTTCGGACTTCTGGAAAAATTACAATAATAGTACAAGGAATTACCTTATATTCTTCACCTAAATTCTCCAAATGTTATTATTTTACCTGATTGCTTTATTATTCCCTCTCTTCCTCCACCACTGAGAATAATTGCATGTTGTCCTTTCACCTCTAAATATTTCACTGGCTGTTTTCTCAAAACAAGGACATTTTCTCCCATATCCATAGTATAAGTATTTTAGTCAGGGGATTACAATTGGTATAATACTGTTATCTAATGCACAGATCTCATCCAAATTTATCCAGTTGTCCCAATGTTTCAGTACTGTCCGATAGAGCGAAAGAACATGGATATTGGGGTTGTTTCCTCTGTTTTCTCTTACAAATAAGGCTGTTATTAATTTTTTTGTGAGGATATATATTTTGATTTCTTTGGGTGGAATTTCTGGATTTCTGCTCCTGAAATCTTTCCTCAGTACGTAAAATCTTCTGTCTTTAAGATTAACTCATTTTATTTAGCAGTCTCCCCTGTTTCTTGTATGCAGAGCCTGTATACTTTTTTCCTTTTAAATTTTTGACTTTTTACTCTTTTTCATTTTTAAATTCTCTCCCATTCTTTGAAAGCTTTTATTATGGAATATTTCAAATGTGTTCAAAAGTAAAGAAAATCCTATCAGGCACCCTTGTTTTTTCCATATAAATATTAGAGGTATATCTAACTGAAGAGGAATTACAAAAATTGTAACCCTGATATCACAATTACACCTGACATAAATTACATCAGCCTTTTAATATCATCAATATCCAGTTAGTATTCAAATCTTCTTGGATTTCTAATCCTTATTGTTATCATTGTTATTATTTTTACGTTTGTGTGAGCATGCTCTAAATAATTGTGATTATTTGGCATTGCATAAATTCCTTTGAATTTACAGATTGCCACTTGTTGTTCTCGAAGTTTATTATTATTATTAATTATTATTTTAACGTTTATTTATTTTTGAGACAGAGAGAGACGGAGCATGGATGGGGGAGGCTCAGAGAGAGAGGGAGACACAGAATCTGAAACAGGCTCCAGGCTCTGAGCTGTCAGCACAGAGCCCGATGCGGGGCTCGAACCCACGGACCGCGAGATCATGACCTGAGCTGAAGTCAGATGCTTAACTGACTGAGCCACCCAGGAACCCCATCTTGAAGTTTAAATGTTGAAGAAAATAGATCATATGTTTGTAGATGTTCCTGTTTTCTGGATTTTGCTCTGGACTCTATGGTGTAAAGTTCTCTTCCTTATATATCCTGAAATTCATAGTTAAATATAGAAGGTTGATCCATATTCAGGTTTGATTTGTTTTGGTTAGACTACTTCAGAAGGGCTGCTGTTAACTTTCATCAAGAAATACACAAGGTCCGACTGTGTCTCTTTTTTGTGACAGTATCAGCCATGGATGATGATGATCAGCCATTGATGATCAGGCACTACCTGTGCTCGTTCATTTGGGGTTATAAAGTGGTGCTCCAATCCTATCACTTCTTTGTCCATTAGCTGGAATACATTTGTTCAAATTTTTTTGTGTGTTTATGCTATTGCTAATGTTTGAGAGAGAGACAGAGTGTAAGTGGGGGAGGAGCAGGGAGAGAGGGAGACACAGAATCTGAAGAGGCTCCAGGCTCTGAGCTGTCAGTACAGAGCCCGACGCGGGGCTCGAACTCATGAGCCGTGAGATCATAACCTGAGCTGAAGCCAGACGCTGAACCAACTAAGGCACCGAGGTGCCTGGCTGGAAAACATTTGTGAAGAGAAAACTCTTTATCAGCTGCTTGGTTATCCAAGATTGCACAGGAAAGGCAAAATAAATGTTGGGTTCTTTCCCTTTTGTATCCATTCTCAAAACAGTAAACTGGTTGGGAGAGTGCATTCTTTAAGACAGTAGAAGAAGGTAATTATAGACTGTGTTTGCTCATTGGCCAAGAATTGACCATACAGCCTCTTTATGACAGTCTCGTCTTTGGTTTTCCTAAAGAACATGCCAATGCAAGTGGAAAATTCGGCCTCTTTTGCCAGGCATTGAGCACAAAGAGCAATGTGGTACTTTTCATCTGCAAAGCATTTCAGGGATAATTATCTCTCTCATCTCCCCAACAGGTAGGTGTTATTAACCTCATTTTAAAGATAAGAAAATAGAGACTTGAAGAAGATGTGAGAGCAACTTGCCCCAAGCTAACAGGGCATCATGAGAGATAATATAATTTATATATGGCTTAATTTAGAATGTCATGCTGGGAAGAGAGATACAGGGAGAGTTCTGACACCATGTACTGTGTAGGGTGCAGAAATTTGAGTGTTGGCTGTGCCGTGGGTATTATCAGAGGAGTATATATCATAACGCCTGATACATGGCAGGTAATGAGCAAATGTTTGTCAGATCACTAAAAACAAATAACTTGCTACTTGTTGCCACTGTGAATATCCTTAGAGTATACAAGGACAGGGAAACTCTCCACTAGATCCAGATTCCTCACTGATTGTACACCCAGCATTTGCAAGACGATGATTGTTTTTCTCTAAGTTGGAATTGTCTAGTCTACACTGACGATTTTCTGTATGAAGGAAAGATAGTATTTGTGTTACACTTTGAACATAGTTCCTGCTGCGAGATCACATGTCATCGTGAGCTGGATCAAGCAAGACATGATATAATCCTTCGGACTCAGTCTTTTCAACACCAGGGCTGGCACTCAGAGTTTTCACCACAGAGATGATGAAGTTAAAATCATCCCAATACTTTGGAGCTGGAGCATCCAAAATTTGTGTTCTCCACCCAGACTAATTGCCCCTCCAGCTCGTAATTGCTTAGATCTCTGGTGAGCTTGCCTCATCAGCACAAACACGGCTGCCAGTGGTAGGAGAGTGCGGTGAAAAGCAAGGCAGCAGAAGGCGTTTTTCAAAAGGAAGAAACCCAGGAGCCTCTTTCTGACTTTAGGCTTGTCTTATTAGTTGCTTAACAACACCCCCTAACCTAAAAGCCATCTGGCGAGTTTAATGATGACCTGGGAGTTCATCTCCTCTTTGAAAAGAAAATAAATATATTAGCATATATTCCATGTACTGTAGATTTTAGTTCAGGAATCAAATGCTACGTGTAAGACTTCCTGGGTGAGAAATCTCTGTTTAATTTACACTTCACATTTCTTCTCTCTCTCTAAAAAGAGATTTCTAAAAAGAAATCTAAATCTAAATTTCTAAAAGGAAATCTCTCGCTCTAAAAAGAGCAAGTGGGGGAGAGGGGCAGAGGGAGAGAGAGAGAGAAAGAGAGAGAGAGAGAGAGAGAGAATCTTAAGTAGGCCCCACACACAGCGTGGAGCCCAATGTTGATCCCACAACGCTGGGATCATGACTAGGGCCGAAATCAAGAGTTAGATGCTCAAGAGACTGAGCCACCCAGGCGTCCCTCTTCTCTATTTTTAATCCTCAGTTTGTGCGTCAATAAAGCTGTTTATTGTGAACTCCCACCAAGAAATACACAAGATTCAACTGTGTCTCTTTTTGTGATGGTATCTACCATTGATGATCATGGCCTACGTGTGCTAGTTCATTCAGGGTTTTTTACGGAACTGCATTAGCTTTTCTTGGCTTTTCTCCTTCTCTAACCTAAAGCTAGCTTTCATGTTATGGCTGCTCAGCTATTCGAAGGCATACTTGTAATCTTCTGGACAGGTAAACAGGAAAGAGGAGGGATTCTTCCGGTCTAACATGGCCTCCTCCTCCTCCAGAGCTACTCAAAGCCTGGCTCAACTTTCCTCAGGCTCCTCCTTCTGTGGCTAATGGTATCTTCCTGTGAAGTCAGGACTGCTAACAGGATGCTAACACCGGTTTGCTCGTCGAATCCGGGAATACAAGAAGCTTGAAGAAAGTAGGTTGAAAACTAACATCAAAGACACATTGTTTTACACAAGGAGAGTGAATATATCATCTTTGTAAGTACTAACAAGTGGTGGGACTGACAATATAATTCAGTTTTGGGGTGTGCAAGAATCATGACTCTATTAGAGAGGGATGTGTGGGAGACAACCATTATGGAGGGAGCCATGAGGCCTGCCAATGGATGGAGCTTTGCGCAGTGGGTGGGAGGGAACTCGATTCTAACCAAGTGAGTCAGGATGGTGGTTTGGCTTTGTGGTGAGTCTTTGGGCTTCATTTTCAAAACTGCTTTTGGAAAGAAAACTGATAATACATGTCAAGAGAATTATCTTTGATTAATTTATTTTCTTCCATTCTTGAGGTATGGGCCCTTAGGACTCCATACTTATTAACCACCCCCCCTTTTTTTTTTCTTTTTTTTTTCTTAAGGAGTGGAGGCGATATGGTCTTTGTACAGGCTTGGGCTCTGGAGTCTGAGTTCTGGGTGTGAGCTTGACTCTATCTCTCACTAGTATTACTTAAATTTCTTTCTTTCTTTCTTTCCTTCCTTCCTTCCTTCCTTCCTTCCTTCCTTCCTTCCTTCCTTTTTAGAGTTTATTTATTTATTCTGAGAGAGAAAGAAAGAGAGAAGGAGAGAGAGAGAGAGAGTGGGAGAGGCAAAGAGAGGAGAGAGAGAATCCCAAGCAGGCTCTGTGATGTCAGCACAGAGCCCGACGCAGGGCTTGAACCCATGAACCCTGAGATCATGACCTGAGAAGAAACCAAGAGTCCGATGTTAACCGACTGAACCACCCAGGCGCCCCAGTAATTACTTAGATTTCTAATATCATTTTTCTTATTTGTAAAATTGGAATCATGATACATAACTGAGTTGAAAGAAATAATATACACAAAATTGCTTTGGGGAAAAGACTGGGTGTGCAATAAAAACTTATAAACTGCAAAGTATTATAGGCTGTCAGGGATAGTCACAATAAATGTCTATTATCTGATATAAAATCTAATATGAAATATTAATTATATACTCCCCTCTTCAAAGTCTTAATCTTCCTCTCTTACTACCAGTAAATTCCACTTTTATTTTCATTTTTCATATTTACTCTTTGGCTGTTACTTTTTGCTATTTATAAAAAACCCGGGCTTAAATGTAGAAAGAGAAAACCTCATATAAATTGGGCATGTATATTTGGGTATACGTGTGCATGTGAGTGTGTGTGTGTATGTGCACATGTGGGATACAGCCAAAGATTCTTAATTCTTCTCAAGCTTTATAGACTATTAAATTTTCTTCCATTAAAAAAAAGAACCTCCTCTTTTTTCTCTATATCTACTATATAGGTAAAACTAATCTCTCTGAGGTTTGTAACCTCGCGACAGCTTTTAGCAAGGAAGAATCATGATGGTTAACATTTATTGGACTTCTATTGGTGGCAGGCACTATTCGAAGCACTTGACCTGTGTTATCTCATTCAGTTCTCATTATAACCCTAGGAAAAGTTGCTAACATCACCCCATTTTACAGATGAGGAGACTGAGGCAACGTGAGTTTAGTACTTTGTCCAAGGCCACGGAGTCAGTATATAGTGGAGCTGGGAACCAGCCAATCCCTTTTCAGAATCAGCGCTAACCATTGGATGGCCTGTGTTGGCGAGGAACCCGACAGAAGCCTGTGATTTTGAAAGGCTGATCTGTGAACAACCAGCCCTGAATCTGAAAAGAATTCAGATTCCAAGGCTTAAGCATATTGAGTCACAATGTCAGGAGATTTGGATCGGGGAATCTGTAATTTGTACTTCCTTTCTTGTCCCCCTCCCCTCACCCCCCCCACTTCCTGCCTCCCCCCCCCAAGATTTTAATGCACAATGGCATCAAAGAACCAGTAACGTAAGTATTTTGATCTAATTAGATAAAAAAAGACAATTTGATTTGTTTACTACAATTTTCAATTCTTTATGTTTCAAAACACTAGAAAAGCAACTCTCTTTCTTGGAATTGGACACCAGTTGCTTTCATGGCGACCATCGTCTGCACCCGCCATTGCTACAAATAACTTACTGCTTTCTACTGCTCGATTTCGGCTCATGTGTTGTTTTACAAATTTAAGAGATGTTTATTTAATGTTATTGTGCAAAGCACCGTGTGAGTTCTGGGAGGGGGAGAAGGAATGTGTAGATAAATAAAGCGGCCCTGCTCTCATGTGGCCTGGGGCCCAGGGAGGGACCAGGCTCAAGTGCACATAATAATGTGGGTGTGAGTGAAGAAGTACGCGTACAGAATGGGGCTCAGTGAAGAAATGCCATGTTTCAAGTGTCCACATTGGGAGGATTTGGAGGCACAGTAAGCGAATCCTGGAGTCGCCCAGGTCTAGGGAGATGACGGCACTGGATAGAACGTTTTACCTTTAAATCCCATCTTCGGAGGCAGAGACCAGAACTAGAATTCTCATATGAAGAGCCTAGCATGCATAGTATAGGTTGATTCATACGTTTCTCCCCCTCCCCCCAAATTCGTGAGTTTCAGCCCCGTGTAGGGCTCTGCCCCGATGGTGTGGAGCCTATTGGGGATTCTCTGTCTCCCTCTTTCTCTGCCCCTCCCCCATCACACGTTCTCCATTTCTCTCAAAATAAGTAAATAAACTTAAAAAACAAAAAAGCATAGTGTATTTGTTAAGAGCACCACCTGGATTTAAATCTGGAATCTGTTTCCACCATTTACTAATGTTGTGACCTGGGGGAAGTTATGCAACAGCCCTGTGCCTCTGTAGTTTTTTCTTTTTCATCAATGAAAATGGAATAAAAACAGAATGTAAAAAAAATGATTGTTACAAGGCATGCAGTAAAGAATCTTGCGTCACCTTTAAAAGTGCGTACGCAGGGGCACCTGGGTGGCTCAGTGGGTTGAGTGCCCGACTTAGGCTCAGGTTGTGATCTTGCGGTTTGCGAGTTCAAGCCCCACATCGGGCTCGCTGCTGTCAGCACGGAGCCTGCATCAGATCCTCTGTCCCTCTGTCTCTCTGCCCCGCCCCTGCTTGCGTTCTCTCAAAAATAAATAAAAAATGTTAAAAAAAAAAAATGTGTGCACGAGGCACTGTGTGGGCTTAAGTTTCACCATTTGGACACAGGGGACTTGGACTTGGTGATGGCCGAGTTTCCTTCTGAAGTGTCAGCTTCTCCCAGACAGGATTTAGTTGCATCGTGTAGGAAGGCGGAGAGCAAAGCCCGCAACTGAGTCAGCACAGCCGCTGATGCTGTGGAGGAGGAGAGGGAGGAGGCAGGAGGAGGGAGAAAGAGGGTCAGGCCAGTTTCCACTTGCAATTCCCTCCCGGGGCCTGGGGCAGGGATCCTCCTGGAGGTGTTCCTGGGCCCCAGGGCCTTGGGCTCCTGTTCTCCTTGGTCTGGCTCATCTAGGGAGGGGTTGGGGCTGGTTGCTTGGCTCAGCTGTGACACCAGCTTCTGCTGGGCCGGTGAGAGGTCCTGGACCTCATCAAAGGAAAGTCTGAAATTTCTACTTCTTAAGAAACACAATTTTGGTTTTGAGTTGCATAGCCTTTATCGGACAGCCCGGGTAATCGTTGGCCAGGGCTAGAGATTTATTATGCAAAGGCCCAGTGGTGGCAGAGAGCTTTTTTTGAAAACAAATTGTCAAGAAACATAACTTGCTAATCACAAGAAATAATATATGATGATTTTAGAAAGTTTGGCAGACACAGGGAAGTATGGAAAGAAAATAAAAGTCACTTGCAATTTCATCAGCCAGAAGTCATTACTGTTAGATTATTATTAAAAAAAAATTTTTTTTTTTAATTTTAGAGAGAGAGAGAGAGAACACAAGCAGGGGAGAGGGACAGAGGGAGAGGGAGAGAGAAAGAATCCCAAGCAGGCTCCATGCTCAATGTGGAGCCCGATGGGGGGCTCAATCCCACGACCCTGGGATCATGACCTGAGCAGAAATCAAGAGTTGGTGGCTCACCTGACTGAGCCACCCAGGCACCCCTTACTGATAAATTATTTTATGCGCAGTGTTCAAGTCTTCTGAGTATATGCACAGATGTAATTTGTCAACATGAAATCAAGCAACCCTTAAGTGCATTACAGCAAGACCCAAAAGTCTCTAAATACGTGTATGTATCTATGTATTTCTTAACTTACTGTTACGTGACTTAATCTTGTGACCAGTACCCTTCAAAAACATATAGTTATTTTCCTTAAAGATGGACATTTAGCTGGTTTCTGTTTTTCTGTTAGAAATAATATTATTGTGGATATTTCTGTACACTAATCATTGCCTTTATCTGTAATTCTTTCTTTTTTTGTTTTGAGAGAGAGAGAGAGTGAAAGCAGGAGCAGGGAGGAGAAAGGGAGAGAGAGAGAGAGAGAGAGGAGAGAGAGAGAGAGAGAGAGAGAGAGAGAGAGAGAGAGAGAACCGTAAGCAGGCACCATACTCAGTGCCGAGCTCAACTTGGAGCTCAATCCCATGACCCTGGGATCATGACCTGAGCTGAAATCAAGAGTTGGACCCTCAACTGACTGAGCCTCAGGCGCCCCTGTAATTATTTCCTGAGAAAATTTTCTAAAGGCTGTATTATTGGGCCAAAGGAGATGGACATTAAAAGTATTAAAAAGAGAACATCCTGAGCCCCGTGTAGGTAAAGGGAAGTTTTACTCTCTGACTTTACATCTAAAAGGAACATTAGGACAACAGGTCCAACCTTTGCCTCTTTTTTACACTGCAGGAGCCTGAGGTCCAGAGAAGCTAAGTTTCTCGCTGATGATTAATACTTACTGAGCCATGAGTGTGGCTCAGAATCGACTCTAAGATGAATTGAATTCTCTTTCCCACACTGTCACCTTCTTTTCCTCTACATCCATCAACCAAATGCAAATGATTTGATATTGAATTTTCTGCTTGGATATACCTTGACGCTCAGGATTAAGGATTATGTCACTTATACTATTTCCCTTCACTTTTTTCAGTGTTAGGTTTTTTGTTTTTTGTTTTTTTCCTGTAAGTTTGCATCTTAGTAGAAATTTCATGTGAGTGATTTTCCATTACAGGCCATCATTTAATATAAAATTCCTTCTAGACAGAATTTTAGGCTTCTCAAATGCCAGATATCGGTAAGTTGAGCCCGAAAGCCTGTTAAAGCTGTTGGACTCTTGAAATGGACATACTTTGGGTAAAGGATTATACATCTGGGGTTTTGAACACATGGTTTTGTATCTCAGTCAGAAGCTCTAAGGTAAAGTTGCCCTAACCATCCTGATTCAGTGTCTCCACATGTGAAAAGGAGGTGACAGTCCTCAGTGAGTAGCTGGGGGCCTTATTGTGCGATTCTGTGAGTAGTTGGAAACGAGCACGCTTCTCTGTATTCCTCTGCTGTACGCGAGAACTGTCGTGCCCATCGGTGGGAATCCTACCCACCAGCGGTGAAAAAGCACAACAAACACAACAAAACACTGATGATTTGGGAGCATACTCAAGAATTTGTGGCTGAAATTTGTCTTCTTGGAAGAGAAGAAAGAGGGAGAGACAGACAGACAGAGTAATTTTAAGCATGCTATAACAAAGCTCCTTTGAGAAGCTCCTGGGAGTGGCGGGGTGTGGTAAGCCAGCCCTCAGCCAGAATGCTGAGTCATCAAGTTAATAATGTTCACAGGGTTTCAGCCTATAGGTAAGAAAAGGCACACCAACCTACCAGTCTCCTAGGTTATTAAATATTTGGGCCGATGATTGCTTTCGTTGAACTAGAGAAAATTATGTTTGATAAAATTGTATGATGACTGAATGGATAATTCACTCTTTAAGCTGTGTTTTTTCTCCCCCCCCCTGCAAATATGTACCCTTCAATGGACAGCAAATAACATGGTTTTTGTGGCAAATGAAAGAGAAAGGGAAGAAAATTGTCGATTATTTAGGGGAATTAAAAAGCAAATGGTGCTTCTTACAAACCGGTGTATCATTTTCCACTAAATATCTTCAATGGAGTATTTATTTCCGACAGAATTATGGTCGGGCTTCCTCGGGCATTGCTAAATTCCTGTCACTGGAAGCATTTCCTTAATAAAAAAAATTTTTTTAATGTTTATTTATTTTTGAGAGACAGAGAGACAGAGCATGAATGAGGGAGGGGCAGAGAGGGAGACGAGGACACAGAAACCGAAGCAGGCTCCAGGCTCCGAGCTGTCAGCACAGAGCCCGATGTGGGGCTCGAGCCGTGTGATCATGACCTGAGCCCAAGTCGAAGGCTTAACCAACTGAGCCACCCAGGTGCCCCTCACTGGAAGCATTTCTGTTCAGGTTTGACAAGCACTGAGCAAGAGTATTACAGAGGGATTTCAAACACCAGAGGGGGGAATGGACAAAGCTCTCTGATTCAAGTGCACGTCTCTTAAAATCTTTGGGTCACAGTGGCAAGCAGGTAGCAGCTGCTCAATAAGTTATTGTAGAGACTAGGGTGTGAATATTCTGCACCAGGCTTTTGGCCATTATGATTATCCCCTGAGCCCGTGCCTGAGGAATAGACAAAGTGGTAAAATAATATCCACCGTAGTTAGGAGGCACACGCATATGCCGACACTTCATGTGTTTTCTGTCTTCATGAATATGTGTGTCTCATTTCACAGATGAGGACACTGAGGCTAGAGAGGTTAGGCACTTGGACTAGGATATCTCAAGCATCGAATGGTACAGTAGGTTTCTAAACGTATGACTCTGCCCCGAAACCCACATCTCCCCACTCCAGCTGGGGATGTAAGTTTTGAGAGGCAGCCTGCCCACCTCACCCTCTTAGGACCTTCTTGCCTCCACTTGCTCCTGAGATTCTCCTTTCAGAGTTCAACTCATTTGGTTTATGACTTTGATCCTGGTTAATAATAACCAGGCGTCGGGGGAAGGGAAGCGATCAGTCAATCTTAGTTTGGCAAAATGAGGCGCTCTCATTCATTTAGACCAGCATTTGTCGACTGCATGCACGCTGTCTCTCAAGCCCATACTGAGCTGGTGTTACAAAAATGAATGGGGCTTGGTCTTTCATCTGTAGGATTCTCCGTCTTTATCGTTACCATCTTGTGGTCAGATAGAAAAGACTGTACAATATATAGATGGTAATGGGAGCAGAGCAGAAAAATGAATGGCTTAGTTTCAGGGACTTTCCTGAGAACAGATTTGGTAGGAAGCGTGTAGGTCCCACCGAATGAAGGAGCCACAGGATGGCAGGAACTCTGGAACCTGCAAAGAGCAGGCTCCACAGAGAGCAAAGCTGTGTATCTTAATCATCGGGAACTTCATCAAGCGCTTTCTCCTATCAGTTTGGGATTACATATTTTGCTGAGCATACTTCATTTAATTTCTAGGCCCTCTTCCTTTGTGATCGCCATCCTGTTTAGTAGGGAGTACTCTTTCGCACCTAGCAGAAAGAGCTGCCCCAGTTTACGTGGAAAGGTGGGGGTTAGGGAGCCTTTCGGGCACCACCCTATTTGAGAAGTCTGAATCATTATGACCGTCACATATTCCTTCTATTTCGTATCATATTTCACCTTCCGGTCCCACGTGGCCTATCAGGGTTGCCCTGATGAATGTATGTACATATTTAGCCCAAGGCAGGATCCACCGAAGCCCTTCCTGCCCGAGCATGTCGGAGGCCTTTGGAGGCTGTGCAGACAACAGCAACTTCAACCTGAATCATTTTTTTTTTCCAGTCATGGACCGGCTGCCAAGAGGCATGAGTAAGAGCCGGGAGCGCAGGCTGGGAGTGGTCACAGAGGGAGTGGTGCCTGCTCAGGGGAGCCAGCCCTGCCTCTGCCCCACAGAGGGTTGCTCCTACATCAAGGTCCTTGGGAGGCTCTCGTGTTCCTTTTCCCTTGCTGTGCGTTTTCCAGGATAACTGTGACTCCAGGTGAGCAAAGCGCGGTAGCAGGGCGATTTTTCAGGGAGATTCTTGAAACACAATAATTATTTGAGCTGTTTCAAGATGGTGGAGTCGGTCGCCATGATGGTTACTGTCAAGGATAGGCTGTGGGCTGTAGTGTTGCCACATGGGCGGCACTTTGAGCTCTGGGTCCTTTGGGAACCAGGAATGCCAGGTAGGGAGCAAAATCACATCCAACTGTGAAGACGTAACCTGGCTAGGGGGTTCGGGTGGTGGTGGGGGGCAGGCAGCGCAACAGTGATTCCCGGAGGAGAAAGTATTCCTGAGGACATCTTCAGCCGTGCCTGGGAATTCAGAATGGATTTTGTGACACTAATTTCAGAAAGGGCCAGGTGTTGAAAACCGGAGAGACTGCAAAGGCGTTTGAGAGTCTGGCCCACCTTCCTGGTTGGGTGAGAGTTCAGTTTTGGAACCACTCTTCTTTTTGACAATTTAAAGCAACCAGTCACTGTTCACTTTACTAGCAACCACATTCTTCCGGGCGCAGACTATTCTCCCTCCCTGTTTATGGGTTTCAGGACAGTTGAAACAATTTACATATTTCAAATATATGTTCTTTTTTTTTTTAACATTTCTTTATTTTTGAGAGGGAGAGAGAGAGCGAGCATGTGCGTGTGAGAGCAGGGGAGGGGCAGAGAGAGGGAGGGACAGAGAGAATCCTAAGTAGGCTCCATGGAGCCTGACACGGGGCTCAAACCCACGACCATGAGATCGTGACCTGAGCCGAAATCAAGAGTCAGGTGTTTCACTGACTGAGCCACCCAGGCGCCCCTTCAGTGTGTGTTCTTTCAAATGGGCTGGTTCATGGTTTCTTCCTGATAGACACTATGGTTTTTGTGGTTTATTTAAGTGTATCATACTAAAGATCAATTTAACAAGCCAGGCTGTTCAGCTGGCTTGTAATCAGATTATACACGGATTTGCGGAGCTGAGGGGTTTAGCCAGACTACAGCTCGGCCCTTTGCTTGTGGATGAGGAGTGGAGGCTCACAGAGGCGAAGCACTGTCCGCAGTCACACGACTTCTAAGTGGGGAGATGAAGGAGATTGCAGGCCTTCAAACTCATAGCTTGTAGACTTTTCCACGACTCCACAGGTACCCTTAACTTTTTCACCCCAACGTCACCAAAGAGGTTTTGAATAGAATCAGGTGTGTCCCAAATCTCAGTCCTCACCAGTCTGTGCAAGTTGGATGGGTTCCTTGACGGGTGGAGAGATGGCAGCCGGCCTGAAGAAAGGCATTCGCCAGATGACTCAGCCGGTTTATTTCTTCGCTTCCTAATGCTTTCAATTCTGTCCCTTCGATCCCTCTGCTTGACTTTGAAACTATGCAGTCAGAGCAATTTTGGTCTTTCTGGTGTGGCAAGCCTGACTCTAGTGTTAAGCAGCAGTGGGAGGGCTCAGGGGTCAAGATCAGGCTTCCAAACAGAGTATCTGAGCACAGCAGACGCCCTGCCACCGGCAATCAAGCCATTGGCCTTATTACTAATAGCTGCGTTATCCTTTCCTGCTAACGAAGCACTTTTCACACGCATCTACTCATTTCATGACTTTGTTTAATCCTCATGATAACTCTTTCACGCTGCAGAAGCTGCAAGAACTCCTATTTTCTTAATCCGGCTCTGACTTTTTCTTCTCGGGAGTGCAGACAGCAGAGACTGGGGTTTTAGGCATTCTCCACTGTAGTTACTATTATTAGAGACAAGGTTTCTCGACACATTGCCTAGGGACTGGCTATACCGAATACTTAGAGGTTTTTTATTCACCACATTTTTCTTCATCTGTAAACTGAGGCTAAATGATTTCCACAATAACCTGACACAGTGAAAAGTTAGTTGGTAAGGAATGAAAAAGCTTATGTACATAGCTGTGTGTGTGTGTGTGTGTGTGTGTGTGTGTGTGTGTGCACATGCATTTGTGCATAGAAGAATGGGTCTGTTGGTAGAGTGAACTTATCTGGTTCAAATACGGCATGTTTGAGAGGGAAAGGGGCACTCTTGCTAATGTTAGGACAACACAGATAAACCAGGACTGTCCCAGGCAAAACGGGACATATGGTCGACCTGTCCATAAGGTCTTTATCTCAGCCAGGTGGTCTACAGATGAAAAGTTTGAGGACCATTGGCTTAGATGCATTAAAAACTTTAGGAATCTTGGGGTGCCTGGGTGGCTCAGTCGGCTATTAAGTGTCTGACTTGGGCTCAGGTTGTGATCTCACGGGTTGTGGGTTCAAACCCCATGTTGGTCTCTGTGCCGACAGCTCCGATCCCCAGAGCCTGCTTCAGATTCTGTCTCCATCGTCTTTGCCCCTCCCCCGCTCATGCTCTGTCTCTCTGTCTCTCTCAAAAATGAATAAACATTAACAAAAATTTAAAAAAAGAACCTTTAGGAATCTTTATGCAGGGGCCAGTGACCAGCTCTAGGTCTAGAGAACTGAGCTCAGTGACCCAGCTTACATCCTAGTACATGTGCCTGCTCTCATTTGGGAGTCACCTGCACTCTCTGAATTGGGTCTGTTCTCTCTGGCACACACTTTTGCATGACTATCTCCTACTTATCCTTTAGGACCCATCTTTGGTGGGACTTACTTGGATGGAACTGATTCGGAGGAGACCTCACTGAGATGTTTCTTTTTAAAAAAAAATTTTTTTTTAACGTTTATTTATTTTTGAGACAGAGGGAGACAGAGCATGAACAAGGGAGGGTCAGAGAGAGGGAGACACAGAATCTGAAGCAGGCTCCAGGCTCTGAGCTGTCAGCACAGAGACCAACGCGGGGCTCGAACTCACGGACCGCGAGATCGTGACCTGAGCCGAAGTCGGCCGCTTAACCGACGGAGCCATCCAGGCGCCCCTCACTGAGATTTTTCAATGAGTGAACTGCCTCTCCCGAAGTACTTGTGCCCCCGTCCAAACACTAATCGCACTATCACACGTGTGAGGCCACACGACAGCTCCTCAGAGGCAGGAACCAAGTGTGTGTTCCCCTGTGGTTCCTTAATGTCTAGCTCAGTGCCTGACACAAATTAGGTGCTCAGGCCATACTTATTAAATGAGAGCAATATCAAATTAATAGCTTGCGATGTAAATAGCAGAGAGAGAACAAGAACTTCTTCAAAAATGGGAAACAAAGTTTTGTGTTGATTTAACAAAATACGCAAAGTCTCTCGGTATCTCTAAAGGGGTAATTCAGGATGTGTAGAATTTTTGGAGCTCCGAAGACACGCGAGAGAACACATACCAGCCAAGACACGATTATGATGAGGTGTGGTCGGGAGTACCCGGCTGGCAGCTGGTGGAAATGAAAGTCTGGTTTTGCCACTTTCACCTCCCTGTGTGGGTGGCCTGGGACAATCACTTCATCTCTGCCCACTTCACTTTCCTCACTGGGACTTGAACAGGAGGAGCCGGACTAGATCCGTTCCAAGATCTGGCTGCACTTTCAAGGTTTACGATTTTAGGACATAACGTAAACAGCAGGCGACTTCGCAATACGTTCTTACAAGTGTTTGTTTGTTGCGTCTGTACTTGTGACTTACGTTTCCATCTCCCTTTTCTCTGGCTGAAATAAAAGTGCCTTTGAAACATTTAAGTGACTAAAACATGTAGCGTTTCCTACGTTGGAGCTGTAATGAAAATTCTCTCTTTTTGTTATAATTGTCAGAGGGTTTTCATGAAAAGGATAGAAGTTTTCTCTGTGACCAAGTGAAAAGTAAAACAAAAAAAAACCTGCGGTGATTTTTCGCACTCTGAACACAGGTCATTAGGCATGTACAATTATGATGGAGGACTTGCTAACCTCTACTCTTGGACCCATAATTTGTATAGCATTAGCTGCACAAAATGGCCCGTGTAGGACCGGATGCATTTTCCTGGGCTTGTATTGCTACGTTGCTGGGATTTGTTTGCATGCTTTGTCTTGCAGCACCTTGAGGTGGCGATGGGCTGTGGCCAAAGTCATCCCTTGGAACCACCTCAGACCAGACCGGCTTTAAGTGTTTTTAGGTGTGCTGGTATTAATCACCAAGCAGGTGATGAGGTCTGCCATGCGATATCTGGTGGGTTACTTGGTTGGTGATTGCTTGCCTCTACACAGATTTCCGTGTGCACCCATTTTCTGCTTCCTTTGTCAGGCATCCAACAATATTGTTATCTCTAGGACCTCAGATATTAAGGCCGTATGACTTTCCCTGACTCGTGGGAGAATTTTCTGAGAAAGGAGCCAGTCAGCACACAGATAAGAAGGCACACCTGTTTGGACGCCTACACTGAGGACTTTCATGCAAAGGAACAGACTCTTGAAAGGGAGGGTCTGCCCCTGTCGGGAAAGCATCAGCTGATAGACGTGTACTGATTTACATTTTCCATCAGGGACTGGAAATCCAAGCCTTGAATTGCAACACAGTGTTAACTGGATTGTGTAATCAGCTGTCCTAAAAACCACCATTATCTTGTATCGCATGGAACCATTTAGACTAAATTTACCCTCAGATGCTTTAAAGGATGAATGAAGAGTGCTTCGCTTGAACAATGTGGTAAAATGAACATTTCCTTACCCTTTGATCCGCTTCTAGGTGTTTGCAGTCAAAATTCCCTGAGTGGATTACTCCGAGGCCTTGAATACACAGAGGAAATCAAACTTTAAAAGTAAAGTTTGTATCGATTATGCAAAATTATTCTAATTTCTCTTCTTGAAGGGTAGGAAGTACATGCTGGGAAGGACTACTGATGTTTGTTCAAGCAGAGTTGGTATGTTTTCATCTTATTATTGATGTGATCAGGCCTCAAGTTGTAAAAGCTTCGAGAAGTTTGCAGTGGCTTGGGTTTTAGGCCTCTCTCTTTGGTGAAGAAATAGCTCATTTAGGCATCTTTATTTGATGGAGAAATGACTCATGTTGAATTTTAGTTGTTGATGAACTCAGCCCCATCCGTGTTAAATTTGCTGTTGGAGAAAGCCAGACTTCAAGTCCTGAAAGTCTGTTACAGGGATCCCCCAAACCTTTTGTGAAGTTTCTTTTAATTTCTTCGTGGTGGACGTACTGGTCAAAACACCCTGTGTGCTTCCATTTCTGTCTCATGGCCTTCCGTACCCTTGATGTTGGGCGGCTTTGCCTGGGAGTGCACAGTCATCCCGAGCAGATCCCGCCCCAGAGAGAGGAGAAGGTCTCGGGCCCCAAAGAAATGTAAGATTTAAGGTTACCTTGTGGTAGGTTTTCAGAACAATGACCTAAGTTCACTTAGCTGTTCTTATTGGGGGCATAAAACAAAGGAGGAAGAAGTCATTGGAGATGACCAGCGAGCATGAATGGGTCAACAAAACATTCTTTTTGGTAATGGATTTGCTTTTATAGACTCTGAGATACATTATAACCTTCTCGAATCCATCTTGCACACAAGCCACACGTCCCATAAAAGGCGGATTCCTATCCTGGGCTCGGGCAGGGGCTGAAGAGTCTATGCAGCCCAGTTCTGTTCAAGAAAGTGTTATGCCCTGACTCCTTCAGTTAGGTGCCTTCAGGCTTGGTCAGTAATGACTGGATTGAACAGAAAGGTCGACCTTTTCTTAGAATAACAGTTCTCAAACTTTTCAATTCCAAGATGTCTTTGAACTCTTAAAAATTACCAAGGATCCCAAAGAGTTGTTTTTCTTTTCTTTTCCTTTCTTTCTTTCTTTCTTTCTTTCTTTCTTTCTTTCTTTCTTTTTTTTTGATGTCAATTATATCTATTGGTATTGACCAAATCAGAAATTAAAACTGGAGAAATTTTAAAATATTTACTCATTTATTGAAGATACCAATCACGTGACCCTTACATATTAACACAAATAACCTATTTCTGTGAAAAAACCACTGTTTTCTAAAGGAAAAGAGGTGCAGAAAGAAAAGTAACACTGTCTCTTCATTTCCTCGAATCTCTTTAATATTTGGTTTAATAGAAGACACATCACGCAGGCTCTGGAAACTCTGCTGCATATTTGTGACAGATTGACAATGGAAAGACAAACAATGTCTAGAAACTTTTATGATGTGAAAAAAATCTCCGTGCCCCTCGAGGGGCTCGACCTCGACTCCGAGATCAAGAGTTGCATTCCCCACCGACGGAGCCAGCCAGGTGCCCCTGAAAGTGGTTTTGACCTCATGGACCCACCGAAAGGGTCTCAGGGACTTAGAGAACCTACATGAGAATAAGAGTCCTCAGACAGGACTAGGTGCCCGCTTGCTGTTGTCTCCAATTCCCCGGGCCCCGTATTTTTAGCTGAACCCACCTTTTTTCTCTTTTCATTAACTCCTATATGATTTGTCACACCGCTCGCACGGCATGGGCAGCCGCACATTCCCCTTACTTGTCTACGTATCTGCCCCCAGAGATGGCAGGCTCAGAAGAGGAGGGACTCAGTTGAACCTTCTAATACTTTGTGTAGTGTCTTCCACACTGTAGGTGTGTACTAACAACAAAAACATTAACAGCTGTATTTATTAACTACTGCTGTGTTCTAGGTGGCCTACTAAGGCATGACTGACTGTATGAGTCTCCTTGAGTTGTTATGACAAAGTACCACCAATTGCGTGGCTTAAACCAATAGAAATTTATTCTCCCACCGTCTGGAGGGGCCTGAAATCAAGGTACCTGCAGGGCCCTGCTCTCTCTGCAAGCCATAGGGGACAGTCTGTTCCATGTTTTTCTCTTAGGCTCTGGTGTTGCCAGTGATCTTTGGTGTTCCTTGGCTTGTAGAAGCGCCAGTTCACTCTCTACCTCTGTTGTCATGTGGCCTTCCCCATGGGTGCGTTCACACCATCTTCCCTTTGTGCACGTCTGTCTCAGTGTCTTTTCTCCTGTTTTTACAAGGACCTTGGTCATATTGGATTAGGGCCACCCTCACGACCTCAACATATCCTTTAGGGAGACACTATTCAACCCGTAACACTTACTAAATATTAAATTGAACCATACAAAACTGCTCTGATTTTTTGATTTATTTTTGAGAGAGGGAGAGAGAGAGCCAGTGGATGAGGGGAGGAGAGAGAGGGGGACAGAGGATCTAAAGTAGGCTCGGTGCTGGCCGCAGAGATCCCAACGCGGGGCTCGAACTCACAAACTGTGAGATCGTGACCTGAGCCAAAGTTGGAGGCTCAACCGACTGAACCACACGGGTGCCCTTAAGACCAACTGATTTTGATCAGTGCCATCAACTGTTCCGTCCACCTGCTGAGGAAGAGGTGTGCAGGCTCCTGAGGATGGCCTTTGTGGCCGAGTAGGCCTGAATCTGGAGATTCTGGGCAGAGCTGGACACACAGAGGATCCCATATGCTGGACTGTTCAGACCTTAGGACATTTTGCCAGAAGTTTCTTCACCATTGGCTTTTCAGATTGCATTTACTGAAAGTTCCTTCCTCTCTTCTACCCAAGACCGTTACTTTGTTTGAATAGAATCCCGTTGCATTGGCAGAATGCCGTTGAGAACACCTCAGAGACGCTTTAGAAATAACCTCATCCTTGTCCTTTGCTGCAGGCCCACAATGGACGCTCTACAACTGGCAAATTCGGCTTTTGCAGTTGACCTGTTCAAACAACTGTGTGAAAAGGAGCCAGCGGGCAATGTCCTCTTCTCTCCGATCTGTCTCTCCACCTCTCTGTCACTTGCTCAAGTAGGCACCAAAGGTGACACAGCAAATGAGATTGGACAGGTAAGCTCCATACCTTGTTTCTGCTTTCGGTGGGAACAGACTTACCAGAACACAGAGGCGGTGCCTCGGGAAAATGAATGGGGGCTCTTGGAGAAAATTCCTCAGGATTGAGAAGTATGCCATTTCTCGCATCGTCTTAATCTATCTTTAAGTGTGTCGTTAATCTGTCCTGCGACCCACATTTACAAGTACCATGTTGTGATGGACAACCTGGGGACCTGCTTGCTAGGCAATCACAATATTTACACTAACGAGTAGCCTTTGGGGAGTCTATCTGATACTTTGTGAAAATCAATCAAGATGGTGTTTGTTAAATGTGCCACTGCAGATACCCCGTCCAGTGCGTGTTTATTTATGGCATCATGCTTTACTTTAAGATGCAGGCTCAACTTCATTCTACGCTGTGATATATTCTACCCTATAATATGTCCATATTAGATAAATCGATCTGTGCTTATGTTGGTATAGAAATAACTTAAAATTTTTTCTGCCTTCAAGTAACAGGGATAAAGAAGCAGATGCGTTGTGCTTACTTCCGTTCCAGAATACTCCCTGGGGCTTAAGTATCCTATTTAAGAAGAATGCAATGAACTGATGTCGACCCTGCCCCACATATGCATATAGTTATATGTATATGTGTGTGTATTTTACTTTTTTGTTGTTGTTTGAGTTTCTTTTTGGCTATGGCTGACCATCTAGCTTTGTAAAATTCTTAGACCTCCAAATGGAGTGATCTTCTCTATCTTGCTACGTTTCATATTTGCTCACTTACCTTTATTTTAGGTTATCATTCTTTTCAACTGTGATATAATTGACATACAACATATTCGTTCTAGATGTACCATATAATGATTTGATATCTGCACATATTGGAAATGATCGCCATGATAAGTCTAGTTGACATCTCTCACTCTACATTGTTACAAATTCTTTTTTCTTGTAGGAGAACTTTTGAGATCTAGTCCCTCAGCAACTTTCAAGTATATAATACAATGTTATTAACTACAGTCCTCATGCTGTACATTACATTCCCATGAATTATTTCTTTTATGCCTGGAAGTTTTGTCCCCTTTTGGGTCATAGGTGGATGTGCTCCTAATTCCATTCCGTTATCTTCTTAGGTTGATGGTTTTATGTTCAGTAGAATCTTCTTTTCCATCAACTCACAAGCATTTCAAAAATAGGGACCTCTTCTTATATCCACAAATCCCTACAAAGTAAGACCCACAAGTATTATTTTGGTCAGGATGAACAATTCACACTTGAAATTGAGTGAGGCTTGGAAAAGAAACTTCAGTTGTGGAGAAAAGCTGTCTCTCTCTTCTCCGTCCTTGGTTCCTCACCCCCCACCCCTCCATTCCTACCCCCTTTTACCTTCCTTGTCTCCCACTAGAGAAGGGATGGTAAAGAGACCTTCCTGGTGGTGGGTCTGTTCTCAGTAATAATAATAAAGCTCTTTTCAGTACCTACAATGGTTCCCCCAGTAATGGTGACCTGGGTTCTTTAATTTTTTGGTCTTTTTACCTGTCATTAGGCAGGAGAGCTACGTACTGCCTTGGATCAGACATCTAACCCTGCAGTACTGAGGCTTTGTGAGTCACAGGCACAATGTGCCCATTTAGTGACATTACCTAGGGTGTGGTGTCAGGGCAGTTATTATGACTTAAGAGTCAGGAAAGAATCACCTTATGCAGACATCGTTTTGGGGCACCATGAAACACAAGAGCTGCTGGGCTATCGGTTGGAATGAAAGAAAAGTTAGGAACAAAATAGAAGGGGACTTCTTCCAGAAGATAGCATCGTGGTTTTAAGTAGCTTAGAATATAACTGTAAGAATAACTACTAACTGACTAGGGAAACAAAGGCAAGAGACACGTAGCTTAAATTAAATTTCCTTACAGCTTGCAGCCCACTGACACCTGAAACCTCCAGAGTGTGACCTTCCTCAGGGACTCATGGCTGCCTCAATGTTTATATGTCATTAAAAACTAAAAGTAACTTTATCTTAATGGCACCTAAGCCCCACAAGGTCCTGAAAGCCTTGCTTCAAAATCCTCAGAAACTTACTTTATCTCTATTCTCCTTCCCACCACAAACTTAAAAGTATACAATCAGTCCTTCACAACCCCAGTGCAGCTCTTTCTGCCCACAGGTCCTGTCCCTGTGCTATATTAAAATTACCTTTTTGCACCAAAAATGTCTCAAGAATTCTTAGCCGTTTGCTCATGAACCCCACTTCCTAATTTCATCATTAAGGTTTCTTTTCTTTTCTTTTAAAATTATTTTTATTTATTTATTTATTTATTTATTTATTTATTTATTTATTAAAAATTTTTTTTTAATGTTTATTCATTTTTGAGAGACAGAGAGAGACAGAGCATGAGCGGGGAAGGGGCAGAGAGAGAGGGAGACACAGAATCCCAAGCAGGCTCCAGGCTCTGAGCTGCCAGCACAGAGCCCAACGTGGGGCTCGAACTCATGAACTGTGAGATCATGGCCTGAGCCAAAGTCGGGCGCTCAACCGATTGAGCCACCCAGGCACCCCTTTTAAATTAATTTTAAATGTTTATGTATTTTGAGAGACAGAGTACAAGTGGGGAGGGAGAGAGAGACAGGGAGACAGTGAATCCGCAGTAGGCTCCAGGTTCCGAGCTGTCACCACAGAGCCGGACGTGGGCCTTGAACTCACGAACCATGGATCGTGACCTGAGCCGAAGTCAGAAGGTTAACCGACTGAGCCACCCAGGCGCCCCTCATCGTTAAGGTTTCGATATGATGTTTTAGATGGTTTCCATATAATGTCTGCAATGATCATAGCAACGCTGAAAAATAGGTATTCTCAGTCCATTTTACAGAGGGGAAAGGGAAGCTCTGAAGGGCTGGGCAAGATTACGTTTCTGGCGGGTACAGGCTGGGATTCCAAGGCAAGGGTGTCTGACTGTAGCCCACCCAGGGCAGCCACCACTTGTGCTGACTCTACCACCAGTGATGCAGCAGCTCACGGTTAGAGCGACTTGTTGGAGCAACTGATGGGGTCACATAGACCTTGCTAGAGACCCTCTATCCCCGAATCTGACATCTGCCTAGTGATGGTCTCTCTTGGTGTTAATCTCTCTTTGCTTGCGTCTAAACTAGATAGAAGGGGGCGCGTGGGTGGCTCGGTTGCTTGAGTGTCTGACTCTTGATTTCGGCTCAGGTCACCATCTTGCCGTTTGCGGGTTCAAACCCCATGTAGGACTCTGCACTGACAGCGCTGAATCCCTGCTTGGGATCCTCTCTCCCCCTCTCTCTCTGCCCCTCCGCAACTTGTGCGCACATGCGCATGCGCGCGCTCTCTCTCTCTCTCTCTCTCTCTCTCTCTCAAAAATAAATAAATAAATAAATACATAAATGTCAAAAAAGTAATAATAAATTGGATAGAAGTTATACCCCAGCTTCACTCTTTCCCATGTTTAGAAAGGCCTTGGTCTGAACCTCAGAGGCATCATTTTGAACAAAGGGCAAAATGCCCCCGATAGTTGAGTAAAGAGAAGAGTATCATTATGGCAGTATTTCTCAGCTGGGGACGGTTCCTCTCCCTCTCTTCCCAGGGACATCTGGCAAGGCCCGCAGACATGTTTGGTGTCACAAATGGAGGGAGGACTCCTACTGGCAGTTAGTCTGCTGCTAAGCACCCTCCAGTTCCCAGGACTGCACCCCCCACACCCCCAAGAATTATCCAGCCCCAGATGTCAATGACACTCAGGTTGAGAAGCCTTGCTTTATGAGGACAGTTGAGCAGGAAGATACTGCTCCCCCGAGGCGGCTGACCATGGTCCTGTATCCACCGCAGTGGGAAGAGACAAAGCTTGGGGGATGACGGATTGTTTTCTCTTCACAGGTCCTTCATTTTGGAAACATCAAAGATGTACCCTTTGGATTTCAAACAGTGACATCGGATGTAAACAAACTTAGTTCCTTTTACTCCCTGAAACTGATCAAACGACTCTACGTAGACAAATCTCTGAATCCTTCTACAGTAAGTGGGTTAAAGCAATTCGCACGCTTCGACTCTTTACCAGGAGTGGCATTTTCACGCGGTTACACCTACCACTTTGTTTTCAGCGAAATCCACTTCTAAGATGCTCATTTATGATTTGAAGCTTATTAAAATAAATCAGTCCTGGTGGGGAGTGTGGGGTCTCTTGATCAGATGGGGGGGGGCGCCAAGTGTGGTGTGGTCCAATCTGATGGGGGCTGGCAGGAGGGTAGGGGGGTCCGGGGGGTGGGGACGGCCCTGAGGCAGAACAAAGAAGATAGAAGTTTATTGATACACCGCCAGGAGGGGCAGACAGGACAGCCAGGGAGAGACTGTCTGCCCTGAGAAAGTAGTGGGGGGCTTAGTTAGGGGGGGAGGTGAGGGGGTAAGGGAATGTATAGAATTCTCCTTTTTTAAGATCTGTGACCATTGGGTCAGCTAGGGTTCTCCTTAAACAGCAGGGCAAATGACCTGGATGAACATTTTGAGTTCTCTAAAGTTCTCCGCCTCATCTGTTTCTGCATACAATATTCTCTTGATGTTTCCCAAATCAATGAGAAAAATAACAACTGTATGAATTAATAGTTTTCATCCGTCACAAATTGGTTTTGTTTGCTTTACTCGGCTGGTCGCGTGGGTATCTGTACAAGGTAGCTCCAGGTATTTAATTTTAGCTGTTTCTTGAAGGAATCATCTAAAGTATACTGTAGTATCCTTAGATTTGATCCCAGAGTATATCACAATATTTCTCAAGTCTGTGTTTGAAACACGTAGCCAGCATTCTAGACTACCACATAGACGTTCTTTCTCTACTTTAACAATAAAGAATTGATTCAGTTTGCGGTTGCCTGTTCAAAACTGCAAGCTCTCCAAATCTAAAAGGTAGACTGTCGGTTAAATAGCTTACCATAGTTTTACTAACTGCTACTGTAGCTGTCTTTCTGGTTGAGATCTTTTGAGGACATCCATCACTAGATTATTGTTGTGACTTTATTCTTAAAAAAAATTTTTTTAATGTTTATTCATTTTTTTGAGAGGGAGAGAGAGAGACAGAGCACGAGTCAGGGAGGGGCAGAGAGAGAGGGAGACACAGAATCTGAAGCAGGCTCCAGGCTCTGAGCTGAGCTGTCAGCCCAGAGCCTGACTCGGGGCTCAAACTCGCGAACCATGAGATCACGAGCTGAGCCAAAGTCGATGCTTGACCCACTGAGCCACCCAGGCGCCCCATGTTGTAACTTTATTCTTATTGCTTGAAGACATATATACACAGCCTTCTTTTCTGCTAACAATCACCCAGAGAATTAAAAAAAAAAAAAATACTGAGATGTGAGCTGGGGTCCGAGCATGGAAAGTTTTTTGAAAGCTCCCCACGTGGTCCTTACGAAGATGCTGAATACATTTTGCGCCAGCAGTGAGGACAGTGGAGGTGTCTTTATCTTGGTGAGGCTCTGATGTTTTGGGGTGGCCCCAGTTCTCTCAGTCAAGGGCAACACGCAGTCCCAAGGTTGGGTTGTAGTTCACAGATGCAAAGTGGCTGAGGCTGTCGCTGCTCTGAAGAAATTCAAGGGGCCCCCTGTGCTTAGGACGTTTAATCAGCTATGTGTCATTTGGTGGAACTTCTGTTCAACATTTTGAATTATTTCAACCAAACTTGAGTTTGGAGTTGAAAGAGATTTTTTTCAAAGCCGGTTTAAAGAAATTTTTGAAGTTTAAAGAAATTTTTTCCATCCTTCTGTTGGTTGTACATCACTTGCAAATGCACCAAGAATAGAACAAAGGAGCGCGTGGCCTGAGGGGGGCTGCCTGCCTCAGAACTACCTGGATGTTTGTGAAAAGTGCTAATTCCTGGCCTCAGATCACTCAATGGGGATGGGTCTTGGGGTTTGGCATTTTTAACAATAGAACCCCTGCCACGTTCACTACGGAGCCGTGTTTCAAACTTAAATGTGAGAAAAGTCCCCCGGGGAATCTTGTTAAAATGCACATTCTGGTTCAGTAGGTCTGGGGTGGGGCCTGAGAGCCTGCATTTCTTTCTTTTTTTTTTTTTTAATTTTTTTTTACCGTTTATTTATTTTTGAGAGAGAGACAGAGCGGGGGAGAGGGGCAGAGAGAGAGGGAGACACAGAATCTGAAGCAGCCTCCAGGCTCTGATCTGTCAGCACAGAGTCCCATGCGGGGTTCAAACCCTGGAACCTTGAGATCATGACCTGAACCAAAGTCAGATGTTTAATCAACTAAGCTACCCAGGTGCCCCAAGATTTTGCATTTCTATTAAGATCCCAGGTGATGCTGTGGCTCTTGGTCCTTGAGCTCCACTTTTAGTAGCAAGAAATCTCTAGAGTTGGTATGAATTTCAGTAAGAGTTTTCTGCTCACAGAGTTCTCTTTTCTGTACATTTCTTCTGTTCTAAGATATCTATCTATATCTATATCTATATCTATATCTATATCTATATCTATATAATATACCCTTTAATGTTTCTAAGTTGGAATTCATATTATAACTCTTGTGTAGCGTAATGTTTCTTTCTTTCCTCCAAAGCTGCTACTACACTGAGAGAGGCATTTAATAATAGCTATTGTCTTAGAATTGAAGAAATGAAACACTTTATACGAAGGGCATTTCATTGATTTCCACACGAAGCCTCCATTTATAGTATTTACAGATGCTGAAAGGGTATTCACCCACCTGGACATTTTACAAACCCCAATTTAGTTGGAATTGTGGAAGGGCACGATGGTTTGACTGCAGAGTTCAGGTATTTTGTGATTTTATGAGCTGGACGTTTTTCAGGAGTTCATCAGCTCTACAAAGAGACCCTACGCGAAGGAAATGGAAACCGTTGACTTCAAAGATAAATTGGAAGAGACGAAAAGTCAGATCAACCAGTCCATCAAGGACCTCACCGACGGCAAGTATCTTTTACTTACTTGGACACCGCCTTCTCTTGACTCTTTCTGCTAAGCAGAGGACTGAACATCTGGAGGCTTCCTTGGATGCTTTCAGTAGACAGGCTAAATTCTTGCCCTTGAAATGCCAGACATGTCAACCACGTGACTCCTGGGCGTGTCGACACCCTTGTCATCTAAGGCTTGGCAGGAATTCCTGGTTCTTCAGTTCTGGTCCACTTTGCTGTGCTGCCCAGGGAGCTGCTGGCTGGTCCTCCTGGAGCCCCAGCCCTGCCTCCAACAGAGGGTGGCTTTGGGCCACTCACTGGCCAGCTTCTCGATGCGGAGACGAAGGGCTTGGGCTTTAACTTAATCCCTGCGGCCACCTTCGGCTCAAAAATTCTGCAAATTTTTTGAAGGAAAAAAGGACAAAAGCTCCTAGGCAATCAAACACACGTCCAGAAAAAACAAAACAAAGCGAACTGAGGAGGAAACTTGTCCTCAGACCCACCACTCCCAGTGCTGGTCTGCCCTCTGCTAGCCTCAGGGTCTCTTCCGCAGTATCTGCCTGGTCCTGCCCCTGGCTCAGTGCTCTCCTCCTGCACCGACCCTCCCCGCCCCACCCCACCTCCATGGTGAGTTGTCCTCCCCAGATA